>NW_020622492.1:16380146-16714313 GCF_003573695.1 Papaver somniferum
CTATATCGCAATACGACTTTTGTCTCAAGATAGGAGATACAGTAGATAGACTTTTGAGTGATAGATAAGTTCAAGTCTCCACATACCTTTTAGTCGATGAAGTTCCACCAGTTCCTTGAGTAGTTCTTCGTCTTTGTTTGATGATCGCCATGGAGTCTAGAGCTCAAATACACTTTCTATCCTAGTCCGAGACTTAGCTATAAGTAGACTAGAAATCAAGACTTATAATTTTGATCACTAACATTGACAAACATGCTTGAGATAGCAACACATGCGAGTTCAACCGAACAGTGCTCTAACAGAAAACCATATGTGTTTGTAGTGTGAACTAAACATTAATTCTCCCCATTTTTGTCAATAAAATTGGCAAAGGTATGAAAACTAGTGGGATCCTAATGAAATTTCCATAGAGACATTTCATGACCAAAAGCAAGCACATATCAACTTTTTAGATGCAATCATATAGACGAAGCTAAAATGCTTTCATCAAGGAGTTTATAAAGATACAAGATAACTCCTATACTATTCCACAGCCGCACTCCCCACAAGAATAAATTCTCATATGAAGTTTCCTAGATATTTCTTTGTCATCCCCGAACTCCTTATCGTCAACAACCATTGGGACATATGGTTCATGAAGAAAGGAGTTGATATCAACAAACCTTCTTCACTGATGTCGAACTAGGGCCTTCTGAATTTCAATAAACTTAAACACAAAAGCCTTTATTTGCTGAATCTCCTTCCTTGTTTCCTTCAACTCTTCAAGAACATCAGAAAACTTCTGAGAATTTGAAGGAACAACTCTTGGCTTCCTCACATTTCTTATTTTTCTTTTAAAAGTTGGAGGTAACGGATATTTATTTTTTTTCCTTCATGATTGATGGCTTAACAATCATATTAACATCTTTTCCATCAGTCGACATAATGCTTAGAGTATCCATAAAACGGAATTGTGAGAGGAAATCACAAGATAATCTCAACAAGCAGTCTTATGATAAAAAAGAGTTTTTTTGGGAAGGAAAAAGGAATGTAGGGTTATGTAACCTTTATACACTTAAAGGATTCACGTATGCACAACTCTTACCATAAAAAGGTAGAATCGTCTATTTTAACCCTCTTTTTATTGATTGAACATGGAAGTCCTTTCCAATATCAATTAGATATGAAAAGCGGCATGAATTCCAGACTTTACAATGCTCACAAAGCATAAACACGGAAAAAAAAAATCAAAACAATCTAAAAGACTTTTCTTTTCCTAAATCCTGAGGTGTGCAAAATCTTGTCTCTTTTGATCAGGCACACGAGACAAGATGCACTAACCAACACAATTTAATTTGTGCTGGGGTAAATAATAATCTATCCATCATATCCTTTTGGAACATAATTCATAGAGCCCTGTTTCTCATAGTTTTTAGACCAATATCATTTTCTCAATGGTCTAGACACATATTTGGAGACTAACTTCTTTAAAGAGGAGATAAGATTACATACCTCAGTCGATTCCTGAACATGTTTGAGCTTGTTAGCTAATCGATTTTCTCTTTGTTGAAGTTTGTTGACATATCTTATCTTATGTTTGTGCTTTAAACATTTTGATAACTCATGACCCCTGAGAGAACAATACGGACATGTCAACCTGGAAAATGATTCAGACACCCGAGATGTGTACACGGCTAGACACATAGTGGAACCTGAAAAATCAGAAAAAGAGTTTCCAGTAGAAACATGTAGATCAATTTTTCTTCCAGATCAGTTGAGATTTCTTCTGAAAGAATATCAAGATTGATGTATGTATTGCTACAATTATTAAAATCAATATTTTCACAAATAAGTGCAACATTTAACTTTTCGTCTTCATTAGAATAATAGTTGTCAGACATTTCATCAAGAGTTGCAGCTAGAACTTTGTTCCCAGTGTATTTGATAAGCACGTATGTGTTACATTTTGTACCCATATTTATATTAGTTAGGACTCGATATGGTTGCTAATAATACTATTTTAATGCTTTTGTAGAAAGTAGAAGTAAATCCAATAATCCAAAAATAAATGGCGAAATGTGAAACTAAAACAGTGCCTGCCACAAAAAAACCCAACAAGGTTACCCGAGACACCAAAACGAGACAGAGAAGGGATGATACACAAGTGGGACGGTTTAATTGAAAACAAGGAGGTCAAGCACGTACACATGCTTTCCCCTGAATCATGTTTTTGTGGGGATCAGAAGAACAGTCGTGTGATTTTCAGCAAATTGCAAGCAGAAAATATTATAGTGGGTTACTATGTCATGTGTCGTCGCATATTTACACATCCAGTTTTGAGAAGTTGAAAAGGCATTAGATGTTAAGGAAATCTTGTTAGGTAGTGGAATATTGGAACAAATAAATGGGTCCACGTGAATATCTTATTGGAGGGAGAAAAATGAATTAAAAAGATTTTGCTTTCTCACCCGTGGGATTCTTTTTAAGTCTACCAGATATGCATGCAAGAAAAATGAAGAAGAATATATATGGGGAGATCACATTGATGACCACCATGAAAGTTTCAATTAAGGTTAATTAAGAGAATGACGACACGCCTTTATTTGGTATATATTTTCTGTATTGTGAAGAAGAAAAAGGGGGTTCTGGTGATTGTTTTGGGGAGGCCGGTTTTGGGAGCTCTCTCTTGCGAGAGGCCGAAACCAGAGAAGAGTAAAGAGAGGCACGGCTACGAAAGTGAAAAGAAGGGTTTGCAATTCTTGTGATTTCATTTCCATTTTGATTTGCTAGTGATTCTCTTTGATTTGTTTATGGCTTTTGAGAAAGTCATGTCTAGCTAAATCCTTGTAACTAGGGTTTATGTTGAAACCACTTAGAGTATTAGGCTATTTTCATTAGAATAATATTTAGCAAAAGATTATTATGATTTGATTAGATTAATTCTTGAATAATATTTATTGATTAGTCGAAATACAAGTTGTTGCTTCACCGGTATTAAAACCTATGTGCGTGATCGATAGTTTTACAAATATGTTTGTCTTATTATTTGATGATCCATGCTTGGTTAATTTCTTTGATGGGTTATGCTTAGAAAAGCCAAATAAAATTTGTGAACTTATATTTAGTTTCGTGTAATTTTATCGCTAACGCAATTTGATGGTGCGTGCTTTGGTTTATTCTTTTGATGTACCATGCTTAGGGTGTCCCAGCGATATTTGCGACTCTAATACTTATAATAGGTGATGTCGATAGAACGAACAATATACAAATATTCATGGATTATGTTTCATTTCAGTAATTGAATAGAAGTTATGGTGGATACTATAAACCCTGGTTACCGACTCTTCCATTGAATTTCTTTTATTACTTTAGTTTAATTTTATTATTTCATTTTACATTTCTCAATTATAAAAATCTCAAAAAAAACATTATTTCTGATTATTAGAGATATTGATTACAGTAGTTCCACCGCTCCTCGTGGGAACGACCCGTACTGCCTCTGTCTACTAGTTAGACACCGTGCGATTGCGGTTATCATATAGGGTTCCCCTAAATCCTAACAATTTTTGGTGCCGCTGTCGGGGAGCGGCTGAGGAATATTATGATTAGTATTTTTGATTTTGTTAATAGTTAGGTTTTTTTATTTTATTTTTATTTTATTTTTGTACAGTATTTTTATTTTAGGATTTCTTTTCCTTTTTGACTTGTTTTGTTTTTTAGAATTTTGTTTCAGATACCTTTTTCAGGATGATGACTTTTTCTCAGGAGACGTCACCTAATATGACATTGGCGGAATATAAGCGTAGAAATTCAAATTATCAGGAAACCTCATCTGATATGACGCTTGGTGAATATATACATAGGAAACATTATGGAGTTTTTGCTCCACATGTAGTAAGTGAAGAATCGCCTTTAACGATATATGAGAAGTATTACAAGCATACACCGCTCAGTTTGGAACAAAGGTTGAGAATTCTGGCATGCCAAGAGTTATATGCAGATGATGATTTAGAGGAACCTGTTTATACAGAGGATACTATTGTTGAGTCTAACGACTTAGAGATAGTAGAAATTCATAATGAGGTACCTTCTAGTCATTTGAATAGTGAGATTCCTATAAATCACTTAGTCGATGAGTCGATTATTCATGATATTGTTGCTCCATTGAGCTCATGTGTTGTTGACTCTTCTTATGATCTTCTAATTGTTGATATGAATGTTAAACAGGTTGATACTGGTATTGTTGATTTTGAACCAATCTCAGTTTGTTTAGACCATTTTGAAGACTCCGAAGACCCCATGCTTATTGACATTGTCAATGCATTGCGGTATCCAATAAATAATATAGGCAACTCAGCAAAGGAAGCTATTTCCTCGGATTTAGAATCAGATTTAGAGTGTACAACGATTGTTGAATTCTCTAAACAATCTTTACTCATTATCCGTGATTCAGATTTACTTCAGATAACCACATACGATGAGGAAGGTTCAAATGGTTTTCCGAATAAGACTGAATCCAGTTTTCGCTCTATGGGTACTAATCAATATTATTGTTGCAGGTTCATCTTTTCAACTGACCTGATTTTTCGTATTGATCCCTAACTTTTCAGACTGTATATATATGCTTTGCAGCTTAATTTGGTGTATCATCACCTTGTTCGAGAGAGCAGATACACAAATATTATGCTTTATGGGAGTCAACCCATAAGATTTCGCTTCATGTGAGTCAACCCATCAGATTTGTTTTTCTCCTCTATCTTTTATTTGTTTGCTTGAATTTCCCATCTTAATTTCTACGTTGGATGACTCAATTACATTGAGAACAATGTAATGTTTAAGTGTGGGGGAGTGGCATTTTCGTTTGGCTTAAAAACAAAAAAAAGCATATTATGACCAGTTGTTTAGCGGGTCTACATAAATTTTTTTTTTATTTTTAGAGTATTTTCTATGACGAGCTGTTTAACATGTCTTTCTGTCTAGCTGTTTAGCAGACATCTCTCGATCTTGCTGTTTAGCGGATATGTCTCGTTTTTTAGCAGACATCTCTCGGTCTTGATGTATAGCGGATCCGTCTCGCTGTTTAACAAACACACTCTTCATATCCAGCTATGTAGCGGATATAATTTTCCTTGTTTTGCTCGAGGACTAGCAAAATATAAGTGTGGGGGTGTTGATAAGCACGTATGTGCTACATTTTGTACCCATATTTATATTAGCTAGGACTCGATATTGTTGCTAATAATACTGTTTTAATGCTTTTGTAGAAAGTAGAAGTAAATCCAATCATCCAAAAATAAATGGCGAAATGAGAAACTATAACAGTGCTTGCCACAAAAAAAACCAACAAGGTTACCCGAGACACCAAAACGAGACAGAGAATGAATGATACACAAGTGGGACGGTCTAATTGAAAACAAGGAGGTCAAGCACGTACACATGCTTTACCCTGAATCATGGTTTTGTGGGGCTCAGAAGAACAGTCGTGTGATTTTCAGCAAATTGCAAGCTAAAAACATTATAGTGGGTTACTATGCCATGTGTCGTCGCATATTTACACATCCAGTTTTGGGAAATTGAAAAGGCATTAGATGTTAAGGAAATCTTGTCAGGTAGTGGAATATTGGAACAAATAAATGGGTCCACGTGAATATCTTATTGGAGGGAGAAAAATTAATTAAAAAGATTTTGCTTTCTCACCAGTGGGATTCTTTTTAAGTCTACCAAATATGCATGCAAGAAAAATGAAGAAGAATATATATGGGGAGATCACATTTATGACCACCATGCAAGTTTCAATTAAGGCTAATTAAGTGAATGACGACACACCTTTATTTGGTATATATTTTCTGTCTTGTGAAGAAGAAAAAGGGGGGTTCTGGTGACTGTTTTGGGGAGGCCGGTTTTGGGAGCTCTCTCTTACGAGAGGAAGAAACCAGAGAAGAGAAAAGAGAGGCGCGACTACGGAAGTGAAAAGAAGGGTTTGCAATTCTTGTGATTTCATTTCCATTTTGATTTGCTAGTGATTCTCTTTGATTTGTTTATGGCTTTTGAGAAAGTCATGTCTAGCTAAATCCTTGTAACTAGGGTTTATGTTGAAACCACTTAGAGTATTAGGCTATTTTAATTAGAATAATATTTAGAGAAAGAATATTATGATTTGATTAGATTAATTCTTGAATAATATTTATTGATTAATCGAAATACAAGTTGTTGCTTCACCGGTTTTAAAACCTATGTGCGTAATCGATAGTTTTACAAATATGTATGTCTTATTATTTGATGATCCATGCTTGGTTAATTTCTTTGATGGGTTATGCTTAGAAAAGCCAAATAAAATTTGTGAACTTATATTTAGTTTCGTGTAATTTTCTCGCTAACGCAATTTGATGGTGCGTGCTTTGGTTTAGTCTTTTGATGTACCATGCTTAGGGTGTCCCAGCGATATTTGCGACTCTAATACTTATAATAGGTGATGTCGATAGAACGAACAATATAAAAATATTCATGGATTATGTTTCATGTCAGTAATTGAATAGAAGTTGTGGTGGATACTATAAACCCTGGTTACCGACTCTCCCATTGAATTTATTTTATTACTTTAGTTTAATTTTATGATTTCATTTTACATTTCTCAATTATAAAAATCTCAAAAAAAACATTATTTCTGATTATTAGAGATATTGATTAGAGTTATTCCACCGCTCCTCGTGGGAACGACCCGTACTTGCCTCTGTTTACTAGTTAGACACCGTGCGATTGCGGTTATCATATAGGGTTTCCCGAAATCCTAACAGTATTTTTTACGATTTGGACACTCATTTGCAAAATGGCCAAAACCTTTACACTTCAAGCAGTGAGGCATATCATCGTCATTAGTTTCATCATTATCCCTATTTTTAGGAGGAACACGATTATGGGGTTTAACTGATGACCTGGATTTATCTCTGGAGAACCGTTTACTTCTCTTCAAAAGAAGATCCCTAAACTGTCTTGTGATCAAGGAGACTGACTTGTCAAGATATTCATCTGATGAATCAGCCTCATAAAGATCATCTTCAGAGATGCAAACACTTTTACTTTTGTCAAGTAATTTAGTGTTCATTTTTGCTTTGAAAGCAACATACTTTCCGGATTTGGATGTATGCTCATGATCAAAGATCTTTAACTTCCCAACCAGAGTATTTCTGGAAAGAGTTGCGAGATTATTTTCTTCAACGATGGCATGCTTCTTAGAATCGTATATAGACGGCAGTGATATGAGATTGTTCATCACAATGTCCTTTTCAGGAATAGTCTTACCCAATGAAAAAGATGCATTAAAAATTTAAGACACTTTGTGATTAAACTCATAAAATGATCTTCATCTGCCATACGGAGGTTTTCTCAATCGGAACATAGGTTTTGAATCCTAGCTTCCTTTTCAAAGGTATTCCCTTCAAATACAGTTTCTAAGATATCCCAGGCTTCTTTAAACTTTGTACAAGTAGTCACATGATGCTGGAGATCTGGGGTAATGGCATGTATGATAGCATTTAAGCCGTCAGAATTTTACTTTGCATCAAGGATTTCTTTTGGACTATATCTACCAATATCCTTAGGTATAGATACATCGCCTTCAGTATTAACTGGAGGATCATAGCCATTAACAACACGTACCCATGTTTGAAATCACGAGCTTGAAGAAAAGCACGCAGAGCAATTTTCCACCACAAGTAGTTTAAGCCATCGAAGACTGGTGGTATGTTTATGGAGATAGAATTTCTGTCCATAGAGTCAGATTGCTAAAAGCACAGACTTATGAGGTATTAAACGTGTTTGCCTGCTCTGATACCAATTGAAAAGCGGGGGTCTAACAACCTTACCCAATATTTCTCTTAACAGTCTGTATGGACTAACTCCAATATATTTTAAGAGAATCAACTAGACAGTCAGACTCAATCTTAATAAAAAGTATATCAAAGAGTTATATCTCAATTTCTCAATTCAATTCGCAATCAAGCAAATAGGAATTTGCGAGCCTGATTGAATACAAGAGAAATAACTTGAACGGTACCAAAGAACAATGTTCAAGGATCAATTAATTTCAATCAACAACCAAAGGTTGGATTTATCAATTGATCGATTCAATGCACAACCTGCGATATTTCAATTATATAACGAAATATAACGCGGAAAATAAATAACACAAACACCAGAAGTTTTGTTAATGAGGAAACCGTAAATGCAGAAAAACCCCGGAACCTAGTCCAGATTGAACACCACACTGTATTAAGCCGCTACAGACACTAGCCTATACAAAGCTAACTTCGGTCTGGACTGTAGTTCAACCCTAATCAATCTCACACTGATTCAAGGTACAGTTGTGTTCCTTACGTCTCTGATTCTAGCAGGATATTACACACTTGATTCCTTTAGTTATATCACCCACAACTAAGAGTTGATACGACCCTGTTGATGGTGGATTTTCAACAAAGGTAAAAATCGCAAAATCATGATACAACATGTTTCTGAAACGGCTTCAGGAACGCATGTGACGATTCATATTTTACGAGCCATGATGTATATGTCACTCGAAAGGCCTCCCTGGAGCGTTCAATGCTGCTTATTTTATCATGACCTCTATGTAGATTAACATAATTGGGCGGTTCTCCGTATGATTGAGAACTTAAACGCCTTCAGAACGTCGGTGACTCTCGCTTTTCCATGACTACATAAAGAGACCCACCTCTACATAGAAGAACGATTGGGCGGTCCTCCTACATAATTGTTTGTTGATAGGGAAAAACACCTTCAGGACGTCGGTGACACTCACTGTTCCCTGACTATGTAGAGAGACAGTGTATAGATCTAGGTGGCTCTCCATACATAATTGTTGAGAGGGATAAATTCCTTTAGGACGTCGGAAACACTCGCTGTTCCCTGACTATGCACATTTCATAATGGGTATGACACTTTAACTAGATAATATCCCTTATACAATAGATTAATTCTACCGTGGCATTTACCATTGAATTCCTAGAAGATAATCTATTTTATCTCATTACTCCGATTCCATGGTCGAGTCCACGGCCGATCCCATGGAATGGTAATAGATAATTATTTTATCTCGTTATTCCGATTTCATGATCGAATCCACGACTGATCTCATGGAATAGTAATAGATAATTTTATCACTCTGATTCTATGGTTGAATCCATGATCCCATGGGTTGGTAATGTAACCACTCATTTTATTACTCCGATTCTATGGTCGAATCCATGATCCCATAGAATGGTAATACTCATTTTATTATTCCGAATACATGGTCGAATCCACGGATGATCCTATGGATTGATAATAAATAACTACTCATCTTTATTACTCAGTTTCATGAACCTTTCCCCACTAATTTCATAAATTAGTAATAAATACTCAATAACCGGGTATCTGGACCATCACTGAGTAAGCTCCAAGAAAATGGTACAAGTGTACTCGACAATGATGCACGAACGAGCACCCGAATGCACGCACGATCATTCAAAAGTATGTACAAACGAGGAATTCAGACACAAAATATGAGAGAGAAAATAATAATATTAAAATAATAAAGAAGCGCCCAAGGACCGGGCCCACCGGACGGCCGGTCCCACACCTTGCAATCCCTTATTTTCACAAATATTATTTTCCATTTTTCATGAAACTCCTCCGTTTGAGCAAAAACCCTAGTTTCTTCATATTTTCTCAAATATTACTCAAACCATGAAAAAGCCAAAAAGTCAAATGGTCACATGACCGACTAGGCTATTCACGGAAAATATTAAAATATTATTATTATTTTAATATTGATCGAACGAGCAAAATTCTACTTGCTCATTCGAGCAAAATCGAGAATTTCAGTCAAAGATCAAACTCTTCTGAAAAATCCAAAATATTGCTCGAACGCACATCAGAAAATATCAAAACTCTCAGGACTGAGACACGAGCATTATGGTGACATGGGCATGCTTCCTTGACCGACCAAGTCCGGCCCTAAAGCTTGCAAAGAGACGGTCCCACACATTCTTATGATTTTGACCTAATTTGCTAAATTGCTCATATTGGGTCCAAACTCTTTCCAACCAACTTGGAATTTGCTCAAACGACTATCCGCTGGTCCCACGACCACCAAGGGCCGGTTTCATGCCCTCTTGGTCGGTCCCTCACTTTTCCATAATTAGGTTTTATCACCTAATGCTCAATCGAGCATGATGAGTGCCAAATATTGTATATTTTTATCCCTTTTTGTTGGCATTTTAACTCATCTTTTATGCATTAATTCTATATTTTATCCCATATTCTGTATTTTCATTGTTTTCAAGAATAAATATTTTTATTAATTAATTTTGCATTTTTAGGTAATAAATAAAGTTCGGATGAGTCGCGGAGCGAAAAGAGCAGAAAAGTAGTGAAAAGCCGGGAGAAATTACGCAAGGAAGCCGCGAAGAATGGTGCGCACAACCTCATTTTCTACACACAAAAGCGCCTCCGTTCTCAGCCGTCAGATCAGTTCCCAAAAGCATCCGATGGTCGCTCCTTCATAGAGCATCAAAATCTGAAGTCTCTGCCAAGCACCACAGCGCTGAAATTCCAAGCCTTCAGATTAGATGGTTGTTGAATCCAACGGTCGCTCCCTTGCTGTTCATCAACGTCTGATATCTCCGCCTTACACTACAACACCTAACCCCATCTAGAGCCGTTAACTTCGTTGTATAAAAAAATCCAGCGGTCGCTACAAGCTTCACTTCATCTCACCGTCCGATTGATCTTTCATCTCCCTATCCCACGGCGCAGCATCGCAGATCATCACACTCGATACGCCCGCCTAACACCCAAGTATCGAACACCCTATACCCAGCCAAACGCACCTTTCTTCTTTCTTCTCCATCTCTTCTTCCTTCAGAACCCGTACCACCACCATGTCCGTCTCCATCACCACCATCTTCTCCCCAAATCACTCCACCATCCTCTCCCCAAATCATTCAACCATCACCATTCGAGCCATCATTCCCCTACTCCTCTAGCTTTCTATAACATCAATTCCTCGATTTTCCTCTCACAGGAACCCTAGAAGAGAAATTGATGGAATAGATGAGCTAGAAAAGCAATTAGGGCATGGGAAGAAAAAGAGAAGCATCAGGAGAAGGATTGGAGGCATGGGTCGACATCCATCAGTGTCAACAGTGATTAGGTAAAAAAATTTAAGAACCCTAATTTTTCTGATTTGGGAATTTTTTGGGGAAATAACTTGTACGTCTAATTGAAGCATGGGTTAGTCCAATTAGGGTTGTTATCATAGTTAGGTAGGATTTTATTTGATTTATTTTGTATTTTCACCAAACCTTAATTGGACTGATGTAGTCCTGATTTTTGGGGATTTTGTAATTGGGTATAAATTGGTGTTGTGTGGAGTGTGTGAGGGACACCATTTTACCTCTCTGGACTAGCCAGTAGAGAATTGAACAAAATTTTGTTGAATTTCAAATTTCAATACTTATCAGTAGAATATTGCTTATGTGTTTGTTATCTCAAATGATGCTACTTGTGCTTGAATTTTTACATATGTTGAATGTGATTGTTTTAAACATGGTTAGCATGAGCTAATCACTTTCAAGCCAAGGCTCAGTGAAGCCTTGTGCACTGTCAAGTGTGATTGAGCTAGGATAATTCTTCCCTGCTGTGTGAATGTGTATTTGAGAGAGGCCAATGCTCATAGAGCCTGTGATTGGCTGTACTGTCAAAAGACAGCCAATGCTAGGGGTAGACTAGTGAGCAAGTTGGTGTTCTCTCATTTCTAGTGTATGCTTAGGATTGAATATAACCTAGACCATGTCACTTGATTAGGACACAAGGTGGATCATATGCTTTGGCTTGCCCACCACTTCTCTTTTAATCAATCTTAATTTCAGTCACTTTTAATTTCAGTCTTGTATGCTTGTATCACCTGTTACTTTTCTTGCCTTTCATTTTCTTGCATTTTATAACTATTGTGCACTGAAGTCAGTGCACTGAACACAATCCTGCCTCTTGCCCTTGGCTGCCAAGCCTTGGTTGTTTGTTGCTTTTCTTAACTGCTTCTTTATTGCCTTTCCCTGCATTTTTGGTTCTTTGCTTATCTTTCCCTGCTGTGGTTCTTAGCCTGTTTCTCTATTGCTTTATATTGTGTTCTTATTTCTCTGCCTGAAACCTTGCCTGCCCTTAGCTCATTACACATCTTAGCTAGGAAAACTTCTCATATGCTCCTCTCCCTGTGGACAAACCCCTATTCACTCTTTTACTACAAATATTGACCTTGTATACTTGCAAGTGTTTTGTGTGCATCTTAGAATTCACACCAAGTTTTTGGCGCCGCTGCCGGGGAGCTGGCTGCCATATCTGTGAAGTTTTCAGAGTCTGCTGCTGTTGTTGGCCCTGCCAAGCTGTTGCTGCTGCCAACTTGCTGCTGTTGCTGCAACTGCAAGTGTTGCTCTGCTGCTGCAAGTGTTGCTGAAGCTGCTGAGGAGCTGCTGCTGCCAAGCTGTTGCTGTTGCCAAGCTTGCTGCCAACTGCTGCCAAGCTTGCTGCCAACTGAAGCTGCAAAGCTGCTGCCAGGCCTGCTGCCAACCTCTTCTGCTGGGCTTGTGCAACAATCTCTGAACTGGGCTTGAACCAACTGAGCTGGGCTCAGTAATCTCAACTTCTGCTGGGCTTGCAACTTCTGCTCTTGGGTTTGCAACTTCAGCTGGGCTCCGTTGCTGCTGCTGCTGGGCTCTGCTACACTTGCTGCTGCTGGGCTTGGACGTGAGCTGCTAGGACGATCCTAAAGCCCAACTGGGCCTTGCAACTAAAAGGGGACTAAAAGCCTATCTTTTTGGGCTTCCCTCCAAAAACAAGTAAGCCTAACCCATGAGTTAACCCACTTGGGCCTCATTTAAATTCAAATTTGGGCTTGTAATAATTTATTTAATTATTTATTTTGGGATTGTAATAATTTTTATTTTTATTTTCTTTTTCTTTTTTTTTATTTGGGATTGTAATAATTTTTTTTATTTTCTTTTTTGTTTTTCTTTATTTTTCTTTTATTTTTTTATTTTTTTTCTTTTATGGGTTTGTTTTAATTATTATTATTGTTTTTATTTTCTTTTATGAGTTGTGATAATTTATGCTAGGTTTAGTTCAAAAATTTTCAAAAACCCAAAATTTTTAAACCAAAACAAAACCCCTTCTTTAAACCAAAACCCATTCAAAAACCAAATCTTCATAATCCTTGGGCCAAATTGTTTCCGATTGCTCTGTCTGACCAACATGTTAGTTAAGGTACCTACTAGGACATGATTGTGACCTACAGAGACCAGACAAACAGACTTGTTAGAATTAACCCAGACGAACCTATCGAAATTCTAAGTTCTGAGGGAGACAGTCCAGATCAACCAGAAACAATGGGAGAACCACGTACCCTCAAGGATTATATGTACCCAACTAGAGCCAGTCAACCTTCTTGTATTGTGCTACCGAGGCTAATGGCCATTATGAGCTGAAATCAGCACAATACAGATGCTTCCTATTTTTAGAGGTGTTGAGAATGAAAACCCGTACCACCACGTGAGAGAATTCGAGGAAATTTGTGGAACTCTGCGTTTCACTCAAATGACCGACGAAACCCTGAAGTTAAGGCTTTTTCCTTTTTCCCTGAAAGATAAGGCAAAGGCCTGGCTCTATGCTTTACAGCCTCAATCCATCATGACATGGGATGACCTCATAAAGGAGTTTTTCAAAAAGTTTTTCCCGAACCACAAGACTGCGACAATTCGTCAAAGTCTGAATAGCTTTGTGCAATTAGAAGGTGAGACCTTAGCTAGATACCTGGAGAGATTCAATGAATTATTGCTCCAATGTCCCCATCATGGTTTTGAAAAATGGAGACTTGTGCAAATTTTGTATGAAGGTCTAGATGTGTCCACCCGAACAACGGTTGAGTCGATGTGTAATGGTCTATTCGTAGATAAAACTGCTGACGCGTCTTGGGACTTCTTGATTGAAGTAGCTGAAAAGACGCAACAGTGGGAATCCATCCGTGAAACCAGAAAGACTACATCCGAAGCAAAGGCTTTTAGGATTGAAGCGGATTTTGAGGGTAGAGCAAACATGGCATCAATAGTTAGGAGATTAGAAGAGTTAGAACTACATAAAAATTCAAAACCTTCCACCACTACTCTCCGAGAACATGTCGCTTCATCTTTTGTGCTGCTTGTAACGACCCCAACCATCAATTCCAAAATTGTCCAGATTTGCTTGCGTCCAGGAGTCTAGGCTTGAACAGGCACATGCCATGTTTCAGAAACCAGAGCATAACCCTTATTCACAGACCTACAATCCAGGATGGAGAAACCACCCTAACTTTTCATGGTCAAAAGGGCCCACTCAAGGAGGACCATCTCAACCCAATCAGAGCTATCAAAACAATCAGGGATATCAGAACAATCAAGGTTATCAACACCCGAGAAACCCTCAACAACAATCAAACTCTCAACAACAATCATATCCTCAACACAATACCGACAAGAGATTATCCACCTAGAGGAAATGTTCCAGAGTTTGATGCAAAGTCAGAAAAATCTAGATCAAAAGATGGATCAAATATGTGAGAGAGAAAAGGGTAAACTTCCGAGCCAACCCCAACAAAATCCAAAGAGGATATTTCAAACAGGCACAACATCCTGCACTGAAACCTCACCTGATCAAATCCATGCCATTACCACCCTCCGAAGTGGTAAAGTCATCGAGAACAACGTGGCGAACCTAATGAATCTGATACAAATTCCACGTTGTCTCCACAACCCCAGAAAACCAAAGAATCTGAGCAAGTTGGAAAATCTGACAATTCTACTGCTGTGAATGTCCCTTTGCCAACTCATCTTCCTGTTGCTCCATTTCCTCAAAGATTGATCTATCAACAGAAAAGTACCCATTACAATGAGATGTTAGATCTGTTCAATAGAGTCAACATCAACATTCCTTTTCTTGAAGCAATCAAGCAAATCCCTGCTTATGCCAAATTCCTCAAAGACTTGTGCACTCAAAAGCGCAAGCTCAATGTGCAAAAACGTGCTTTCTTAGCTGAGCAGGTAGTTCCATCATTCTGAACAAAACTCCACCCAAGTTTAGGGATCCAGGATGTCCAACAATTTCTTGCACTATAGGAGAACACACGGTCAATAAAGCGTTATTAGACCTAGGTGCAAGTGTTAACCTACTGCCATATTCTGTTTATGAGCAGTTAGGTCTTGGGGAGTTGAAACCAACATCTATCACTCTACAACTGGCAGACCGATCTGTCAAGATTCCTCGTGGAGTGGTGAAGATGTTTTGATCAAGGTTGACAAATTCTATTTTCCCGTAGACTTCATTGTCTTAGACACTCAACCTGTACAAAACCCAGACTGTCACATTCCTGTCATCTTAGGACGTCCTTTCTTGGCTACGTCCAACGCGATCATCAACTGTCGGAATGGAGTGTTAAAACTGTCTTTTGGTAACATGACGGTAGAATTGAATGTGTTCGATATTAGTCAACAACCTGTGAATCTTGATGATGATGATGTGCATGAAGTTAATATGATTGAAGGATTAATGCAAGATTCGTTGACTAACATTCTATCCGTCGACCCCTTTCAAGCATGTATGGAGAACTTTAACCCTGATTTCTATGATGATGCATACTGTAGTGACGTCCTATCTCTGCTCGAATCTGTACCTCAAATGGACGTCACTGAAAGGAAATATGAAGTGGAACAACCCCTATTCTCTGATTCCAAGCTTATTCCATCCATTGTTGAGCCACCCAAGCTTGAATTGAAAACATTGCCTAGTACGTTGAAGTACGCATTCCTAGGTTCTTCTGATACTTTACCTGTCATTATTTCATCATGTTTAGACACGGAAAGGAAAGTAAGCTTTTAGAAGTACTTAAGGAACACAAAGAGGCCTTAGGATGGACCATCTCAGATCTCAAAGGAATTAGTCCCACCATTTGCATGCACCACATTAACCTTGAAGAGAATGCCAAACCATCGAGGGAAATGCAAAGGAGACTTAATCCTAACATGAGAGATGTAGTCAAAGGAGAGATCCTGAAACTACTTGATGCGGGTATCATATACCCAATTCCCGATAGCAAATGGGTTAGTCCCATTCAAGTTGTGCCTAAGAAGTCAGGCATTACTGTTGTTCAGAACGACAAGAATGAATTAGTCCCTACTCGTACAACCACAGGATGGCGAGTATGCATCGACTACAGGAAGTTGAACACAGTAACAAGGAAGGATCACTTCCCGCTCCCTTTCATTGACCAAATGCTAGAACGTGTGTCTGGACACAGTCACTACTGTTTTCTAGATGGCTTTTCCGGTTATAACCAAATTCACATTGCTCCGGAAGATCAGGAAAAAACTACATTCACGTGTCCATTTGGGACGTTTGCTTATAGACGTATGCCCTTCGGGTTGTGTAATGCACCTGCTACTTTTCAGCGTTGCATGATGAGCATTTTTTCTGACATGATAGATAGTTTTCTCGAGATCTTTATGGATGATTTCTCTGTTTTTGGTTCCTCGTTTGACGAATGTTTGAAGCATCTTGCCCTCGTGATATCCAGATGTAAAGAAAAGAACCTTGTTCTAAATTGGGAAAAATGCCATTTTATGGTGAATTCAGGAATAGTTCTAGGACACATCATCTCAGAGAAAGGAATTGAAGTGGATAAAGCTAAAGTTGACCTCATTCAACATCTACCACAACCTTGCTCTGTGAAGGAGATCAGATCATTTCTAGGTCATGCTGGTTTTTACCGGCGATTCATCAAAGATTTCAGCAAAATCTCCAGACCTCTGTGCAGTCTTCTCTCCAAAGATGTTGCCTTCAATTTCGATGCTGCCTGTGTGAAGGCATGGGAGGAATTAAAAACCCTTCTCACCACCGCTCCTATAGTCCGACCACCCGATTGGAAGCTTCCGTTCGAACTTATGTGTGATGCCTCTGATTATGCTGTTGGTGCTGTTTTAGGACAGCGAGTTGATAGACTACCATATGTGATATACTATGCTAGCAAAACCCTTAATGATGCCCAACTCAATTATTCAACTACCGAGAAGGAATTGCTTGCCGTCGTTTTCGCATTAGACAAGTTTAGATCTTATCTGATAGGGTCTAAGATCATCATATACACAGACCATGCGGCTTTGAAGTATCTTCTTTCCAAGAAGGATGCTAAAGCTCGCCTTATTCGATGGATACTCTTATTACAGGAATTCGATCTCGAAATCCGTGATAAGAAAGGTTGTGAGAATGTGGTTGCTGATCATTTGTCTAGATTAACTTTAGAGTCTATTGATGATGTGAGCTGATTAGAGAATCATTCCCAGATGAACAGCTGATGTCTATCTCAGACCTTCCTTGGTTTGCTGATATTGTTAACTACCTCGCTACAGGTAGGATGCCCTCACGTTGGTCGAGACAAGACGCTCTAAATTCCTGGTTGTCACGTTGGTCGAGACAACCAACCTGGAGGACCCAGTCTATGTGGACTAAACTGGTCCACTCTTTCCCTAAATAACCAAACAGTTTTCCAAATGTTTCCCTAAAAACCAAAATTTTCGTTTTCCCATCAAAACCAAAATTTTCCAAAAAGTCCAATCCCATTAAAAACCAAATTTTCTTGTAGATAATGTGTTAGTTAAATTTCCTTTTGTATATATTTTGTGCTCATCCATTGTGACTGCTAATATGATGGATTTTTGCCTTGAAATAACGGAGTTTTAATCTGCTTTCGCCGTACAATCGGGTATTCTCTCTCCTTTTACTCTACTCAGCATGTCCCTTCATATATTGTTTTATAATTCTTTCCATTTTTGAAACATTGAGGACAATGTTTAGTTTAGGTTTGGGGGTATAGAGTAGATACCATGATAATAGCCATAATTGAAAAAAAACTCCTTCTTCTTTTTGAAAAAAATTGAAAAATTCCAAAAAAAAATTGAAAAATCAAAATTGAAAAAAAATTAAAAATTGAAAAAAAAATCATAAAAATGGAGCGCATTTACCTTGAAATGTTGACTCTTGTGCAAATATGTATTTTTATTAGGAGTCTTAGTCTAGATATTTAGGCACCCTGATTCTAGCACAATTCACATAGTGATAAGAAATTTGCACGCGCACGATCTACCAATACATGTATGGCCTCGATCTTCGAGGTGTTGGATAGGAAGTTACGATTGCCAATCACTTTAGAATACTGAACGAAACTTGACTAGCTTGTTCTTTGGTTGGTTGGGATAGAAGGTGGAGGTTACATTAAGAAAGACAACCATCGAATTTAACTGGGTGCATCAAAAAGGGCTACCTCTTGCAAAGTGTCATGTAATTTTTTTTTGTTTCCTTTTGTAATATGTATCAAAAGTGTTTCCTTGTTTAAAAAAAAAAAAAAAAAAAAAAAAAAATCGATGTATATATTCAGAAAAAAAAAAAGAGAAAAAATATCAGAAAAATACCAAAAAAATCAAGTATTTATCAATTCCATCATCTCTTGTTCCAAAAATAAAAAGAGATTTGTCAATGTAAATAAGAGTCATGTAAAGAGTTATTTTTGTTGTTTTGTTGTAATAAGCAAGGAAGGGTGTATGCCATTGATGTACAACGCGAGAAATTGTGAAATACCTCCAACTCATTCACAATTCTCGTAAAGTCCGGACAGCTAGCTAGATTTCGACCTCAGTTCTTAGCCTGAGAAACTATCTCTTGGTGATTAGTAGTCATGACTTCAGATCTTTCTTTACACATGTGTAGATACACTTTACACTCTTATCACATGTCTTTATTTGTTATCAGTGCTAGGATTGTGCCTTCGATAGCTAGATTGATATCTCCATTTTGCTGTGAGCTTAAACTGTTTTGCACATGTCACATTTGATGGAATATGAGCTTATATTTTGACCTAGAACTTTGTAGGTACGTTCTAAGCAAACCTTCACGAGACTTCAACTCGTCCACTAGGGACACTTAGTGGTTTAAAAGGCTTAGTGCATACGCTAAATGCATTCGAGAGACCAGCGACAGTGGTATAGTTAGGATTTCCTTAGTTTTGTTTTACTTGAGGACAAGTAAAATTCAGGTTTGGGGGTATTTGATGAGTGCCAAATATTGTATATTTTTATCCCTTTTTGTTGGCATTTTAACTCATCTTTTATGCATTAATTCTATATTTTATCCCATATTCTGTATTTTCATTGTTTTCAAGAATAAATATTTTTATTAATTAATTTTGCATTTTTAGGTAATAAATAAAGTTCGGATGAGTCGCGGAGCGAAAAGAGCAGAAAAGTAGTGAAAAGCCGGGAGAAATTACGCAAGGAAGCCGCGAAGAATGGTGCGCACAACCTCATTTTCTACACAAAAGCGCCTCCGTTCTCAGCCGTCAGATCAGTTCCCAAAAGCATCCGATGGTCGCTCCTTCATAGAGCATCAAAATCTGAAGTCTCTGCCAAGCACCACAGCGCTGAAATTCCAAGCCTTCAGATTAGATGGTTGTTGAATCCAACGGTCGCTCCCTTGCTGTTCATCAACGTCTGATATCTCCGCCTTACACTACAACACCTAACCCCATCTAGAGCCGTTAACTTCGTTGTATAAAAAAATCCAGCGGTCGCTACAAGCTTCACTTCATCTCACCGTCCGATTGATCTTTCATCTCCCTATCCCACGGCGCAGCGTCGAAGATCATCACACTCGATACGCCCGCCTAACACCCAAGTATCGAACACCCTATACCCAGCCAAACGCACCTTTCTTCTTTCTTCTCCATCTCTTCTTCCTTCAGAACCCGTACCACCACCATGTCCGTCTCCATCACCACCATCTTCTCCCCAAATCACTCCACCATCCTCTCCCCAAATCATTCAACCATCACCATTCGAGCCATCATTCCCCTACTCCTCTAGCTTTCTATAACATCAATTCCTCGATCTTTTCCTCTCACAGGAACCCTAGAAGAGAAATTGATGGAATAGATGAGCTAGAAAAGCAATTAGGGCATGGGAAGAAAAAGAGAAGCATCAGGAGAAGGATTGGAGGCATGGGTCGACATCCATCAGTGTCAACAGTGATTAGGTAAAAAAATTTTAAGAACCCTAATTTTTCTGATTTGGGAATTTTTTGGGGAAATAACTTGTACGTCTAATTGAAGCATGGGTTAGTCCAATTAGGGTTGTTATCATAGTTAGGTAGGATTTTATTTGATTTATTTTGTATTTTCACCAAACCTTAATTGGACTGATGTAGTCCTGATTTTTGGGGATTTTGTAATTGGGTATAAATTGGTGTTGTGTGGAGTGTGTGAGGGACACCATTTTACCTCTCTGGACTAGCCAGTAGAGAATTGAACAAAATTTTGTTGAATTTCAAATTTCAATACTTATCAGTAGAATATTGCTTATGTGTTTTGTTATCTCAAATGATGCTACTTGTGCTTGAATTTTTACATATGTTGAATGTGATTGTTTTAAACATGGTTAGCATGAGCTAATCACTTTCAAGCCAAGGCTCAGTGAAGCCTTGTGCACTGTCAAGTGTGATTGAGCTAGGATAATTCTTCCCTGCTGTGTTGTGAATGTGTATTTGAGAGAGGCCAATGCTCATAGAGCCTGTGATTGGCTGTACTGTCAAAAGACAGCCAATGCTAGGGGTAGACTAGTGAGCAAGTTGGTGTTCTCTCATTTCTAGTGTATGCTTAGGATTGAATATAACCTAGACCATGTCACTTGATTAGGACACAAGGTGGATCATATGCTTTGGCTTGCCCACCACTTCTCTTTTAATCAATCTTAATTTCAGTCACTTTTAATTTCAGTCTTGTATGCTTGTATCACCTGTTACTTTTCTTGCCTTTCATTTTCTTGCATTTTATAACTATTGTGCACTGAAGTCAGTGCACTGAACACAATCCTGCCTCTTGCCCTTGGCTGCCAAGCCTTGGTTGTTTGTTGCTTTTCTTAACTGCTTCTTTATTGCCTTTCCCTGCATTTTTGGTTCTTTGCTTATCTTTCCCTGCTGTGGTTCTTAGCCTGTTTCTCTATTGCTTTATATTGTGTTCTTATTTCTCTGCCTGAAACCTTGCCTGCCCTTAGCTCATTACACATCTTAGCTAGGAAAACTTCTCATATGCTCCTCTCCCTGTGGACAAACCCCTATTCACTCTTTTACTACAAATATTGACCTTGTATACTTGCAAGTGTTTTGTGTGCATCTTAGAATTCACACCAGAGCACTACTTCAATAAATGATGAAACCGACATTTAATCATCATTCTTTCACCAACTGGCCAACTAAGGACCCTGGTGCACGCTCACTCGAGCACTTGGGAGCTACATGGACGTCCATCATTCCATGTGGTCGGTCCTTCCTCACTCATGACCTATTTTCAGCAATTCATCAATTGACGAACAATTGATCAAAATTAGGGTTTCGAATATACGCTCCACAAATCACCATTCTGAGCGAGTTCAAACACTAATAAATTTATGTTGATTCAGCAATCAACATCTGGATTAATCGTATAATGTTTGGTAGTCTACCAATATTTTAATTAATATTTTATTGGGTCACGTTACCAATAAATAATCCGTCGAATTGAGCAATACTTGCTCAGTTGCTCGAATATTGATCCAACTATCAATATTCAGTGATTCGCCGAATTGAGCAGTACTTGCTCAGTTGATCGAATATTGATCCAACTATCAATATTCGGTAATTCATCGAATCGAGCAATACTTGCTCAGTTGCTCGAATTTACAGTATTTTCTCATACGAGCAATATGAACATAAGAACTACACGTATGTTCAATCCATTAATCACTGAGCATTCGTCACTCATACTCAATTCAACAAAACTTAGACTCATTTTCTAATCAAGTCAACGACTGACTAATCAAATACACGTCTATTTTGCAGACTCCACGTTCGTGAGACATTAATCACGTCACATGGGGGGATATCAATTAGGGTTTTGGTCTGGCGGCCTACGGCACGTGGATTCATCCACGATGAGAAATGTGAGTAAGTTGTGCAAAAGGTTAAAGGAGTTAGCAAAGTAGTGGGTGGACGGTTAACCAAGTCTCCACACGACCTGGAACTGGTTTCACCATGATTTCCTACTTTTCCACTATTTCACTCAAGAAACCGTGACACTTACAGGGATCAATGTGTTTATTCTGACAATATAAATAAGTATCTGGATATATGATTGAAACAAGATAATTTTTCAAGTCATCACTCTCAGAAATTCCATCAATCGACCAGAACTTACTTTGAATTCAACAATTTACAGAAAACTTGCAGAAACCTTCAACACATCCACAATCCTTGATCATCATTGATCCCACACAATTCTCAGCTTCCCTCCTACAGATCAACCCATCTCCCTCTTTGTGACAGAATTGACTCTGGAACGACCATTGACTTGGTTTAGGCCGGAGTCCTACAGACTGATCTCTCGAATCTAAGCACTCCCTTTACAATGCATCTGTGTGAGGTTGAGCAGTTTGCTCGGTTGAGGAGAATCGACAATACGTCCGTCTCTTCAATTCCCTAAAAAACCAGCAAATCGTTTTTCCCCATCTACAAATTGGCGATCACACTGGGAGATTATTCTCTCGGTTGCAATCTCAACTTTCACAAAATGGCTGGTCTTACGTCTGGGTTAGTTACAAACACAAACGATGCTAGCACTAGCAACACTGGTGGTACTCCAGAAACTGCTCCTGCTCCCAACAATGGCACTGGTAATACCACTCCTCCTCCTCCTCAAACCAACATTGGATACAATCCTCTCTTTGGCTGGCATCCCGAAGAACTCAGAGAAAATCGACCCACCATAGCTGATCACATGAAGGTTCAAGAAGTTCTCTCCAAAAATCAAACTGATATGGCCAATACTCAGAAAGAACTATGCAATTATCTTAAAAATCTCACCGACAAAATCTCAGAGAAAACTAAGGAAGGGTCGCAGAAAGGAAAAGCCAAAGAAACAGATCCTGAAATTTCACCAATCCATGTGGTGGATGATGATGAAGCCTGCAAAGCTGCAGAAAATCCACCAGAGAAGGAGTCTGCAGGTGATAAGTGCCTTAATTACATCTTTTGGTTGTCAATTTCTTATGCTTTTCTTAACTATTTCTCTTGTATTTTTGTATATTACGTTTCTTTTACATTTTATAGGTACTTTGGAGTTATGCGACAAGAAAGAAAGCTAAAAGGAGTCTCACTTCAGCTGGAATTACAGAAGCACCGTGGTTTTAAAGTTTCAAACGGCCAATCAGCCGATCAGTTCTGAAGACTGCTAAATACAGGCAGATGTTCGTTAAGGGGCACCAGTTTTCATTACAATTATACAGACCCAACTATAAGGTCGACTAATTTGTTCTCCCTTCTTCAGTTTTTCTAGGATACTCTTGCTACTGAGCCAGAAGTCCAGAACCTTGATCTCGGTTAGCCACGGCTGTTGGATGCATATTCGAAAGTTTAGAAGATTAAGGCAGTGAAGGATCTTATATCACGAGTCATAAGAAGTCATTTTCATGACGAGAAAACAGGTCGTATTGCAGTTGAGAATACACAGGGAAGACACAAGTTCTGCCATTTATAAATGATGATGAACAGAGGCCATCGAAGCGCGTTTTAGAGCTTACGAATAATTTGAATGAATGGGTTCTGTATGTATTGCAGGGAAGGATTAATTCTGGTAGTCTCCAAGGTGCGTCCATTGCACATCCCTCATCAGTTCCCGAAACGCACACTCAGCGTTTGTGTAAATGCCTGAACGACTAGCAGCTTATCTCCACCAGGCCGTGAGTTGTGTGCTGAGTACGAAGGTTTATTTAGCAGCAGTAGCTTGTACGAGTGGCAGTTCTATGGAGTTTTGGGCAAGGTTTTGGCTGAAAGGAGTAGTTTTAAGTTGCTGCTATAACTGAATTGGTGGTTTTACAGGGATACTGGTGGTCTGTTTCCGGGAGATTGAGATATGGGTTTAGAAGAACAGTGAAGAAATGGAGCTGCTGCTGTACATGATGAGCTGTTCAAAGGGTTAATCTGCCGAGGATTCTTGAGCTTGAATACAACAAGAAATAGCTGGAGTATGTGTTGCTGTGTCTGAATTTCAAGGAGTTTACAATGGGACTGACAAGGGTTTTGTTGAATCAAGAAGAGTAAGGAACGATTGAAGTTTACAACTCAGTATGGATCGAGTGTATGGACTTTGGGTTGAGTATTGGGCTGTGTTTCAACCGCCAAAACAATCTGGCAAACTGGTGCTGTAGCCATGGTCCCGGTGCACATCTATCAGGAGTTGAAAGAAATATTCTAGGTCAAGATAAAGGAGAGTTGTATGGATGGAATAATAACTGATCCGGGTGAAGATTTCTTGCCGAGAAGATAGCCAGGAAGAGGGCTGAAGGCCGTGGGTTTGTAACAATGAATGGCTAAGATTTGAAGGCGATTTAGAGTTGTGCTGAATAAGGAAAACTCAGCAATTTCAGGGGCAGGGCTAAAGAACTATAAAAGGAGGCGCAATAAACTCACAGTGGATATCATCTCATACCCCTCTTTCCACTGCCGTTAACATCCAAAAGAGAGGAGCTTTTTCTCCTCTCCAAACCCTTCCATCACTACCATCTGAATCTCCATATCCACCTGCATACATCCACCAACCTTCATAACCACCTGCATATCATCTACAGCATCAATAACAGCAGCTGCAGTCCATCTATCCACCAGTCCACCTGCACCAGCACCTCCACGATTCATCGCCAATACCTTCACGCCACAACAAACTACCTGGCAGCCATATCAACAACAAGTGACATCCACAGTTCTCGCATCCAGGCTATCATCACCACTACATCACTTCACGAGCTGCACACTTTGTGTCATTGGTTTGAATTGCCTTTTAGTTTTGTTTGCAGTTGCTGTTTTGCTTGTTATTCATTATGAACTCCAGTTGCTAAGCATATCGATTAGGGACGATTTCAACGTCCCAACATGAATTCATATTGATATTTAAAGAGCCTTCTTTTTGCAATTTATTTGTTATTGTTCATTCCCTACGGTGCTAATATTGGTTATGAGTTATTTGTGAATCGTTTAAGTTGCAAATTAAATTGGTTTATGGATGATTCTAATGCTAGTTGAGATCTCTTCGACCCGTAATTGTCTAGAGAGTCTTAATAAATGTAGTAATATGTGGTTATTGACGATGGGATTTTGTTAAGTAATTATATTTATTGAATGACACTAGTAGATGAATCGAGCTTATGTATTTGTCACTAGGAATAGCCTATCTCACGGAACTTAATGTATTTGATTGAGTCACACCTAGAGAGCGTACTTCTAGGAAACTTGATGAGTAGAATTCGGTAGTCGAGAGCTTCCGTGTCCGGTGAATTAAGAGATTGCGGAGCATTTGAGCGTACTAAATATTCTAGGGTTATTAGTAATGGGTGATTGCAGAAACATAGCTATATTTATAAGATTCATGTTTCGTGATTGAGAAAGAGTCCTTGATCATTTTCATCCTCATATTTGCATTATTCTTATTCAAAAATTGAATTGGCAACTTAGACTCAACTCTCCCTTAGGAACGAACCTGCTTGTCCGTATACTACTAGTTAGTGTAAGAGAAGTAAGGAATTTATTTTTGCGAGTTCGACACCTCGTCAGCAGGTTTTATCACTCATGAAGATCTGGAGCGCTTCATGGAAGCTCAAGGAAAAGACAAGGCACCATCTATCCATCGTCATCAACCGCCATATCCTGCTGCTACACAAAGAATCCCTCTCACAAAAGGCTACACTTCTCCAACGTTCACACTGTACAACGGAACTGGGAACGCTCGAGAACACGTTTCTCGATTCCTGGTGGCACTAGGAGATCACGAACACAACCATGTTGCTCGTATGAAAGAATTCTCAAAATCTCTGACTAGGCCGAGCATATACCTAGTACAACAACATTGCACCTGGGAGCATCGCTAACTGGGGAGCAATGGTTAACGCCTTTTACAGGAAATACTTCTTCGTCTCTGAGCAAATTACTCTTTCTGACTTAGGAAAGATGGCTCAGAAGAGTACTGAATATCCGAATGAATATGTGAAGAGGTTCAGAACCCAAGCTTTGGATTGTCACGACCCTAATGTCACTGAAACACAATTGATGGACTTATGCATCAATGGGATGATCCCGGTTTACAGAGATTTGCTGGAAAATATCGAAATAGCACCAGGCGCCTGATCAACAAACATTACAATGTTCAACCTTCCATGAATGTTGCCGAAGGGAGCAAAAGGAAAGATGATGCACAACAACATAAGAATGCTCCTCCAACGTCTACGAAAGCACCAAGGAAGGACAACCAAAATCGAAACGTACAAGCGTCGTCTCAATGTCAGCAGAATGATCAGGAAGTACCAGATTTTCCTTTTCCTATTGAAGAGCTGATTGAGTTACTGGATGTATGGATCCAAGATGGTGCGATCAACTTACCTCCGTCAAGAGAGATCCGACAGACGAGGAAGTGGAGAATCCGTGTTACTGTCGCTTTCATAGGTATGTCAGTCATCCGACCAGTGATTGCAGAACTCTAAAACGCATATTCAAAGAAAAGGACGATTCAGGAGAACTGGGGATTGAAGGAGTACATAAGAATCCTCTCCCAATCCGAACCTTTACGTTCTATGAAACACCAGTCAAAGAAGCAGTTCAATCATTGATCGAGCATGCTTGCGAATTGCTGTATCTGTCAAAAGCTCAAATGATGGACATGTTTTCGGCTCTGAACCAAGTAGTTCGGGAAACGACTGTCAATCCCAGAAACACACCCTGAGCCTCCAGTCACCGACAAAGAGATGTATGACTGGGGACTTCTCACCACATTGCACCTGAAATGAAATGAATTCAAGCGAGCACTGGTCGATGTTGGTACTCCAGTCAATATCATACCTTTTAAAACTTTCAGAGCTGCAGACATCACTGTACAAGAAGCCACTCATGCTCCCGTCACAATCAGAGACCATGAAGGATGTTAGAGCACTGCTCGGTTGAACCCACCAAGCATTGGTATGTCAAGTTTGGTTGTCATATTTTAGTGAATCAAAACTCATGTTAAGAGTCGCTTGATTATGTACTAGAGTTAAACTTCGTATAGGTTACCTTGAAAGCATTAGGATATGTGACATTACAAGTATTACGAAGTCTTGAAGATGTGAAGAAGCAGAGCTACAACGAAAACAATCATCCTTCCAATTGAGGTTAGTGATATTTGACTTGAACTGTTTCATTCCCTGACGTATCTTTCAAGTCGGGCATATTGAAAACATAACTGCGAAGCATATATGAACTCTAGATAGACATAGTATTAAGGAATACAATACGAGGTTTATTGCTTAACCATTAAACTTTGTAGATAAGACATCGCCATAATCATTTGAATTCTATTGTGATTATGTATGGGTATGAGGTGAGGATTTCATCCTAGGGAACAATGTTTACATGTGTTCTAAGGAAGTAAGTTCATAAACTTGTTTGTGGACCGAAAAGGAAATTGCCAGGAGTTATTGGTTTTGTTATTCATTGCATATCTTATGAACAACCAATATGTGTGATAGAGTATAACCGCTCACAACTTGTTGTGTTCTTGGTAGATATATTCACAAAGTCCCGACTTTTGTATTGGTATAACTTTTATTAGTAAAACCAATCTTAAGTAATCACCCGTGGTATGATCGGATTACGTCTGCCTTGGGGAAAGGGAACCGATCCTTGTAAGGGAAAGGGAACCGATCCTGGTAAGGTAAAAGGAACCGATCCTTCTAAGGGGTGCAGTACATCAAGGGGAACCGATCCTTGTATGGGGTGCAGCAAGGTTAATAGCAGAAAGGGGAACCGATCCTATGAACATGTGCAACACATATAAGTTAGATACCGTATATATGTGGGGAACCGATCCTAGTACATAGTCAACCGAATCTTTGGGAAGCTAGTGTGACTATGCGTAGTACTCACATGGAGGTAGAACCAAAACTTGTTTTGGTAGAACCGTAAACCCATGATTGTGATTGAATGTTAGTTTGATTAATCACATAGTTCTTGAAAGTCAGATGAACCAATTATAAACTTTTTTGGAAGTGTGGCAAATAGGTTTCAAGGTTGTAAGTGTGAAAGAGAACTTACAAAGTAAAGATGTCGACAAACTTTGAACATGTGACGTGAATGTTTGTTTCTATAATTGTTCAAAGATATTCCTTAGCGGCTAAGAGAAGAGAATCACAGGATCAAAACATAAGTAAGTTAAGAATCTTTTAATTAAGGTTATTAATTACACTTTGTAGGGAAATTACAGAATTAGTAATATGCATTTACTAATTAGATTTTCCGAGAGATTTCGTTTGTTATTTTTGGACAGAGCATTTCCAGAAATTATGGAAACCGAATTTGTGCTTTAATGAATATCTTGAGAATATTTTCGGTTTTGGAAATTCCTTGGTGTCCAAACTTCCTTGTCTATAAATACACGAAGTTTTCCTTTCTAGCAAACTAATCCTTCGTAACAACAAATTTCCTCTTTTGTCTTTGTTACTGGTGTAGCCGCCTATCGGAGAGGAGAGTAATCTAATTAGGTAAAATCTCTTACGGCTGCTTGATTTAAAGTCTTCTTTGGGATTGATAATCTCTAGCGCGACACGTTGGTCGGAAACTAGATAATTGCGGTTTATCTTTGTTTCGATTGACTAACGGTGGTTGAAATCTGATTGCACCTAGTTTGTTTATTCTTGAGAATCTTCTCTTCTGATATAAGATTCACACAAACTAGTTCAGAGTTTCGATAGGGATCTTTGGACTGTTGTTAGTTTCTAAAGACGATCTTGTGATAATCCATTGTCAACAGACTCCGTTCTGTGCGTGATTGATCACAAGAGATTCAAGTGATTGTGTGCAGGTTTTTATTGAAGATTTAAGAAGATTTGAAGACAAAGAAGATATTCAAGATCTGACTTGGTTTTTATAATCTTTTGTGTGCACAATACTTGTTTGGGTAAAAGAGGATCCAATTAATAATCGGTTTATCCTTGTGGTAGATTTTGTTGATTAATTGAGTAGATCGGCATCAACACGGATCTTCGGATTAAAGGTGTTGTTGGCTTAATCTTAATCGATTACCTTTGGGTGATTGAACATAAGATAGATCTAGACCCGACGAAGGAGTTTATGTTAAGATAAACGGAAGAGCCTTTGTCCGACTCATATCACTTGGTTCAATGGAGTTGATACCAAATAGATTTCTTGTTCCTTTACTGTTTGGAATAAGAACCAAAGGGATTGTTCCAAGTTCGTGACTTATTCATAAGTCGGAGGGTTGGGAATACAGACAGAACTAGGTGAACTGTAGGGTTACTTACTTGGTCTCAACTATACGAAGTTAAGTGTAATTTTGTTTAGCGGCTTAATCCTGAGAGTATTCAATTCTGGACCAGGTCCCGGGGTTTTTCTGCATTTGCGGTTTTCTCGTTAACAAAATTTTTCCGTATCATTTAATTTTATTTTTCTCATTATAATTGTTTTATTATAATTAAAGTAAATTACACAAACGTTAATTCCTATTTACTTGATAAGCAATCCTACTGTGTTTGGTTAAGTCCGAACCTTTGTATCAAGTAAACATACTTCGTTGTTGTATTGTCTCGATCTCGTATCCATAGATGATCCCACAAAAGTGTGAACAATTAGTTGTATTTTCTCGACTCAGTCCATAGACAATCACTTTCGGAGAAAGGACTTATAGGTAGGAAAAGTTTTAGCTTGAGGTATATTTGGGTACCCTCGCCTTTTCAATTGGTATCAGAGCAGACAAACACGAAAAGATCTAACAATCTGTGTTTGGTGCGATCCAACCTATAAGAAATGAGTCAAAGTAAGATTAAGCAAAAGCGAAAGTTATTGAAAGACTCAGTTAACGTATCACAAGAGGTTTCTAAACCACCTTCAGAATCAGATGTTACAAACTCTATGTTTGAAAAGTTTCGTGAGGAGTTGTTGTCTAACAAAATTCTCTTAAGTGTGTCTAATGAGCACATAAAGGAACTTCAGGTTACTTTACAATTAAAGACTACTGAATGTGAAAGGCATCGTCTATACTACGAAAAATTGAGGGAAGAAACTTCTCAACAAATTCAGGGTCTTGAAGAAAAAGCAAATGCTAGTCTCTCTCAAGCAGAACTGTTAAAAGAGGAGCGTGATGCTGCTCTTGTAAAAATTCATTTGTTGGAAGAGAAACTTGTTGAATCTGATGCAAGGATGAACTCTCAACAAAAGAGTTTTGAAGAGAAAGAAGGTGTATATCTCTCACGAGAAAAACGCCTTGAGGATGATCTAGCCAGTGCTCTTGATAAAATCAAGATGTTGGAAGAAGAAAATTTGGAACTGAAAAAAATCCAATGAAAGCTCAAACAAGTTAACCTCAATGTTAGAAGCAAGTAGAAATCATCGTGATACACGAGGATTGGGCTATAAGGGAATAGATGCTTCAAATATTAGCAAAGAGGTAAAATTTGTTAAAGATACAAATTCTTCTTAATCAGAGGCTTCCACTGATGACAAATATGCTCCTATCTCTTGTAAAGAAGAAACGTCTGTCAAGCCTAAGAATAGTGTTCAACCAGCAGTAATCAAAGAGAGCACCTCTGCTAAGAAGAAGAACACTCGTCGAGCTCCAATGAAAGAGGATCCACAAAAAGGTAACACTAAAACTCATACTTCGTATATTTATACTAAGCAATATTATTTTTGTGGTAATAAAGGACACTTGTAATGGGGATGCAAAGTTCGTAAGAGGCAAGATGCGCTTTCTATTGTATCAAACGAATTGGATAAGTTTTATCCTCTTAAGAACTCAGATCGGTATTGTCCTAAGTTTAGGAAAAAGAATTATTATAATAATAATTCGAATTTTACATATCACTCGACAAGGTCAACTCATAAAATACCCGAATATACAAGGAGAGATAACTTTGTAAATGCAAAGACGAGATCTGATGTTCCAAACTAGAGAAAGGGTGTTTCGAAAAATATTCAAAAGGACAATGATTCTAATGGTATTATGAAGGAGAAAGATGCTCCTGAGAAACCCAACTCTAAATGGGTTCCAAAATCCTCCATAGCCAAGAAGGGACTAAAAGTTAGTCACAAGAATGACTCTCAGCTGCTAATTGTTGGTAACAATAATTACAAGAGTCTTCTTGAAAGACTAAAGAAAGACATTATGTATGAAATCTCTTGTACTAGTAAAGATTGTGATAATGACACTCTTCATCACAAGTCAAAGAAGAAAAACAAGAGATGAAACAAGAGAAAACAAACCAAGCAAGAGGTCAAGAATGATGATTCGGTCTTAGTCACTCGTGACGTACAAGACAAGGATCAACTTAACACAACCTAGTTGTGTTACAATGTGAATGCTCATCTTAGTGCTCAATATTTTTAAAGGTGAGGAAGCACATGAAAAACTGAGCACATGATCTCTCGATTATTATATGACTAATTAACATCTTTAGGGAGATTTATCTTCTATATTTATACCTTATCTATCTATATTTGAGATTTCGATAGAACCGGTAATTTTGAGTTGATAATGTTGATATCTACTGATCATATATGTGTATCTCTTTCTTTTGTGGTCAAAACGAGCCAAAAATCACTGAATTCGGACATCGTATGCAAAAGTTATGTCGAAAACAGTTGAGTGTTGTGATCTGTCACAAGCACCCTCATGAGAACCGATCCTAGTAACCTCATGGGAACCGATCCTAGTACCATGTCATGGAAGGGAACCGATCCTAGTGAGAGGTCCCCTTACGAAGAAGTGTAAAACTGTTTTGCCCATAACTTCTTCGTCCGAACTCGGAATGTCCTAATTCTTTTTGCATTGTTTTGATAATTCAATTTCCTACATGATTGAGGTAATTGCAATACTTGATTTTATGTTTAATATTTATGGTGTATTGCAAGTGATTTATGGGATGTTTGTTTTCGGTTTTACTACCTTAATATTCGATCTCATATATTGTGAACCCTCATGGTTTGGGTGACTTTTTGATTTAGCTAGATTAAGTTCTATCCCTAGTAGGTAGGCTTTATCAAAGGATTATGAGGGGTTCTAATAGAAACAGTATGTGAAAAAGTCACAATATGTTGAATCGGTTTTGGTTTATCATAAAAGCATATGTGTTTCGACGGTTTTCAACTTTTGCTTGCAATTGTTAAAACCGGTTTTCAACCTTTATCTGGTAAAGGTTGAGGTGTGTTGTTATTCTTTTTTTATGCATAAGGATGACAACGTGGTGATATCTCGATATCAATTCTCCCTGGACGAAGATGCTATCATATTGGAGAAGTGAATGCGAAATTTGAGGTAACAATCTTGTTAGTTAATTGTTTTCCTGTTTAAGAAAAGCCTGAGTTTATAGTATATATATTTGTTGCTTTTGCTTAACGAAATTTAGGTACAATTGATGTGTGTGTGATTCAATTGGTTCCGGTTAAGAAAAACTATTGTTATCTTGATTTTGTATAGTTTCAATGGTTTAGGCTTACAAAATTACGGTGCAATTGTGGTGCTCTTAATGTCTATGTTGTTTCAATTGATTCCGGTTGAGGTGAATAATTATGAAAGTTGATTTATGTTGGTTTGTACGAATTATTTATGGATTAAAGAAATAATTTGTGTACGGGATGAGTTGTTTAGTCCAATTCGATTCCGGATAAGAAACTAAGTTAATTCTGATCTTAGTTGGTCTTATCAAAGTGAGGTTTCGGTTATTCAAGTATAATCGAATGCCTAAACAAGGAAATGCTAGTTAACTAACCTAGTATTTGGTTTGCTTAAAATTGAAAGGTCTAAGTTTATGGATAATTAGAACCTGATGAGAAAAATAGAGTCTATCTTTATCTTGGTCTTATCGAATTAAGCGGTTGTTTTTGAACAATCGTATTAGCAAAGGGACTAATATGATTAGTTATTTTTGGTTTGCTAAGCTAAATGGGAAAAGTTGTTTCGGGCAATTATTTCCTTGGTAACATATCAAAATAAGACTACTTGTAGTTTCGGTTTTGATATTGGTTATCAGAACATGATGTGTGGAACCCTCGTTCCTAACTCTACAGGTTTGCAAGTCTATTCTGAGATTTGTAAGATTCTTTTCGTGTTGTCCTTTATTTTTTCGTTTCTTTGTCATTTTTGGGACAAAAAGGGGGAAAAATATATGGAGTAAACAAGTGATACTGACATTGATTTTATATTAATTGGTATCACTAAGGAAAAGAACATTGGTACTTGAATGTTTTATCTAACGAAAGAGTGAAAGCACAGACTAAGGGGGAGTAGCATGTCATATTGATTGGTATAACAAAGACGTCCGGATTAAATATCTACCTATCTTCCTTAGGGGGAGTATTAGCTTTGTCATTATAATGTCAACAACGGCATTTTCAAGGATTGAATGTAAGCAGTTTTACTGTGCTGTTGAATCGGGAATCAAACGGAGTGTAATGAATTCTTGTAATTTGTTTATCCATATGATGTAAGAGTTTTTTCACTAAATTGACAGAGGGGGAGATTGTTAGAGCATTTCTCGGTTGAACCCACCAAGCGTTGGTATGTCAAGTTTGGTTGTCATATTTTAGTGAATCAAAACTCATGTTAAGAGTCGCTTGATTATGTACTAGAGTTAAACTTCGTGTAGGTTAGCTTGAAAGCATTAGGATATGAGACATTACAAGTATTGCGAAGTCTTGAAGATGTGAAGAAGAAAGGAGATACAACGACAACAATCATCTTTCCCTTTAGGTTAGTGATATTTGACTTGAACTGTTTCATTCCCTAAAGTATCTTTCAAGTCGTGCATATTGAAAACATAACTGCGAAGCATATATGAACTCTAGATATACATAGTATTAAGGAATACAATACGAGGTTTATTGCTCAACCATTAAACTTTTTAGATAAGACATCGCCGTAATCATTTGAATGTTATTGTGGTTATGTATGGGTATGAGGTGATGATTTCATCCTAGGGAACAATGTTTACATGTGTTCTAAGGAAGTAAGTTCATAAACTTGTTTGTGGACCGAAAAGGAAATTTCCAGGAGTTATTGGTTTTGTTATTCATTGCATATCTTATAAACAACCAATATGTGTGATAGAGTATAACCGCTCACAACTTGTTGTGTTCTTGGTAGAACTATTCACAAAGTCCTGACTTTTGTATTGGTATAACTTTTATTAATAAAACCAATCTTAAGTAATCACCCATGGTATGATCGGATTATGTCTTCCTTGGGGAAAGGGAACCGATCCTAGTAAGGGAAAGGGAACCGATCCTTGTAAGGGAAAGAGAACCGATCTTAGTAAGGGAAAGGGAACCGATCCTTGTAAGGGGTGCAATACATAAAGGGGAAACGATCCTTGTATGGGGTGCAACAAGGTTTATAGCAGAAAGGGGAACCGGTCCTATGAACATGTGCAACACATATAAGTTAGATACCATATATATGTGGGGAACCGATCCTAGTACCTAGCCAACCGAATCTTTGGGAAGCTAGTGTGACTATGCGTAGTACTCACATGAAGGCATAACCGAAACTTGTTTTGGTAGAACCGTAAACCAATGATTGTGATTGAATGTTGGTTTGATCAATCACATAGTTCTTGAAAGTCAGATGAACCAATTCTAAACTTGTTTGGAAGTGTGGCAAATAGGTTTTAAGGTTGTAAGTGTGAAATAGAACTTACAAAGTAAAGATGTCGACAAACATTGAACACATGCTGTGAATGCTTATTTCTATAATTGTTCAAAGATATTCCTTAACGGCTAAGGGAAGAGAATCCCAGGATCGAAATATAATTAAGTTAAGAATCTTTTAATTAAGGTTATTAATTTCACTTTGTAGATAAATTACAGAATTAGTAATGTGCATTTACTAATTAGATTTTCCGAGAGATTTCGATTGTTATTTTTGGACAAAGCATTTCCAGGAATTATGGAAACCGAATTCGTGCTTTAATGAATATCTTGAGAATATTTTCGGTTTTGGAAATTCCTTGGTGTTCAAACTTCCTTGTCTATAAATACACGAATTTTTCCTTTCTAGCAAACTAATCCTTCGTAACAACAGATTTCCTATTTTGTCTTTGTTACTGGTGTAGCCGCCTATCGGAGAGGAGAGTAATCTAATTAGGTGAAATATCTTACGGCCGCTCGTTTTAACGTCTTCTTTGGGATTGAGAAGCTCTAGCGTGACCCGTTGGTGGGAAACTAGATAATTGCGGTTTATCTTTGTTTTCGATTGATTTGATTGACTAATTGTTGTTGAAATCTGATTGCACCTAGTGTGTTTATTCTTGAGAATCTTCTCTTCTGATATAAGATTCACTCAAACTAGTTCAGATTTTCGACAGGGATCTTTAGACTATTGTTAAATCTAAATAGGATCTTGTGATAATCCATTGTTAACAGACTTCGTTCTGTGCGTGATTGATCACAAGAGATTCAAGTGATTGCGTGCAGGTTTTTATTAAAGATTTAAGAAGATTTGAAGACAAAGAAGATATTGAAGATCTGACTTGGGTTTTATAATCTTTGGTGTGCACAATACTTATTTGGGTAAAAGAGGATCCAATTAATAATCGGTTTTTCCTTGTGGTAGATTGGATTGATTAATTGAGTAGATCAGCATCAACACGGTTCTTCGGATTAAAGGTGTTGTTGGCTTAATCTTAATTGATTACCTTTGGGTGATTGAACATAAGATGAATCTAGACCCGACGAAGGAGTTTATGTTAATATAAAAGGAAGAGCCTTTGTCCGACTCATATCACTTGGTTGAATAGAGTTGATACCAAACAGATTTCTTGTTCCTTTACTGTTTGGAATACGAACCAAAGGAATTGTTCCAAGTATGTGACTTATTTATAAGTTGGAGGCGTGGGAATACAGACGAAACTAGGTGAACTATAGGGTTAATTACTTTGTCTCAACTATACGAAGTTAAGTGTAATTTTGTGTAGCGGCTTAATCCTGAGAGTATTCAATTCTGGACTAGGTCCCGGGGTTTTTCTACATTTGCGGTTTCCTCGTTAACAAAATCTTTCTGTGTCATTTACTTTTATTTTCCTCATTATAATTGTTTTATTATAATTAAAGTAAATTACACAAACGTTAATTCCTATTTACTTGATAAGCAATCCTATTGTGTTTGGTCAAGTCCAAACCTTTGTATCAAGTAAACATACTTCGTTGTTGTATTGTCTCGATCTCGTATCCATACAAGATCACACGAAGTGTGAACCGATTAGTTGTATTGTCTCGACTCAGTCCATAGACAATCACTTTCGGAGAAAGGACTTATAGGTAGGAAATTTTTTAGCTTGAGGTATATTTGGGTACCCTCGCCTTTTCAGAGGAGTCTCCAGAGATGCTTATGGTTACATCATTCTCAAATTGAAAACTGGGTCGACTTGTTCAGAACAAAATTTCACATACTTAGGGAGGACCCAGGATATGATATGATCCTTGGACGAACATGGATTCATGATGAAAAGGTAACTCCAACATCTTCAATTGCACATTTCTCTGTTGAAGAAATCTCTGACTCAGAAGAAAGCTCCGACTCAGAAGAAATAAAGGACACTTCATCATTTGAGCATCTAGAGAAGGTTCAAGCCCTGATAGGACTTACACAAAAACCTGAAGAGAGCGCACATGAATTCGTCAGAAGATTCCGCACTCGGCAAGTCTTATTCCTTCTCACGCGTCTATATTATCAACTTTCAAACATGCTACCCTGGTCCGGGGACTCAATTTTACTCATACCCAAGCTCTCACCAATCGTTATGAGTGGTTAGTCTCGCCTCATCAATACTACACCAAATGGTTAGAAGCAGAGCCTCTCCGAATCCAACATCTTACTAACTCGGTCATTGCTAGAATAATGACCGAGCAAGATAATCAATATCCTAGGTACTCTCCCTTGCATGAGTGTCCACATGTGCCGCAATATTGGAAAGCTCCACCGACATTGAATCCCACTATACAAGGAATTCCGAACCAGCAGAAGATATTCATCGTCGAGCAACAAAGCCAAAAAAGTTTCATGAAGGGGATCTAGTTCTCAAGGCAACTAAGCGCAACCTTCATTCCGCGAGAAACTCTAATTGGGAAGGACTTTTTATGGTCGCTAAATCCATAGTTGGAGGATGCTACAAGCTGATCAACACAGATGGAAGGACCATACCAGTGATATAGAATAATTGTCTCAAAGCCTTTGACGCCTGAGACATTCAGCGTTTGAAACACCCACCACATTTTAGGATTTTCTTTTACCTGTATTTTCAATTTCTCCAAAACGTTTGCAATTCTTGCATTCAGTATTTGAATGCAGCAATTTATCAAAGTTCTTTTATTTTATTTCTTTTTAGAAAAAAAAAATCTCTATCAAACCCAAAATCCAAAAGAAAATCCTCAATCATTCACTTGCCCAAAACCGATCAAAAAAAAAATCAAGATCAAAATGAAATCTCACATCTCTCAGATGTTCAAGGTTCAAGAGATTATGGAAAGGAAAACTAAAGAAAGCCATCAAAGTAAGATTTCTGCTTTTCTGCATTCTCCAAGACTTGCAGAGCCCCATTCTCCAACTCCAGCTTTTCAGTCAATTCAACAATCTTAGCCATTTTCTCCACCACAGCATCACTGGTAAAAGGTATATTGTTCTCTACTGCATCCTTGATGGTGTTGATTTTCTGACAAAGCCACTTCAAGTTAAAGCCGAGTTCTTCAAGTTGTACTCCCAATCAAAGAGTACATCTTGAGTAACAATGCTTCTAGCCCTGGTCCGTATGTCATCAATGACACGCAAGATAGTTCCTACTTGCATCGTCAAGAAGTAACTGAACTTGGGATCCCTTTCGACGATAATGTGACCATACATCTTCCACAACTTCTCATGGATAGCAGCATACCCTATGGGAACGCTAAATCCACCAACTGATGTGTGGTACGGGAGTGACTCACCAAATGGAGGATCACAAACAATCCCTGCATTAGGGTATTCATGCACTATTATACGGTTCTCAATCATAGAGCAACTTCCACGGTCATGGAAACAGCTTCCTCTGGAACAGTCTCCTCTATTCTCGGCTCAGTTTCTTCCATCACTGAAGCAACAACGACTGAAGTCTCGGTCATAACAACAACTTTAGTAGCAATTTTCTTATGACCCTGAGGTGCAGAGATGGTGACGCCACCACTTTGATTCGCCGTATTGTTCAAATCATCATCACGGTTCCATTATTCTCAACTTCGACATTCGTCGCCTAATGTAAAGATTACATGAGATTAGAGAAATCCAAGCGTGGGGACCAAATGAAGTCATAAATCTAGCATGTAAGTGAACTAACATTATCTAAGTTCTTTACTATACATTCAAGACATGAACAAATAGTATGGAAGTCATGAAACACGTTTTTCAACAAGCCCGACTGAAGAGATTTTACACTTCCCTATGTAAGACGACGAACTGGGAGTAATCGGTGAGGAATATAAGTTTGAGTTATATACCATTCTCTTCTCATGAATTTTCTCTACAATATATCAAAATTTCATAAAAATTGGATAAACGAGCGAAAAGATGTGACCAAAACATCGAACTACATGCCAGCTGAAAAAGTTCTGGAGGTCTCCTGGAAGTTTACTGTTTCACTGGTTTCGACCCCTAAACGTGCTCTAAACTTAATAGATTCTTTGATAAATCTTGTAAATTTCCTGGGCATAAGAATACATGGGTAGATCGCGAAAATCTGACATCGGATGAAGATTTTATGGCGCTTTTGCTAAAACGCCGAGTTCTGAATTTTCTGGTGACGTATTTCGGCAAAACTTTTCATTTATTCACGGGAATTCTCATCTAACCATCAACAAATAAGAAATATTATACTTCCCTGAAGATAATACAAAATTGATACTTACTTGAGGAGTTTCCAAGTCATTCAAAGGATTAATATGGTCGACATCAACGATGGGAGCGCCATTATCTCCATTTGGTCTCAATTCTTGGGAATTATCTTTTTCACCACCATTCGAAGACGAATGAACGTCATGACTTTATTGGTTTTCCACAACAATTTCCTCCTGAATATATCAGCAACAATCATTATTATTTTATTCAAGAAGTATCATAATTAACTATACAAAGGAATACTTACATCAACACTGGTTTTGGACTATACTTACCCGGATTTGGGTAAGTATGGGTATGCATAATTTGGGTTCCGGTTTTGGACTTTTACACAAATGCGAGAACACACTATGTTTATATCAAAACATGGTTACTTGTTTCTAAACTTTCATTTCGATCATTGAAACTTTCTTAGAGGATGTTATATAGTTGTTATTCACAACTATTTTTCATTATAGCGATTTTCAAGTTATTGAAATAATCAACATGACTTTCGTCACGAGTAAAGATGAACTTGGCCAAAGCGAAAGCTTACCAACACATATTTCGAGAAATATATAAGCGAGACAAACTCGACTCAAAATAGCAAATGTGTATAATTGAAGTCTATATAGCAATACGAATTTTGTCTCAAAATAGGAGATAGAATAGATAGACTTTTGAGTGATAAATAAGTTCAAGTCTCCACATACCTCTTTATTGATGAAGTTCCACAAGTTCCCTTGAGTAGTTCTTTGTCTTAAATTGATGAACGTCGTGGAGTCTAGAGTTCAACTACACTTACTATCCTAATCCGAGACTTAGGTATAAGTAGACTAGAAATCAAGACTTATTGTTTTGGCAACTAAACTTGACAAACAAGATTGAGATAGCAACATTTGCGAGTTCGACCGAGCAGTGCTCTAACAGAACTGTTGCTTCTTCTTAGCCTTGAAAAATTTCTTCTTTCGACGGACTGCGCCTTGTATTAGTCTTTGGTACTTCATAGGTTCCTCGGATGGGAGAGTCGGGGTATTGTTGAGGCTTGGGTTACTGATGTGATTTCAAGTTGTTTTGTAGTAGTAGGTTCGTTGAGACTTGTGAAAGCAATAGATTTTAGACTTAATTTTAAAGCAAAGAAAATAAAGCAAATAAATGTTGATATGTTGTGAAAATTATGGAGAGGCTGGAGCTAGGATTTCACCATTCATCAATACTTATGTGGTTCTAAATTAATTTATATCATGCAATATAAACAATTAATTCGATTCTAAAGTAGTGCCAAAATCAGATTCTCAAAATATCAAATGTTAGTCGCAAGTATAACGCATCAAGAGTCTAAAACTAAGCATGCATCATCAATAGAAAACACATTTGATTAATAAGAATCATTTAATTTATTTTTTGTCAATGCAATTAATCATATAAAAATATTGCATAAATTTATAAAATAAATATTACCACATAATTCTTGAGAGAATGGCATCCTCCGTCGCCCCAAGGATTGGGTTTAGCTCATCATTAGGAAAACACGCTCAAAATTCATTTTTTATTGCTCAAAGGTGGTGTACAAATGATGAAATGGGAGAAACAATGATAAAATCGGGTTTGTAACAGTTATATGTGTAACAAACTGAAAAGAACGATAGAACAGTACTGTCACCGATTCTTGACCCACGCCTGTGTGTCGTTTTCACTGTTGAAAAACGACTGTCTTGGATGGTCTGTTCCTCGCGTTCTTCAGATGAGCAGCAGCAAAAAAGTATTTCTGTTGGTTCTGGTTATCGCCTCTGTCTTCTCCAAAACTCTCCCAAACTCTCAGTAACCCCTTGACCCAAGGGACTCTATTTATACCCGAAAAATGCATCGAATATCCTCCATAACTTCACAAATTCTCGGCAGTGAAAGAAAATATTTTCGGATATTTTCTTTCCTGTTTTAGCTTCTTACGCGTTTTACAGCTGCAAACTCTCCTTGTTTAACTCTTACACGCCTCTAGCATTCTCCCAGCACATTCCAAACTCTCCTAGCAACAGCAGACGCGTGAAAATCTTCCCCTAGTGTACGTGTTGCTCTATTTACTTCTACGCGAGAATATTACCAATTTTAATCGATCAAATCACTCATGATAGTTTTGTTGGGACATATCACAACTACCCAACAAATTTCAGCCATTTAATCAACCCAGAACTCCTTCAAACTTCGATCGAAAATTACACAGTTCTGTTTTTTTTATTTTCCCGCCAAAATGAAATTCAAAAGAATAAGATATGTGCAAAGGATGAATTTGGGTGCTGAGGATGAATTTGGGTGCCTCTTAACCAAATCTGGGGTCTGTATAACAAATGTCCTCCGGGGGTCCAAATAGCACTTTTTGAGCAACTTTTTCCACACAAATGTATTTCTTCAAAAACACCTACACAAACATAAAAACACCATAATAAGTACAAAATCAAGCACTAGCAATAGAGACACTGAGGACAATTCAGACACAAAAATGTGTCTATCAAATACCCCCAAACCTATTATTTGCTAGTCCTCGAGCAAGTCTAATATAAAATGACTACACTTAGCACGTGCAGCAAGCCGTTAAACGGCTAGGTGGCCCTAGCGGCGGAGTGTTGTCTCCGGAGGGTTTACCAGAGATGTACCCACAAAACCTTTACTCCAGACCCTAGCTATCTACGCAGAACCTTGGAAGGCACTAAAGAATCTCCTTGGTTGGCATACAAACATTGACATATTATAATTCATATATAAGTGACAGAGCTCTACTCAGATAGTTTCTAGACATCATAAACGGAGTCAACCAATCACATGGAAAGATTAAGAAGATGGATAAAGAGAAAAATAGATGGTTAAAGTGAACGGTGTTTCCCATATTTGTCTGAATGCCTCTGCCAAGATGATCCTATCCTAACGAACTGAGATACTAGTCTGACTAATATCAACTCAACTGGCATATACAAGGGGACCAGTGGTCGATAAACCTAACTCTAGGTCAACACAACTGGCATATACAAGGGCACCAGTGGTCGACTATATTGAATTTATTCTGGTTGGTCTGATGGTCTGGTCTCAAACTTTTTTATTTTTGGGTATCTCAATCACCCTATTTCACCCTAGAAATGGTAACAACTTGAGTCGTGTGGCCCACCAAATCACTTAAGAAATAAAAACAGAAGGGATTAGGATTCAACGAGTTATGGCAAAACTACCATGTTTTTTTTTTTAATTCTAACACCTGAGCTCTGTGCTTTTATGAATAAACTCTTTAGATGTTTCCATCTAATCAGATTGGTTCCTCAACTCCTACAACCAAGATGTTCCCATCCACTTAGATTGGTTAGTGCCAACCTTAATAAGCATATCTCTAGGCTATGGAGTTTATTTATTGCAACTAAAAGCTAACAAAAAGTTTCTTCCCCACCCCCAAACTTAAATCTAACATTGTCCTTAATGTTTTTAATGAAAGGTCAATACCAAAAAGCAAAGTAACATGAGGAATCAGTAAAGAGAGAAGTCGGAAAGATAGTACGTGGGTGAAGAGAGAAATCAAAAACTAATATACAACATACAATCGCCTTGATGGTCAATCAAGGGTAAACAGGGTCCTCCAGAGGGACCTCCTCAACATCACCTGTAGGAAAGGGATCTAAAAAGGGTTTAAATCTCTCACCGTTAACCTTCGAAGAACTACTACCATCTGGTGTCTCGATCTCAACAGCTCCATGAGGAAAGACAGTGCGAACAATAAAAGGACCCGTCCACCGAGAACGTAACTTCCCAGGGAAAAGATGCAAGCGGGTATCATACAGAAGAACTTTTTGATCTGGAGAAAATGACTTCCTTAAAATATTTCTATCATGTACAAGTTTCATTTTGTTCTTATACTCCTTCGCACTATCGTAAGCATCTATACGAATCTCTTCCAATTCATTGAGCTGGAGTTTCCTATGAGCTCCTGCCTTGTCAAGTGAAAACTTTAGCTGATTAACAGCCCAATAAGCTCTATGTTCTAACTCAACAGGTAAATGACATGCCTTTCCATACACAAGCCAATAAGGAGACATTCCAATGGGGGTCTTAAACGCAGTACGGTAAGCCCATAAGGGCATCAGTAAGCCTAGACGACAAGTCTTTCCGATTAGGAATAACTGTTTTCTCTAATATACGATTTATCTCCCTATTGGAAACCTCTACTTGACCACTATTCTGTGGATGACACGGGGTAGCTACCTTATGTGTAATACTATATTTCTTCATCAAAAGCCTAAAAGGTCCATTACAAAAGTGCGACCCTCCATCACTAATTATAGCTCGCGGTGTACCAAAACGTGTAAGTATATTATTTTTCAAGAACTCAGTCACAACCCTATGGTCATTGGTTTTACACGCACCGCCTCAATCCACTTAGATACATAGTCTACAACGACAAGGATGTAAAGGTTACCAAAAGAATTAGGAAACGGACCCATAAAGTCAATACCCCAAACATCAAAGACCTCAACAACTAAAATAGGGTTCAAGGGCATCATGTTCCTACGGGAAATGGTTCCTAACTTCTGGAAACGCTCACAAGTAACACAATGACTATGGGATTCTTTAAAAAACGAAGGCCAATAGAATCCACATTGCAATATCTTAGCAGCAGTCTTCTTAGCACTAAAGTGACCCCTACAAGCATGATAATGACAAAAGGAAATAATACTGGACTGGTCACTCTCAGGTATACATCTCCTAATAATCTGGTCTGGACAATACTTAAACAAATAAGGATCATCCCAAAAGAAGTGCTTCACCTCGGCTAAAAACCTAGAACGATCTTGCTTACCCCAATGTTGGGGCATTCGACCAGTAACAAGATAATTCACTATATTCGCATACCAAGGTGCTTGGGTAACAAAGAACAGTTGTTCATCAGGAAAACTATCCCTAACAGGAGGAGAGTCATTAAGGGTATCCACAACAAGCCTAGACAAGTGGTCTGCTACTAAATTTTCTACACCTTTTGTTATCTCTAATGTCTAAGGAAAATTCCTGCTACAGTAGGATCCATCTAATCAATCTAGTTTTAGTGTTCTCTTGGAAAGAAGATACTTCAAAGCAGCATGATCAATAAAGATTATGACCTTAGAACCTAAGAGGTAGGATCTAAACTTGTCTAAGGCAAACACAATAGCTAATAGTTCCTTCTCCGTAGTGGTATAGTTCAACAGGGCATCATTCAGAGTTTTTCTAGCATAGTAAATCACATGAAGTAACTTATTTTCTTGCTTACCTAGCACAACACCAATAGCATAATCTGAAGCATCACACATGATCTCAAAGGGTAGGTTCCAGTTGGGTGCCTGGACTATGGGGGCGGTAGTGAGTAAATTCTTAAGCTTCTCAAAAGCCTCTAAACAAGCATTATCAAAGACAAACTTAACGTCTTTTGTAAGCAAATTTCAAAGAGGTCTAGAAATCAAGTTAAAATCCTTAATGAATCGACGATAAAAACCTGCATGCCCTAAGAATGACCTAATATCTCTTACGGTTTTTGGGACCTGTAAAGTTTTAATAAGTTCAACTTTGGCTCTATCTACCTCTATACCCTTCGAAGATACTATATGCCCTAGAACAATTCTTGAACGCACCATGAAGTGACATTTCTCCCAATTAAGCACTAAATTCTTTTCCTTACACCTAGTCAAAACTAATGACAAATGATGCAAGCACTCATCGAAAGACGAACCAAACACTGAAAAATCATCCATAAAGACCTCTAAGAACCGTTCTACCATGTCAGAAAATATACTCAACATACAACGCTGAAAGGTCGCAGGGGCATTACATAGCCCGAAAGGCTTGTGTCTATACGCAAAGGTACCAAAGGGACAGGTAAAAGTGGTTTTCTCTTGATCTTCTTGGGCTATGACAATCTGATTATAACCGCAGTATCCATCTAAAAAGAAATAATGGCTAAGGCCAAATAATCTCTCTAGCATTTGGTCGATGAAGGGAAGGGGAAAGTAGTCCTTCCTAGTGACCTTGTTCAATTTCCTATAGTCAATACAGACACGCCAACCCGTGGTCACCCGGGTTGGGATTAACTCATTGTTATCATTCTAGACTACAGTAATACCAGATTTCTTGGGAACAACCTGAACAGAGCTGACCCACTTACTGTCTGAAATGGGGTAGATAATGCCTGTATCTAACAGCTTAAGAACCTCGGTTCGAACTACTTCTTTCATATTAGGGTTCAGTCGACGTTGTATCTCCCTAGAAGGTTAGGTGTCACTCTCTAAATAGACATGATGCATACAATCAGTAGGACTTATACCCTTAATGTCTGCTATGGTCCACCCTAAAGCTTCCTTGTTATTCTGAAGGACAATCACTAGCCTACTTTCCTGATCACATCCAAGTCGGATGCTATAATCACAGGTAAAGTTTCAGATGGGCCTAAAAGCACATACTTCAGGGAAGCTGGTAATGGTTTAAGGTCCAACTTAGGAGGCTTTTCTAACGAAGGAACTAGGGTAGACTTAGAAACGGGTAGAGGTTCGAACTTAGGTTTCCAGGTATTACTAGTGTCTATCAAAAGGGTTGAATCTAAAAAATCATTCACCTCATTAATCACATCGTCATCATCAAAATCAATCCCAAAGTGGGTTAGGCATTTCTCTAATGGATCTTCTAACAAAGTGTTTGGTAATGACTCCTCGACTAATGTTCTTATCATGTTCACCTCTTCTATGCTCGAGTTATCTAGTTCATAGGGTAGCTTACTAATATTAAAAATGTTCATCTCAATAGTCGTATTACCAAAAGACAAATTCATAATACCATTTCGACAGTTAATGATCACATTGGATGTAGCTAAAAACGGGAGACCTAAAATCACTGGTATTTGGCTCTCTGGGTCAGGGACAGGTTGGGTATCTAGGATAACAAAATCCACTGGATAAATAAACTTGTCGACCTCAATAAGAACGTCCTCAATCACACCACGAGGAATTTTAATGGACCTATCAGCTAACTGAAGTATCATCTGGGTAGGTTTCATCTCACCAAGTCCTAGCTTAAGGTACACATGGTATATCAGTAAGTTCACACTGGATCCTAAGTCAAGCAAAGCTTTCTCGACACGGTATTTACCTATTGTGCAAGAAATAGTAGGGTACCCTGGGTATTTATACTTAGGAGTAGTGGTATTCTGAATAATAGAAATCACATGACTAGATAGGAAGGCTTTCTTTTGGTAACTAAGTTTTCGCTTTCGCGTACACATATCCTTAAGAAACTTGGCATAAGCAGGAATCTTCTTAATCGCATCTAACAATGGGAGGTTGATAGTAACCTGCTTAAAAACCTCCAATATATCATTAAAGTTGGACTCCCTTTTAGTTGGAACTAGCAGCTGGGGGAACGGGGCTCTGGGAACAAAGCCGGGCGTAACATGACCCTCATTGGTCTCTTTGGAGACTTTATCAGTCTCGTCATTTTCTGGCTCAGAAGGGTGAACTACATCATGTTCACTATCAGGCATGACAACCTTATTGTCAACTTTTTTTCCACTCCTAAGGGTTGTTATAGAATTCACATGATTGTACGATTTCTCTCCTTTAGGGTTAGGATCAGTTTGACTAGGGAATCTTCCATCTTCTCTTTCACTAAGAAATTTAGCTATTTGGCCGACTTGAAGTTTTAAGTTAGCAAGAGACTGGGAATTATTCTTAAAATTCTGCCTGGTTTCTTCTCGAAAACCATAGTGGTTCTTTGATAACATCTCATGGTTCTTTGCTAACATAGTAAGGGTTTCTTCTAAGGTGGAGATCTTTTTCTCATTCTGAAACTGGGATTGACCTGAAGAGTTCTTAGCATAACCAAAACCTGGGGGAGGCTGAGAATTACTAGACTGTCCTTGATTCTGACCCTTAGCCCAAGAAAAATTAGGATGGTTTCTCCAACCAGGGTTGTAAGTCTCTGAGTATGGGTCAAAGTTTTGTCGGTTCTCAAACCTAGCATTGTTATAGACAACATGGGCTTGCTCTTCACTAACCTGACCTTCCCAAAACGAGTTATTGGGTTCTACTCCACAACTAGACACTTCAGAGGCTCTAAACCTATCATCAGGTTCAAAAAGAGACTTATGTTTAGGATGATTCAATTCCAAAGCTTCTAACCTTCTAGACAAAGAAGCAAACTTAGCATCAAACCGGAAGCTTGTATCTACCACATTGGTGCTACTTCTATTGACCAAGATTCTTTTGGGGGGTTCAACACAAGACTCCCACTGTTGGTATTTTTCAGCGACAGCTCCTAAGAAGGTAAAATCATCATCAGCACTTTTACTAGTGAACTCACCAGCGCACATAGACTCAACCATGGCTTTGGTTGAATAGTCTAAACCATCACAAATAATCTCTACTAGTTTCATCTTATCAAATCCATGGTGAGGATACTGGGATAGGAGATCATTGAATCTCTCTAAAAACCTATAAAGAGACTCTCCCTCTTGTTGCACACTAGCAATAATTTTCCGCCTAACAGACGCAGTTTTATGCTTATGGTAGAATTTCATATAGAAAGCATCAATAGGTTCCTGCCATGTTTCAATGGATTCAGATGGTAGGTTGTTCAGCCAGGTCTTGGCTTTATCTCTCAAGGAAAAGGGAAACATCTTAAGTTTCAAGACTTCATCAGTAAGGTCTTTTATTCTAATTTCCCACAAATTTCCTCAAAGTACTTAATATGAAAATAAGGGTTCTCATCATCTTTCCCTAAGAATATAGGGATCATCTGAAGAATACTAGGTTTTATCTCGAAATTAGCCGTAGTGGATGGCAAATTAATGCACGAAGCTCGGGTGGACCTAGTTGGGAACATATAATCTTTTAAAGTTTCCATTGCTGGCACAGCTGAAGTACTAGGGGTATTTTCCTCACGAAGAGACAGATTCTCAAAACTGAAGTTTCCAAAAACAGGGCTCTCAATAGAAGAGCCTTCGAGCTCCCCGCTTCCACAAGAAGAACTATTAGGTTTTTCACTAATCAACCGAGCTAGAGTGTTTCTTTTCCAAGACCGCTCTTTAATAACCTTGGGCATACACTAGAAAAACAAAAGAAAAATAAAAAAATCCTAAAAGGAAGGGAAGTTCTATGCAAACACAAACAAGGCTGACTCCACCACAGCAAACCTACTGATTTCTAGCAAACAAAAAGCATGATGGCTCCACTTAGATTGTTTCTAGACCACCTTCTAATCCTTCGAAAGGTAATTCGTCAAAATTTAAGCAAACCCCTCTAGAATCAATCAGAGTTTAAGTAAGTTGAATCGAGCCGAGGGAAGCTCAATGGAGCTTTGATACCCAAGGCCTCACCGGCGCTACAAGGCGGCGTATTCAACTCACGGAAACCATCTTGAACTTTGAAGCATGCTTAAAAGAGTAACCAATATTTTTCGAATGACTTTCCTATTAATCTTGTTACCCTATAGGTCTCGTTCTAGTCAAATTTTAGGCTTAGGTTCACGTTTGGTTTCGTTTTCCTAAGGCGGGAAAGAAGAGAACGGTGATGAAATTCGAACCCTTATCTTGTATGGCCAGTCCTTGCCCTTTACTAGGAAATTAAAGCAGCCGTTTTCAAATCCTCAGCATATATGCAAACGAAGGAATACAGTAACTCGCTGACAGGGGATTCGCGAGTGTTTCGACAAATTACCTCCCGTACCAGACGGGGGATGAACCACTGAAGTCGACTCGGGCCACGACTCCTATGTCATGTACGAACCCGAGGGGCCGAGGAGATATCGTAATCGCCGTCCTTCTCTGCAAACAGTTTATATTTAAACCACCCTTCCGTAGGTTTTTTTTTTTTAAAAAAAAAGTCCCAAAGTTCACAGTCCAAAAATAAAGTGCAAAAGAAAAAGATAATCTTAAAAAAAATTCTAAAAGAAATTGTCTCTCTATCTTTTTTTTTTAATTAATTTTTATTCTTCTTTTCTTTCGCTCCCTTCTCTTTGCTTTTACTCCAAATCTTGAAGTATTCACCAAAAACTTTGGAAATTTTTTCTTTCGCTCCAAACTCCAAACTCTGTAAGGAAAAGACAAAAACCCAAAAACGTAAAGAAGAACAAATAAAATAAAAATGAAAAACAAATAAAAACCTAAATAAAATAAAATAAAATCTAAAAACTTCAGCCTAAAGACAAGTCCGCGTCGACGGCGCCAAAAATTTATGTGATTTCAAGTTGTTTTGTAGTAGTAGGTTCGTTGAGACTTGTGAAAGCAATAGATTTTAGACTTAATTTTAAAGCAAAGAAAATAAAGCAAATAAATGTTGATATGTTGTGAAAATTATGGAGAGGCTGATGTGTTTTCAAAGTTGTTGTAGTGATAAGATTCGTTCAAGACTTGTGAAAGCAGATTTTAGGCTTAATTTTAAATAAAAAATATAGGAAACTTAAATAAAAGTGATATGAAAAAATATGGAGAAGACTGGGGATATGGATTCCACTAATTACCAATATCAAAGTGATTTATATTTTCTAATTATAATTATGCAAATCCTTCATTCAAATTGATTCTTAATATTGCAAAAGTTGATTTTTTAGAAATAACAATTGTAAATCGAAAGTATGGGACATCAAAACCCTAGGCTAGCATGCTCCATCAATTGAAATAACAACTGTTTAACAAAAGTCATTTTATCTATTTATTTATCAAGGAAAATAATCATATAATAATTGCATAAATTAAATAAAATAGAGATTACCACATTTCATTGGCGAAATAGCTTCCTCCGTCGCCCCAGAGGATGGGTTTAGCTCATCATTGTATAAACTTGCTCAAAATATTGATTCATGCTCAAGATTTGTTTACAAAGATGAAATGGAGAGAAAATGATGAAAATCGGGTGTTTGCAACGTTTATAATTGTTGCAAAACACTGTTACAAAGAACGATAAAAAGGAACTGTTGTTGTTGTATCTCTGCGACCCTCGTGTGGCTGTCATTGTCACTGTTGATAAACGACTGCCTCTGGTGGTCTTTTGTTCTTCGTGTTCTTCGGCAGCACCAGAAGAAATGGTGGTTCTCTGGTGCGATTTTTTTCTCTTCTGTTGTTGCTCTCCGCCTCTCCCAAACTCTCCGTCCTTTATTCTGCAACACCAGAACCCTTTATATATCCAGTAGCACCAAGAAATCTCGTTATAACTCAAGATAATTCTCTCTTAACTCGTCCTTGATGAAAATTATTCTGGGAATATTTTCTTCCCTGATTTAGCTTCTCACGCTGTTTCCCCACGCCAAATTACACTCTACGCATCCAGTCATTGTCCAGAAGTGTTCCAACATGCAGCATCCACGCGAAAATATCTTGGTCACTCAATCAAGACTCGGAATGGAAAACCAACCCGTGATGCTCTGATTTCATATCTTGGGTTATCTAGCCAAATTTGATCGAAACAAACACCCATAAAAACTTTGTTCTAACAAATCACATCTACCCATGAAGTTTCAGCGATTGAATCGCACAAAAACTCCTCCAAAATCCGATCGAAATTCTGCGAGTGAAGTGAATATTTTTCCCACCAATTTTATTTTTAAAATGTTGAAGATGAAGTGCCCCTATCCTTTTCTGGGGGGGCGAATAGCAGATGGGTGCTGAGGACAAATTTGGGTGCTGAGGATGAACTTGGGATACGCATAACCTTGGGTGTCCCTTAGCCAAATCTGGGCTCCGTATAGCAAATGTCCTCCAAGGGTCCAAATAGCACTTTTTGAGGAACTTTTTCCACACAAGTGTATTTCTCCAAAAACACCTACACAAACATAAAAACACCATAATAAGTACAAAATCAAGCACTAGCAATAGAGACACTGAGGACAATTCAGACACAAAAATGTGTCTATCAAATACCCCCAAACTTATTATTTGCTAGTCCTCGAGCAAATATAATATAAAATGACTATACTTAGCACGTGTAGCAAGCCGTTAAACCGCTAGGTGGCCCTAGTGGCGGAGTGTTGTCTCCGGAGGGTTTACCAAAGGTGTACCCACAAAACCATTACTCCAGACCCTAGATATCTACGCAGAACCTTGGAAGGCACTAAAGAATCTCCTTGGTTGGCATACAAACATTGACTATTGGAGGAAGTACCCTGATGCGAATTTCCAATTGATGTACACGAGTTTGCACTCAGCATACTATAATTCATATATAAGTGACAGAGCTCTACTCAGATAGTTTCTAGACATCATAACCGGAGTCAACCAATCACATGGAAAGATTAAGAAGATGGATAAAGAGATGGTTAAAAGTGAACGGTGTTTCCAATATCTGTCTGAAGGCCTCTGCCAAGGTGAACCTATCCTAATGGACTGAGATACCAGTCTGACTAATATCAACACAACTGGCATATACAAGGGGACCAGTGGTCGATAAACCTAACTCTAGGTCAACACAACTAGCATATACAAGGGCACCAGTGGTCGACTTTATTGAATTTATTCCGGTTGGTCTAATGGTCTGGTCTCATTTTTTTTTTATTTTTTTTTGTGTGTATCTCAATCATTCTATTCCACCTAGCAAAGGTAACAACTTGAATCGTGTGCCCCACCAAATCACTTACAAAAAATAAAAATAGAAGGATTGGGATTCAACGATATATGGCGAAACTACCATGTTTTTTTTTTTAAATTCTAACACCTGAGCTCTGTGCTTTTATGAATAGACTCTTTAGATGTTTCCATCTAATCAGATTGGTTCCTCAACTCCTACAACAAAGATGTTCCCATCCACTTAGATTGGTTAGTGCCAACCTTAATAAGAATAAATTTCTAGGCTCTGGAGTTTATTTATTACAACTAAAAGCTAACAAAAAGTTTCTTCCCCACCCCCAAACTTAAATCTAACATTGTCCTCAATGTTTCTAATGAAAGAGAAGTACCAAACAGTAAAGTAACATGAGGAATTAGTAAAGAGATAAGTCGGGAAGATGGTACCTGGGTGAAAAGAGAAATAAAAAACTAATATACAACATACAATCGCCTCGATGGTCAATCAAGGGTAAACATGGTCCTCCAGAGGGACCTCCTCAATATCACATGTAGGAAAGGGCTCTAAAAAGGGCTTCAATCTCTGACCGTTAACCTTCGAAGAACTACTACCATCCGGTGTCTCGATCTTAACAGTTCCATGAGGAAAGACAATGCGAATAATAAAAGGACCCGTTCACCGAGAACGTAACTTCCCAGGGAAAAGATGCAAGCGGGTATCATACAGAAGAACTTTTTTACCCGGAGAAAATGACTTTCTTAAGAAATTTCTATCATGCACAAGTTTCATTTTGTTCGTATACTCCTTAGCACTATCGTATGCATCTCTATGAATCTCTTCCAACTCATTGAGCTGGAGTTTCCTATGGGCTCCTGCCTTGTCGAGTGAAAAATTTAGCTGCTTAACAGCCCAACAAGCTCTATGTTCTAACTCAACAGGTAAGTGATATGCCTTGCCATAAACAATCCGATAAGGCGACATTCCAATGGGGGTCTTAAACGCAGTACATTAAGTACATAAGGCATCAGTAAGCCTAGACGACCAGTCTTTCTGATTAGGATTAACTGTTTTCTCTAATATACGTTTTATCTCCCTATTGGAAACTTCTACCTGACCACTAGTCTGTGGATGATATGGGGTAGCTACCTTATGTGTAATACCATATTTTTTCATCAAAATCCTAAAAGGTCCATTACAAAAGTGCGACCCTCCATCACTAATTATAGCTCGCGGTATACTAAAACGTGTAAGTATATTATTTTTCAAGAACTCAATCACAACCCTATGGTCATTGGTTTTACACGCAGCCGCCTCAATCCACTTAGACACATAGTCTACAGCGACAAGGATGTATAAGTTACCAAAATAATTAGGAAACAGACCCATAAAGTCAATACCCCACACGTCAAAGACCTCCACAACTAAAATAAGGTTCAAGGGCATCATGTTCCTACGGGAAATGGTTCCTAATTTCTGGCAACGTTCATAAGTCACACAGTAACGAAGGCCAATAGAATCCTCACTGCAATATCTTAGCAGCAGTTTTCTTAGCACTAAAGTGACCCCCACATGCATGATCATGACAAAAGGAAATACACTGGACTGGTCACTCTCAGGTATACATCTCCTAATAATCTGGTCTGGACAATACTTAAACATATAAGGATCATCCCAAAAGAAGTGCTTAACCTCAACTAAAAACCTAGAACGATCTTGTTTACCCCAATGTTGGGGCATTCGACCAGTAACAAGATAGTTCACTATATTTGTATACCAAGGTAATTGGGTAACAAAGAAAAATTGTTCATCAGGAAAGCTATCCCTTATAGGAAGGGAATCATCAGGGGAACTAACAACTAGCCTAGACAAGTGGTCTGCTACAATATTTTTGGCACCCTTTTTGTCTCTAATGTCTGGAGAAAACTCTTGCAACAAAAGGATCCACCTAATCAATCTAGGTTTTGTATCCTTCTTAGACAAAAGATATTTCAAAGCAGCATGATCAGTATATATGATGATCTTAGAACCTAAGAGATAGGGTCTAAACTTGTCTAAGGCAAACACAATGGCTAACAGTTCCTTCTCGGTAGTGGTATAGTTCGACTGGGCATCATTCATAGTTTTGCCAGCATAGTAAATCATATGAAGTAATTTGTTTTCTCGCTGACCTAGCACAACACCAATAGCATAATCTGAAGCATCACACATGATCTCAAATGGTAGATTCCAGTTGGGTGCCTGGACTATGGGAGCGGTAGTGAGTAAATTCTTAAGCTTCTCAAAAGCCTCTAAACAAGCATCATCAAAGACAAACTTAACATCTTTTGCAAGAAAATTGCAAAGAGGTCTAGAAATTAGGCTAAAATACTTAATGAATCGACGATAAAAACCTGCATGCCCTAAGAATGACCTAATATGTCTTACGGTTTTTGGGACCTGTAAAGTCTTAATAAGGTCAACTTTGGCTTTATCTACCTCTATACCCTTAGAAGATACGATATGCCCTAAAACAATTCCTGAACGAACCATGAAGTGACATTTCTCCCAATTAAGCACTAAATTCTTTTCCTTACACCTAGTCAATACTAGTGACAAATGATGCAAGCACTCATTGAAAGACGAACCAAACACTGAAAAATCATCCATAAAGACCTCTAAGAACCGTTCTACCATGTCAGAAAATATGCTCATCATGCAACGCTGAAAAGTCGCAGGGGCATTACAAAGCCCGAAAGGCATGCGTCGATACGCATAGGTACCAAAGGGACAGGTAAAAGTGGTTTTCTCCTGGTCTTTTGGGGCAATAACGATTGATTATATCCAGAGTAACTGATTATTATTTTTGATGGGGTTGTAGTAAATAGGATTCGTTTCAGACTTGTGAAGGAAATGGAATTTTTAGATTTAAAAAAAAATATATATACAAAAATATTAACAATGGGCGAGAGGTACTGGGACTAAGGATTTGGCCGAATTCACTACACAGGGTTCATTCATAAATTCTTTGACAATTTAAAACTCAATAAAATTAACAAGGACTCTGATTTTGCTAAGATAGATTCTCAAAACATCGATTGTAAGTTCTAAGCATGATGTATCAAAACAACTAAGCTAAGCATACATCATCAAATTAAATAACAACCAATTAATTCAAATCATATTTCAATTTTAGATTAATGCAAAAGTCATAAAAAAGAATAAAATAAATTACCCCAAGGATGAAATTCAGCCTCCTCCGTCGTCCCAGTGTTGGGTTTTAGCTCCTCATGATGAAAACACGCTCAAAATATATTTTTATAGCTCAAATGGTGTTTACAATGGAGAGAAAAGGAGAAAATGGTGTAAAACTGTAATCTGCGACGCACAAAAAGCGTCACAGAATGAACGATAAAACACAAGTGATGTTGATGTTTAGACTGCACTGCGACCCACGGCTGTGCGTCTTAGACACTGTTGATAAACCACTGTCCTTGGGAGTCTGTTCTTGGTTTTCTTGGTCATCAGCAGCAGCAGAAACAGAGTTTCATCAACTCTTGATTTCTGCTTCTCTGGACCTTCTCTCGACCCCAAACTCTCGACGCCCATTCTCTGTGATACCAGAAATCTATTTATACTCCTCAGCCTCATTTAATCACGCCATAACTCAAGATAATTCTCTCTTTACTCGGCTTAAAGAGGAAATATTTTTTGGATATTTTCTTCCTTTAATTAGCTCTCCACGCGCTGAAATGATGTATAAACACTCCAAACATGATCTTACACGCTGTAGAATTGATTCAACACTCTCCAAACACATGAGTACACGTCTAAATTTGATGTGATCGTGTGATATTCATTTCTTGAACGTGCTTCCTGATTTCTTGATTGCGATGATTCCAGCCAATTATGATCGATCCTAACACCCAAAATGTCTTCCTCTATCCATATCACAAATACCCATTGAAAATCAGAGGTTTAATCGAACTCTAACCCCTCCAAAAATAGATCGACCCAACTGCCAGTGAGAAGAAATATTTTCCCGCCTTTTTCCAAAATTTGAATTATGAGAAGAAAAGTGTCCTCCCCCTAATCCTGTACGGGTGTCCCTTTAGCAATTAAGGTGGAAATAGTAATTTTTTTGGGTTCCTCAGGTACATTTCTGGGACGCTTCCGGTGCATTTCTGAGGTGCCTCCGGTACATTATCCTGGGGTGTAAAACACTACTTTTCGAGCTCATTTCGCCGCAAAGGCTTATTTCTCTAAAAACATCTACAAAAACACAAAATAACACAATAAGTACTTAATCGAGTCTAACAATACAGAATATTGAGAACAAAATAGACACATAAATGCGTCTATCAAATACCCCCAAACTTATTATTTGCTAGTCCTCGAGCAAAAATAAAATCCTAACTCACTAGGTGTCCCTAGTGACGGAGTGTTGTCTCCGGAGGGTTTACCAGAGGTGTACCCAAAAAACCTTTACTCCAGACCCTAGCTATCTACAACGAACCTTGGAAGGCACTAAAGAATCTCCTTGGTTGGCATAAAATCATTGACTATAGGAGGAAGTACCCTGATGCGAAATTCCAATTGTTGTACACGAGTTTGCACTCAAGCATACTAAAATTCATATAAAGTGACAGAGCTCTACTCAGATAGTTGCACTATGGACATCATATTCGGAGTAAAACTAATCATATGGATAAAAAAAGGAGATGGAAATAGAAAAATGTAGATGGTTTTGATGTTAACCAAATGATCGATGTTTCACATATCTGTCTGAAGGCCACTGCCAGAATGAACCTATCCTAATGGACCGAGATACCGGTCTAACTAATATCAACACAACTGGCATATACAAGGGAACCAGTGGTCAATAACTTAAATCTAGATCAACAAACTGGCAAATACAAGGGAACCAGCAGTTGACTACACATAACAATAACCATTTTTTTTAAACTTAACGGCATGAATAGATCTTTTTTATCCAAGCGCATGCTTCTTGTCAGCAGATTACATGATAGTTCCCACGGGTCCTGCATTCCACACTTGCTTAGGCGACGGAAACAAGGAGAACACACGCATATTGCTATCCAAGTGTTAATACTTATTTCGATTGGTCTAACTGGTCCGGTCTTTTTTTTTTTTTAGTAACTCAGTCACTCTAATTCAACCTAGCAGTGGTAACAACTTGAATCGTGTGCCCCACCTAATCACTTAGAGAAACATAGTTTAAAAAGAAAAAATAAAATAAAAAATAGAAATGAAAAGGACTCAACGAGATATGGTGCAACTATCATGTTATTTCTAACACCAGAGCTCTGTGCATTTATGAATAGACTCTATAAATGTTTCCATCTAATCAGATTGGTTCCTCAACTCCTACAACCAAGATGTTCCCATCCACTTAGATTGGTTAGTGCAAACCTTAATAGGCATAAATTTCTAGGCTCTGGAGTTTAATAATTGCAATTAAAAAGTTTCTCCCATACCCCCAAACTTAAATCTAACATTGTCCTCAATGTTCTAAAGATGAAATTAAAAGCATGAACAAGGAGAAACGGTTACTATTTGAAGCAAAAGAGTTAAAGAAGGATATTACCGTGTTGCATGAGATTGGGTTACCTCCCAAGAAGTGCTAAGTTTAAAGTCTTCAGCCAGACTTAGAAAAGGATTGGTCAACTCGAACCATAAAGTAACAGTCGAAATAACTGTGGGTCTTCAAAACCAAATAGAGATGACCATAGGAAACTGCAGTGAACCAAGAAAATGGACAAGAATAGCATGCCCTTACCTAGTTTCCTGAAAACTATCGCTAATTGCGGTTCTGGTTCAGGTTCTATGAAAGGGTCTAAATAGAATATTTTCATTGGCTGCGTTTCTTCATAGATGGGATCCGAATCACTAGGTCTTAGAGTCTGTAAAAACTCAAATACGAACTTAGAATCACGAAGTAATAACCTAAATAATTGCGGATCCTCTAAGTCAATCAGATATGACTTACATAGTTGACCACAGTGAGAGTAGTGGTCATTCTTAGGAAAATGTGTCGATTCTATTAACCTAAAGTACTTAGGATTAGTCTCAGAACTTAATATTCGACTCATTTGAGACGTTCCCACAGTTGGAAGAAAACTATTTGGTGGGAAAACAAAGTCAATCTGAGTATCATAGCCTGGGAAAACCACATCAACCAGAGGATGGGTTTCTAATAACTGAACTCCTTCATGGACATCATTAGGCTCGGGAAAACGAGTATGAAGGTAATCTTGTAAAATGGTCGAGGCACAGATATCAAGTCCTAAGTGTGGGGACTTTCTGAGAGTTAAAGGTAAGGCACTAGGGAAGTGATAATCACCCCCAAACTTAGAGTTTTCAGTGTCTCTAGATAGACCTCTAATTATTTCTTGAATTTCCGTATCTTCAGAGTCCTTAAAATATTCAAGAGATTCTTCTAAGTTATTATCAGGTAGTGCATCTTTACTCATCTCTACGGGTCTATCTTCTTCTTCCAAGACTATTGTTTCTAAGTCGCCAGACTCTAAAACAGTATTTTCGAAATGAAGCCGTTCCTCTAAACCACTATCGGCTTCGTAATCAAAAGGAAAAACTACATCGTCTAAAACGGTGGTATCCCTAATCAAATCCTCGTCCTTTTGAATAGGTGAATAATCATAAAAATTATTTGGATTTGAACTAGAAATAATATAATCACTATACAGCTCAATTGGATTAGTAGACTCCTGATCACTATGCCTACATATTTCAGATTCTTCATTACTGCTATCCTCATCATCATAGTACGAAGATGATTGAACCTTATCTAAATAAGTAGTGTCTTTTATTCTAACCTCGTCCTCTAAATTAGGCAAATATTCACTATTTACATCAAGGGTAAAATTGGAAACACTATTTTGGAAATTTAGATCTCTTAGAGAAGTTCTATTTTGGGTCTCTAACAAAAGCTTTTGGGACGACTCACATGAATTCCTGACGTAATCTAGGAAATCAGGTAAAGAAAGTTCACTCATTGCATTATTTTCGTCCATAACTAAGTTATTCATTTCAGCGAACTTACGTGCTGTCTCAGCTAACTTACGTGTCGACTCAAGTAAAGAGGAATTGGTAGAATTTTTCTCGTATGACTGATGGTTGTGAGGATAGTGATTGGGCTCACCATGGTATGAACCATAACCTTGAAAAGTTTGGCGTTCCCAACCACTATTCCCACCATGGTAATAAAACTTATGATGTCCATATTCAAATTCAGATCGATACTCATTGTATTGGCTTCTGTCATACCAGTTCGACATTCTTAATTGCAAAGGAATTCTACACAATCACAAACAAGGATGACTCGACCAAATCAAACCTATTGATTTCTAGTAAACAAAAAGCATGATGGCTCCACTTACATTGTTTCTAGACCAGCTTCTAATCCTTCGAAAGGGAATTCGTTACAATTTAAGCAAACCCCTATGAAATCAATCCGAGTCAAAGTAAGTTGAATTGAGGCGAGGGAAGCTCAATCGAGCTTTGATACCCAAGGCCTCACCGCTATCACAAGGCGGCGCAGTCACGCATTCAACTCACAGAAACCATCATGAACTTCGAAGTATGCTAAAAGAGTAACCAATATTTTTCGAACGACTTTCCTACTAAGCTCGTTACCCTATCGGTCTCGTTCTAATCAAATTTTAAGCTTGGGTTCGCGTTAGGTTTCGTTTACCTAAGGCGGGAAAGAAGGGAACGGTGATGAAATCCGAACCCTTATCTTATATGGCCAGTTCTTTCCCTTTACTAGGAAATTAAAGCAGCCGGTTCAGTCCTCAACATATAATCACCTTAAGGCAGACAGTAAACCCGCTGACAGGAGATTCGCGGGTGTTTAGAAGTTTACCTCACGTACCAGACGGGTGAAGAACCGCTGAAGTCGACTCGGGCCACGACTCCTATGTCGTGTACGAACCCGAGGGGCCGAGACGATATTGTAATCGTCGTCCTTCCCTGCAAACAGTTTATATTTAATTTTTTTTTATATAACCCTTCCGTAGGGTTTAAAATTAAAATAAATTGTCCAAAGTCCAGTCCAATGAAAAGAACATACAAAAAATAATAATAATAATTACAAAAAAAAAAAGAAGGAAAGTCTCTTAAAAAAGAAAATTCTCTTTTTTTTTTTTCTCTCTTTTTTATTTATTTTTTTTCTTTGTCTTTTTTCCTTCTCTTTTAGCTTTAAGCTTTGATTCCAAGGTCTTTAGTATCCAACTTCAAACCTGTAATACAAACACACCACCAAAGAGACGTAAAAAGAACAAATGGAATAATAAAAAATAATAAAAACCTAAAAATTCTACCTAAGCACAAATCCGCGTCGGCGGCGCCAAAATGATTATTATTTTTGATGGGGTTGTAGTAATTAGGATTCGTTTCAGACTTGTGAAGGAAATGGAATTTTTAGATTTAAAAAAAATATATATACAAAAATATTAACAATGGGCGAGAGGTACTGGGACTAAGGATTTGGACGAATTCACTACACAAGGTTCATTCATAAATTCTTTGACAATTTAAAACTCAATAAAATTAACACGGACTCTGATTTTGCCAAGATAGATTCTCAAAACATCGATTGTAAGTTCTAAGCATGATGTATCAAAACAACTAAGCTAAGCATACATCATCAAATTAAATAACAACCAATTAATTCAAATCATATTTCAATTTTAGATTAATGCAAAAGTCATAAAAAAGAATAAAATAAATTACCCCAAGGATGAAATTCAGCCTCCTACGTCGTCCCAGTGTTGGGTTTTAGCTCCTCATGATGAAAACACGCTCAAAATATATTTTTATAGCTCAAATGGTGTTTACAATGGAGAGAAAAGGAGAAAATGGTGTAAAACTGTAATCTGCGACGCACAAAAAGCGTCACAGAATGAACGATAAAACACAAGTGATGTTGATGTTTAGACTGCACTGCGACCCACGGCTGTGCGTCTTAGACACTGTTGATAAACCACTGTCCTTGCGAGTCTGTTCTTGGTGTTCTTGGTGTTCTTCATCATCATCAGCAGCAGAAACAGAGTTTCATCAACTCTTGATTTCTGCTTCTCTGGACCTTTTCTCGACCCCAAACTCTCGACACCCATTCTCTGTGATACCAGAAATATATTTATACTCCTCAGCCTCATTTAATCACGCCATAACTCAAGATAATTCTCTCTTTACTCGGCTTAAAGAGGAAATATTTTTTGGATATTTTCTTCCTTTAATTAGCTCTCCACGCGCTGAAATGATGTATAAACACTCCAAACATGATCTTACACGCTGTAGAATTGATTCAACACTCTCCAAACACATGAGTACACGTCTAAATTTGATGTGATCGTGTGATATTCATTTCTTGAACGTGCTTCCTGATTTCTTGATTGCGATGATTCCAGCCAATTATGATCGATACCCAAGGCTTTGATACCCAAGGCCTCACCGCTATCACAAGGCGGCGCAGTCACGCATTCAACTCACAGAAACCATTATGAACTTCGAGATTGCTTAAAAGGTAACCAATATCCTTCGAAAATTTTTCCTAACAAGCTCGATACCCTATAGGTCTCTTTCTAATCAGATTTTAAAGCTTGGGTTCGCGTTAGGTTTCGTTTTCCTAAGGCGGGCAAGAAGGGAGCGGTGATGAAATCCGAACCCTTATCTTGTATTGGCCAGGCCTTTCCCTTTACTAGGAATTTAAAAACAGTCCGGTTCGTCCTCAAACAATTATCACCTTAAGGAATACAGTAACTCGCTTACAGGAGATTCGCGAGTGTTTCGATTGGACTTACCTTCCGTACCAGATGGGAGATGAACCGTTGTAGTCGACTCGGGCCACGACTCCTATGTCATGTACGAACCCGAGGGGCCGAGACGATATTGTAATCGTCGTCCTTCCCTGCAAACAGTTTGTATTTAAGGATCCCTTCCATAGGGTATAAAAAAAAATGTCCAAAGTTTAAAGTCCACAGTCCACAAAAATAAAGTGCAAAAGAAAAAGTAAATTACAAAATATTTCCTAATACAATTCTAAAAAAAAAAAAAAAAACTAAATCCTAAAACAAAAATTGTCTTCTTTTTCTTCTCTTTTAGCTTTAAGCTTTGTTCCAAGTCCTTAGTATCCAACTTCAAACCTGCAAATCAAAGACACCCAAAGAAACGTAAAGAGGAACAAATAAAAATAATAAATAAAAAATAAATCTAAAAAAAAAATGCTACCTCAACACAAATCCGCGTCGGCGGCGCCAAAAATTTGATGGTTTTTCAAATGATGTTGTAGTTGTGGTAAAAACTGGGTTCTTTTCAGACTTGTGAAGGAAATAATTTTTAGACTTAATAAAAAATTAAAGATAAAACAAATTAAATTCAAAGGTGATGTAAATATTATGGAAAGACCAGGGTTAGGATTTCACCATTCACCAAAATTCATGTGATTCAATAATAATTATTATCATGCAATTCTAGACATTATAATTCAAATCAAAAACAATTGTGATTCTAATCATTGCCTAAATCAGATTTTCAAAACATCCATTGTTAATCGCAAGCATGAAATATCAAAAGCAATAAACCAAGCATATTTCATCAAGAGAAAACACAATTAATTAATAAAAAAGCATTTATTCAATTTTCATTCGGTGCAATTAATCATAAAAGGATTGCATAAATAAATTTAAATGAATTTTACCACATAAATTTTGGAAGAATGGCTTCCTCCATCACCCCTGGGATTGGGTTTAGCTCCTCATCCCAAAAACACACTCACAAGATGTATTCATGGCTAAAATAGGTGTTTTTATTGATGTATATAAGATGAAACAGGAATTAGCAACACTATAGAAGTGTTACAGCGTCACTGTTACAAAGGGGTAAGTGTTTTTGAGACTGTTGTAAACGATAAGCCTTTACTTCTGTATAAGAACGATACTTGTTCTGCTTTTAAGACTGCCGAAGAACGACGGACTCTGCGAGTCTGTTCTTCGTCTTCTTCTTCCTCCTCGAGCAGCAGCAACAGCAGCAACAATACCTCCTGTAACTTCTTCTTCCCGTCTCTCGTGAACTCCCAACTCTCTCCTAAGGGTTTCTAAAACTTTCTAACACTCTTTATGACTTGAACCAACTCTTATATAGTCCTCTAATCCCGAAAAATCTCTACTGAATCCGCGACTTTTCTTGTTTTCTTTTTCTCTGCGTTGTTGAGAGAATATCTCTCTTGTGATGTCCCTGTACGCGTTTGTTAGCTATAAACTTGCCACCAAACTCTTATCAAGACTTGAACAGGACCAAGTACAACAATCACTAGCGTGAAACTCTCCCAAATATTCCTCACAAAATCTTCAAACTCAACAGAAGCGTACGTGTCCTGTTTGGACTTTGATCACTTCTCCCAGCCATTCCAGCCCAATTGGTTGGGTCCAATCCGTTGTAACAGACCTGTTGAGTCTTGTAGAGTCCATACGTACCAAATACAGCCATTGAATCTCTTAAAATCACGTAGAAATTCGATCTCCAAATCTGCTCCTCGCTGCATGCATTTTCCCGCCAAAACTTGTATTTGAATTATGAAGATGACCTCCCCTTATCCAGTTCCGGTCTCCCTTTAGCAGATGTCTGGAAATGGGTCACCCCTTAGTAATTAGGTTACCCCTTATCCAAAGTGAGATTCCATATAGTAGTTTTCTCCCACGGTGCAAAAAAACAATTTTTTAGCCAATTTCGCCGCAAAAGCTTATTTCTCCAAGAATACCTACAGGGACATAAAAAGCCATAATAAATATAAAATCGAGCACTAATAATATATACAATTGAGATTATATAAGACACAAAAATGTGCCTATCATGCTTCCTGATTTCTTGATTGCGATGATTCCAGCCAATTATGATCGATTCTAACACCCAAAATGTCTTCCTCTATCCATATCACAAATACCCATTGAAAATCAGAGGTTTAATCGAACTCTAACCCCTCCAAAAATCGATCGACCCAACTGCCAGTGAGAAGAAATATTTTCCCGCCTTTTTCCAAAATTTGAATTATGAGAAGAAAAGTGTCCTCCCCATAATCATGTACGGGTGTCCCTTTAGAAATTGGGGTGGAAATAGTAATTTTTTTGGGTTCCTCAGGTACATTTCTGGGACGCTTCCGGTGCATTTCTGAGGTGCCTCCGGTACATTATCCTGGGGTGTAAAACACTACTTTTCGAGCTCATTTCGCCGCAAAGGCTTATTTCTCTAAAAACATCTACAAAAAAACAAAATAACACAATAAGTACTTAATCGAGTCTAACAATACAGAATATTGAGAACAAAATAGACACATAAATGCGTCTATCAAATACCCCCAAACTTATTATTTGCTAGTCCTCGAGCAAAAATAAAATCCTAACTCACTAGGTGTCCCTAGTGACGGAGTGTTGTCTCCGGAGGGTTTACCAGAGGTGTACCCAAAAAACCTTTACTCCAGACCCTAGCTATATACAACGAACCTTGGAAGGCACTAAAGAATCTCCTTGGTTTGCATACAATCATTGACTATAGGAGGAAGTACCCTGATGCGAAATTCCAATTGTTGTACACGAGTTTGCACTCAAGCATACTAAAATTCATATAAAGTGACAGAGCTCTACTCAGATAGTTGCACTATGGACATCATATTCGGAGCCAAACTAATCATATGGATAAAAAAAGGAGATGGAAATAGAAAAATGTAGATGGTTTTGATGTTAACCAAATGATCGATGTTTCACATATCTGTCTGAAGGCCACTGCCAGAATGAACCTATTCTAATGGACCGAGATACCGGTCTAACTAATATCAACACAACTGGCATATACAAGGGAACCAGTGGTCAATAACTTAAATCTAGATCAACAAACTGGCAAATACAAGGGAACCAGCAGTTGACTACACAGAACAATAACCATTTTTTTTTAACTTAACGGCATGAATAGATCTTTTTTATCCAAGCGCATGCTTCTTGTCAGCAGATTACATGATAGTTCCCACAGGTCCTGCATTCCACACTTGCTTAGGCGACGGAAACAGGGAGAACACACGCATATTTCTATCCAAGTGTTAATACTTATTTCGATTGGTCTAACTGGTCCGGTCTTCTTTTTCTTTTTTTAGTAACTCAGTCACTCTAATTCACCCTAGCAGTGGTAACAACTTGAATCGTGTGCCCCACCTAAAAACATCTACAAAAACACAAAATAACATAATAAGTACTTAATCGAGTCTAACAATACAAAATATTGAGAACATAATAGACACATAAATGCGTCTATCAGTAACCATCTAAAAAGCAGTAGTGACTATGTACAACTAATCTCTCTAGCATCTGGTCGATAAAGGGAAGGGTAAAGTGGTCCTTCCTAGTGACCTTGTTCAATTTCCTATAGTCAATACAAACATGCCAAACCGTGGTCACTCGGGTCGGGATTAACTCATTGTTATCATTCTGGACTACAGTAATACCGGATTTCTTGGGTACAACCTGAACGGGGATGACCCACTTACTGTCTGAAATGGGGTAGATAATGCCTGCATCTAACAACTTAAGGAGCTCGTTTCGAACTACCTCTTTCATATTAGGGTTTAGTCGACGTTGCATCTCCCTAGAAGGTTTGGTATCATTCTCTTAATAGATCTGATGCATACAAACAGTGGGACTTATACCCTTAATGTCAGCTATGGTCCACCCTAAAGCGTCCTTGTCGTTTTGAAGGACGGATACTAGCCTACTTTCCTGGTCACTATCCAAGACGGAAGAAATAATCACAGGTAAAGTCTCAGATGGGCCTAAAAACCTATATTTCAGGGAATCTGGCAATGGTTTTAGTTCCGATTTAGGAGGCTCTTCCAATGAAGGAACTAGGGTAGACTTGGAAACTGGTAGTGGTTCGACTTTAGGTTTCCATCCATTAATAGTATCTAACAAAGGGGTTGAATCTAACAAATCATTCACCTCATTAATCACATTATCATTATCAAAATCATTCCCAAAGTGAGCTAGGCATTTCTCTAATGGATCTTCTAACAAAGTGTTTGGTAATGACTCCTCGACTAATGTTCCTATCATGTTCACCTCTTCTATGTTCGAGTCATCTAGTTCAGAGGGTAGCTTACTAATATTAAAAATGTTCAGCTCAATAGTCATATTACCAAAAGACAATTTCATAATACCATTTCGACAGTTAATGAGCGCATTGGATGTAGCTAAAACGGGCGACCTAAAATTACCAGTATATGGTTCTCTGGGTCAGGGACAGGTTGGGTATCTAGGATAACAAAATCCACTGGATAAATAAACTTGTCAACCTCTATGAGAACATCCTCGATCACACCACGAGGAATTTTAACGGACCTATCAGCTAACTGAAGTGTCATCTGGGTAGGTTTCATCTCACCAAGTCCTATCTTAAGGTACACATGATATGGTAGTAAGTTCACACTAGCTCCTAAGTCAAGCAACGCTTTCTCGACACGGTATTTACCTATTGTGCAAGAAATGGTAGGGGACCCTGGGTCTTTATACTTAAGAGTAGTGGTATTCTGAATAATAGAACTCACCTGACTAGCTAGAAAGGCTTTCTTCTGGACATTAAGCTTTCGCTTTCGCGTACACATATCCTTGAGAAACTTGGCATAAGAGGGAATCTGCTTAATTGCATCTAGTAGTGGAAGGTTGATAGTTACCTGCTTAAAAACCTCCAATATATCATTAAAATTGGACTCCCTCTTAGTTGGAACTAGTAGCTGTGGGAATGGGGTTCTAGGGACAAAGACGGGCTCAATATGACCCTCATTGGTCTCTTTAGAGACTCTATCAGTCTCCTCAGTTTCTGGTTCAGAAGGGTGAACTACAACATGTTCACTATCAGGCATGGAAACCTTGTTGTCTATCACTCTACCACTCCTAAGGGTTTTAATAGCATTCACATGATCAGATGGCCTTTCACCTACTTCATTAATTCCTCTAGGGTTGGGTTGAGTCTGACTAGGAAACTTACCTCTTTCTCTTAAAGACTCATTTATCTGACTAACCTAGGTTTTCAACTCGGAAATAGCCTGAGAGTTAGCCTGACATATTCTCTTATTTTATTCTAAACCTTGAGCAACAGATTGCTGAAACTGCACAGTTTTACGAGTTAACAAAGCAAGAGACTCTATTAAACTCATAATCTTCTTATCCGAAGGGTTCTGAAACTGTGTCGGGGCTGAAGGATTCTTAGTATAGCCAAAACCTGGGGGAACCTGAGCATCACTAGACTGACCTTGATTCTGGACCTTGGACCAAGAAAGGTTTGGATGGTTTCTCCATCCAGGGTTATAAGTTTCTGAATATGGGTCAAACTTCTGTCGGTTATCAAACCTAGTGTTGTTATAAAGAGCATTGGCTTTCTCTTCAACATCATGTCCTTCCCAAAAAGGCTCATTTCTTCCACTACTACCACTAGAATGACCTAATTCTAAGGCTTCTAACCTTTTGTCTATAGCTGCTATTTTGGCATCTGACTCATGAGATCCTTCTACCCTATTAACATTTCCTCTAATTAGAAGAATTTTTTTTTGGGGTTCCCTACTATTTTCCCATTGTTGGGTCTTATCGGCGATTTCATTCAAAAATGTCATCGCTTCATCAACAGTTTTATTCTCAAACCCACCTGTGCATAAGGACTCAACCATGGTTGTTGTTGAATAATCTAAACCCTCGTAGAGGATCTGAACTAACCTAACCTTCTTCAAACCATGATGAGGACATTGAGATATCAAGTCATTGAACCTTTCTAAGTACCTATATAAAGATTCTCCCTCTTGTCGGGCAAAAGTACATATTTGTGTCCTAATAGACGATGTTTTATGCCTTGGGAAAAACTTCTGTATAAACGCAGAAGTAAGTTGGTCATAGGTTTCAATTGACTCAGAGTCCAAACTATACAACCAAGATTTGGCTTTATATTTTAAGGAAAAGGGGAATAACCTAAGTTTCAATGCATCATCACTTAGGTTTTTAATTTTCAGAGTACTACAAACTTCCCCAAATTCCCTAACATGAATATAAGGGTACTCATTATCCTTCCCTAAAAACATTGGGAGCATCTGTAAAGTCCCAGGTTTCAGTTCATAATTTTCCTCTGTTTCAGCTAACTTGATACAAGACGGACGAGAGGTCCTAGTTGGGTTTAGCAAAGCTTTCAAAATTGCCATTTCTGGCACTACCAAAGGACTAGGAGTACTAGGGGTACTTTCCTCACGAAGAGACAGATTCTCAAAACTGAAGTTTCCAAAAACGGGGCTCTCAAAATAAGAGTCTTCGAGCTCCGCGCCTTCACAAGAGGAACTACTAGGTTTGTCACTAATCAAACGACCTAGAGTGTTTCTTTTCCAAGACCGTTTAAAAGTTCGGGCATACACTAGGAAAACAAAATCAAAAAGAAAAGTCCTAAAAAGGAAGGTATGTTCTATGCAAACACAAGCAAGGCTGAGTCCACCACAGCAAACCTACTGATTTCTAGCAAACAAAAAGCATGATGGTTCCACTTAGATTGTTTCTAGACCAGCTTCTAATCCTTCGAACGGGAATTCGTTACAATTTAATCAAACCTCTCTGGAATCAAGCCAAGTTAAAGTAAGTTGAATAGAGGAGAGGGAAGCTCGGTGGAGCTTTGATACCCAAGGCCTCACCGGTATTACAAGGCGGCGCAGTCACGCATTCAACTTACAAAAACCGTCAAGAACTTCGAAGTATGCTTAAAAGAGTAACCAATATTTTTCGAATGACTTTCCTGTTAAGCTCGTTACCCTATCGGTCTCGTTCTAGTCAAAATTTTAGGCTTAGGTTCGCGTTTGGTGTCGTTTTCCTAAGGAGGGCAAGAAGAGAACGGTGATGAAATCCGAACCCTTATCTTGTATGGCCAGTCCTTGCCCTTTACTAGGAAATTAAAGCAGTCGTTTTCAAGTCCTCAACATATATGCATACGAAGGAAGATAGTAACTCGCTGACAGGGGATTCGCGAGTGTTTCGTCAAACTTACCTCCCGTACCAGATGAGGGATGAACCTTTGTAGTCGACTCGGGACATGACTCCTATGTCATGTACGAACCCGAGGGGCCGAGGTGATATCGTAATCACCGTCCTTCTCTGCAAACAGTTTATATTTAAACTACCCTTCCGTAGGGTTTAAAAAATAATGTCCCAAAATTTAAAGTCTAAAGTCCAAAAATAAAAAAAAAAATCTTCTTCTTTCGCTCCTTTCGCTTTGCCTTTCACTCGAAGTCTTTAAGTATTCACCAAAAGCTTTGGCAATATTTTCTTTCGCTCCAAATTCCGAATTCTGTAAGAAAAAGACAAAAACCCAAAAACGTAAAGAAGAACAGATAAAATAAAAACCTAAAAAAAATCTAAAAACTCTAGCCTAAAGACAAGTCCGCGTCGGCGGCGCCAAAAATTGATGTGTTTTCAAAGTTGTTGCAGAGATAAGATTCGTTCGAGACTAGTGAAAGCACATTTTAGACTTAATTTTAAATAAAAAATATAGAAAACTTAAATAAAAGTGATATGAAAAAATATGGAGAAGATTGGGGTTATGGATTCCACTAATTACCAATATCAAAGTGATTTATATTTTCTAATTATAATTATGCAAATCCTTCATTCAAATTGATTCTTAATATTGCAAAAGTTGATTTTTTAGAAATAACAATTGTAAATCGAAAGTATGGGACATCAAAACCCTAGGCTAGCATGCTCCATCAATTGAAATAACACACAAAAACCATTTTATATATTTATTTATCAAGGCAAATAATCATATAATAATTGCATAAATTAAATAAAATAGAGATTACCACATTTTATTGGCGAAATAGCTTCCTCCGTCGCCCCAGAGGATGGGTTTAGCTCATCATTGTATAAACTTGCTCAAAATATTGATTCATGCTCAAGATTTGTTTACAAAGATGAAATGGAGAGAAAATAATGAAAATCGGGTGTTTGCAACGTTTATAATTGTTACAAAACACTGACACAAAGAACGATAAAAAGGAACTGTTGTTGTTGTATCTCTGCGACCCTCGTGTGGCTGTCGTTGTCACTGTTGATAAACGACTGCTTCTGGTGGTCTTTTGTTCTTCGTGTTCTTCAGCAGCAGCAGAAGAAATGGTGGTTCTCTCGTGCGATTTTTTTCTCTTCTGTTGTTGCTCTCCGCCTCTCCCAAACTCTCCGTCCTTTATTCTGCAACACCAGAACCCTTTATATATCCAGTAGCACCAAGAAATCTCGCTATAACTCAAGATAATTCTCTCTTAACTCGTCCTTGATGAAAAATATTTTGGAAATATTTTATTCCCTGATTTATCTTCTCATGCTGTTTCCCCACGCCAAATTACTCTCAACGCATCCAGTCATTGTCCAGAAGTGTTCCAACATGCAGCAACCACGCGAAAATCTCTTGGTCACTCAATCAGGACTCGGAATAGAAAACCAACCCGTGATGCTCTGATTTCATATCTTGGGTTATCTAGCCAAATTTGATCGAAACAAACACCCATAACAGCTTTGTTCTAACAAATCACATCTACCCATGAAGTTTCAGCGATTGAATCGCACAAAAACTCCTCCAAAATCCTATCGAAATTCTGCGAGTGAAGTGAATATTTTTCCCGCCATTTTTATTTTTAAAATGTTGAATATGAAGTGCCCCTATCCTTTTCTGGGGTGCGAATAGCAGATGGGTGCTGAGGACAAATTTGGGTGCTGAGGATGAATTTGGGCTACGCATAACCTTGGGTGTCCCTTAGCCAAATCTGGGGGTCCGTATAGCAAATGTCCTCCAGGGGTCCAAATAGCATTTTTTGAGCAACTTTTTCCACACAAGTGTATTTCTCCAAAAACACCTACACAAACATAAAAACACCATAATAAGTGCAAAATCAAGCACTGGCAATAGAGACATTGAGGACAATTCAGACACAAAAATGTGTCTGTCAGAGGTTGGAGCTAGGATTTCACCATTCATCAATACTTATGTGGTTCTAAGTTAATTTATATCATGCAATTTAAACAATTGATTCGATTCTAAAGTATTGCCAAAATCAGATTCCCAAAATATCAAATGTTAGTCGCAAGTGTAACGCATCAAGAGTCTAAAACTAAGCATGCATCATCAAGAGAAAACACATTCGATTAATAAGAATCATTTAATTTATTTTTTATCAATGCAATTAATCATATAAAAATATTGCATAAATTTATAAAATAAATATTACCACATAATTCTTGAGAGAAGGGCTTCCTCCGTCGCCCCAACGATTGGGTTTAGCTCATCATTAAGAAAACACGCTCAAAATTCATTTTTTATTGCTCAAAGGTGGTGTACAAATGATGAAATGGGAGAAACAATGATAAAACTGGGTTTGTAACAGTTATATGTGTTACAAACTGAAAAGAACGATAGAACGGTACTGTCGCTGATTCTCGACCCACGCCTGTGTGTCGTTTCCACTGTTGAGAAACGACTGTCTTGGATGGTCTGTTCTTCGTGTTCTTCAGATGAGCAGCAACAGAAAAGTATTTATGTTGGTTTTGATTATCACATCTGTCTTCTCCAAAACTCTCCCGAACTCTCAGTAACCCCTTATATGACCCAAGGGACTCTATTTATACCCGAAAAATGCATCGAATCTCCTCCATAACTTCACAAATTCTCGGCAGTGAAAGAAAATATTTTCGGATATTTTCTTTCCTGTTTTAGATTCTTACGCGTTTTAGAGCTGCAAACTCTCCTTGTTTAACTCTTACACGCCTCTAGCATTCTCCCAGCACATTCCAAACTCTCTCAGCAACAGCAGACGCGTGAAAATCTTCCCCTGGTGTACGTGTTGCTCTATTTACTTCTACGCGAGAATCCAGACAATTTTAATCAATCAAATCACTCATGATAGTTTTGTTGGGACATATCACAACTGCCCAAAAAATTTCAGCCCTTTAATCACCCCATAACTCCTTCAAACTTCGATCGAAAATTACACAGTTCTGTTTTTTTATTTTCCCGCCAAAATGAAATTCAAAAGAATAAGATGGGTGCTAAGGATGAATTTTCGTGCTGAGGATGAATTTGGGCTACGCATAACCTTGGGTTCCCCTTAGCCAAATCTGGGGTCCGTATAGCAAATGTCCACCGGGGGTCGAAATAACACTATTTGAGAAACTTTTTCCACACAAGTGTCTTTCTCCAAAAACACCTACACAAACATAAAAACACCATAATAAGTACAAAATCAAGCACTATCAATAGAGACACTGAGGACAATTCAGACACAAAAATGTGTCTATCAGGTACACATATGTATATAGACTTTGCTCTCCGTTTCGTTTGAGTTGTGCACTTGTGGGTATACAAATGTATACAGGCTTCATGCATTTATAGGCTGTGTTATAGCATTGCTCGGTCAACCTCACATGCGTTTCTATCTCAAGAATGTTTTTCAATGTTAGTGATCAAAACTATAAGTCTTGATTTCTAATCTATTATAGATAAGTCTCAGACTAGGATATAAAGTGTAGTTGAGCTCAAGGACTTCATGGCGATTCATCATACAAGCAGAAGAACTACACAAGGAGCCGGTGGAACTTCTCGACAAAAAGGTATGTCAAGACTTGAACTTATCTATCACTCAAAAGTCTATCTACTCTATCTCCTACTCTTTGAGACAAGAAGTCGTGTGCTATATATATAGACTTGGATTATACATATTTGGTATTTCGAGCCGAGTATACCTCGCCTATCGAAATATGTGTTGGTAAGCTTTTCGCTTCGATCAAGTTTATCTTTACCTAGTGACGAAAGTCATGATATGTTTCAATCACTTTGAAAATTGCTTTGACGAGAAATGGTGTAACAACTGTATAACGTCCTCTAAGAATGTTTCAATGATTGAAATGAGAGTTTACATTACATAACCAAGGATGGACATCAACATTGTTGTAGAAACACATTTATGTATAAATCCTATTCCTTGAACCAAAGTTTGCGAACTTTGTTGATCAAGAGAAACCGGAAGAATGGCTTGTTTCCAAGTCCGCGAACAAAGTCCGCGAACTGCCGAACTTCCCATCCTGAGAAATTTAGCTGGAGTTGACAAACTAGTTGCGTGAGTACCAGTCCGCGAACACAATCCGTGAACCGGCGGAAGGTCTTTTGCCGAGATTTTCTGCTGGAGTTTGTAAACTCTGCCCGGTTGCTTAAGTCCGCGAACCTAGTCTGCGAACTTAAGAAGGTTATATATCTGAAGATGATTTCTGAACTTAAACTTAAAAAGACTAAGGAATGCAGTTTGCAAACCGTGGATATAAAAGTTCATGAACCGATTCAAGTGAATCAAATTATCTTTGCTTAAATTGTGTCTTGTGTAGTACATAAGATTTCCTTGCAATTGAACAACTCTCTAACTAGTTCATTTGAAGTCATTTGAACTAGTTATGGTGAAGAAGAACATGTTTGATATGAAATGCTCATATGGCTAACCTTTTGGTTAACATTTATTGAACCAACAAGTGCATAGTTTGGGTACGGTTAACAAACCTAAAAGCGTGCATTGTCAAGTGTGTGTAACAAGCTAAGTTTTCGATCTAACGGTTGAGAAATATTAGCTTGAATCTAAATCAGGTTTTCATCTAACGGTGAATATTAAATGCTTTGTTACTAAGCTAACATTGATTGCAAACCCTGGTTTGAAAGACTATATAAAGGAAACATATAGTATTGTGCAAAACTAATCCCCACACCTTACGTGTGATACTAGTTTGCATACTAGAGTCGACTCTCCTTTAACCTTTGGTTTTCTTCTTCTAAAACCAGGTTAACGACTTAAAGACTTTATTGGAATTGTAAAGCCAAACCGATACTACTTTTACCTTAGTTGTGTGATATGATCTTGCATCTTCTATCGTACGAGTATAACAAGATTTATTGGCTTGAGATTGATATCTCCAATAGGAAAGATATAAAAATTAATCACAAACATCTTTGTCTCATCGTTTGTGATTCCGCAACATCTTGTTTCGCTACCATATGATTAAGATTGTTGTGAGGTGACTTATAACTCTAGGATGTTCTTTGGAAATATATGACCGGATTATCAATAGCTTCCTGTTCACCTTGATTATTATCAAAAGATGGAACAAAACCTTTAGGATTTATCTGTGGGAGACAGATTGATCCTTTGATAGACTTGTCTGTGCGAGACAGATTTTTTAATTGTCAAAGTCTGCGAATTTGGATCGTAGCAACTCTTAGTTGTGGGTGAGATCTTCTAAGAGAATCAAGTGCACAGTATCCTGCTGGGATCAGAGGCGTAGGAGCATAACTGTACCATGGATCAGTAGGATATTGATTGGGGTTCAACTACAGTCTAGTACGAAGTTAGCTTGGATTAGGCTAGTGTCTGTAGCAGCTTAATACAATGTGTGTTTAATCTGGACTAGGTCCCGGGATTTTTCTGCATTTGCGGTTTCCTCGTTAACAAAATTTATGGTGTCTGTGTTATTTCAATTTCCGCATTATATTGTTTTATCTTTATAATTGAAATAATACAGGTTGTGCGTTTGAATCGATCAATTGGAAATCCGACCTTTGGTTGTAGATTGATATTGATTGATCCTTGGATATTGGTCTTTGGTACCATCCAAGTTATTCCTTGCATTTGATTAGAACTCGCAGTTCCTTTTTGAGTAAATCAAATTAAGAGAGAGATATAAACTCGTTGATATACTTTTAATTGATTGAGTCTTGTTGATTATCTTAAAAGTATATTCGAGTTTTTCCATACAGATTGCTAAGAGAATTATTGGGTGGTGTTGTTAGACCCCCGCTTTTTCAATTGGTATCAGAGCAGGCAAACACGTTCAAGACCTCAAAAGTCTGTGTTTGTAGCGATCTGACTATATGGACGATAAGTACATCTCTGATAATGCAACACCAGTTCAGAGCCACTCACGTGAGTCTCAAAGGGTTGAAACATCTGAGAAAAACTCAAAAACTTGTCCATTGACTGAATCTGCTTTCGACTGGAAAAAATCTATTGAGGAACAGTTGGATGATCTTTCAGACGATAGTGATTCAAAAGAAGAACAGAGTATTTATGAGGAAGTCTCTCAATATATCAAGTTGTTTGACCGTTATTTGAAAGAAAAGAAGTCGATAACTTGATTGAGAAAATACATGGGTCCTCTTTGTCAAGAAAACAGGAAGTTGAGAAAACTATTTAAAGGTTATGATGGTGGATACAGACTCTTACAGTCTACCGTTAAAGATCACAAAGAATAAGTTTTCTCAAAAATGATCGAATGTGATAACCTTCTTCGAAATCTCTTCATGTTGAAAGAAAGACTTGCAGAAACTGAAGCAAGATGTGAATCTCAACAAAAATGTTTTAACGACAAAGAACGCAGTATTCTTGCCAAAGAAAAATCCTTGGAGACTAAACTTGCATCTTCCCTTAATAAAGTAAATTCACTAGAAGAGAGTCTGGAAAAATTCAATTCTAGCTCCACAAAATTATCTTCTATGCTTGGAGCATGTAAAGAACATCGTGATACACTTGGTCTGGGCTATAAAGGAATAGACGCTCCAAAAACTGGTAAGATCAATTTTGTTAAAGCTTGTGATAATTCTTCATGTGAAAAACCCTTGGCAGTCTTCAATGATTCTAAAAAACAGGATTCTACTCCTTCTAAAGCTGCTCGCAAGAGAACAGTTAAAAGTAATTCCTTTAACTGCTATTATTGAGGAACTAAAGGACATTCTGAGAAAAGATGTCGTTATCGGTTGAGGAATGAAAAACTTCATAACATTCTTGCATGGATGTCTAAGGAAGTTACTAAACCGGTTTCCCACGTTGGAGTAAAAGGCATTTTGAACACTCGAAGAATGCACTGTGACAAGTGCCTTCTTAATTGCATGTCCAAAACGAAAAATTCCTACAATAATAGAAGAAAGAGTGGCAAAAGAATGATTGATCAGGTAAATCACCCTGACAAAAGAAAAAGGCATAGGAGAAGGAAACAAAAGTTAAGTACCTCTTCACTCCCTGAAGGAAGCTGCAAATCCAAGACTTCTGCTCCAGACTTCATTCATATCAATAACGAGTCTCAGAACTGAAAATCAGCATAAATCGACTCAAACGGGGCATCAAGAAAACATGGAAAATAGTTGATTCAGGTACTCCTATCTCTTCTCTTGATAACACTTCTTTTGATATGACACGTAAGTTTTCTCTAAACACCCGTGAAAAGGAAAAAATAAGAAGAAGTGAATATTGATGAGTAAGATGCTCATCTTATTACACTATGACTGCATTAGACTGCATCCCTCTCTTTATCTAAAATAAGGATGCTCATGAGTCTCAAGGAAGTAGTCTTGAGAAAGTTGTCAAGGTTGTTTTGTGTTCTTTGTCAAAGTTCTTTTTCTTTTTTGTTAAGAGTTCTTGTTCCTAGTGTCTTCCTCTCGGAATTTCAATATCGAAATTCTTTCATGCACTTGGGCTTCTACGGGTCTCACATAGGCTTTGACCTAAAAGTACACGTACCAAACCCACACAGACTTCATGGTCTCTAGGGTTTATTTGGAATACCTTAAATATTGTGTTCCATAAGATGAAAAGATTCTACTGAATTCTTTTAGCGTGTGCACAATGGATAGAAGCAACAAGATTGATGAAGATGAGAAGGGAAAAAGTAATGAGTTGATTCCAGTTTTCATAACATGCTTTCATGTTGTTGATCATGAAAACAAACTACCAGTTCAGATGTCATCACAGCTGGTAGGAAACCTTCTTCGAGACTTTGAAGTAGTTCGTGAACAACTCCGGATTGCAACAAGAAGTCTTGTTTTTCTGAAGAACAAACTAAAGAAAGCAACTAATGAACTCGTCCATGTTCAATCTCTAGTTGCTGACAGGGTTTAGGGTGTTCCAAATCTTGTTTCTTGGATCTTTTTGTTGCTTAGTATGTCTTCTGTTTGGTTTAGTTGGAAGAATAACTAGTGCCTGAATAGCAATGATTGTGACTACACATAGCTATTATTTTTCATCTTCTTATTCTTTTTAGGTTTATTTGGTTTAAATTCTAAAAATATTTGGAGGATGATGTTTTTGCAGTATTAATCTTTATAATTTGTTATATTGCAATTTGTTATGCGATATTGGTGATTACGTCCATGAACTATGTTTGTCCCATACTCTGTCAAAAGTAAAGTCGTTTGTGATCGGTATTCACGTACTGGTAAAAGAATGAATAGACTTTTGACAAATACAAAAGTTAAGCCTATATTGTCAAACATTTGATGGAAGATAGGTTAAAATCTTTTGTTTTCAAGGATTATGTCTATTAATATCGTTATGCAAATAGTGATTGAAGATAGAATGAATCCTTGAGTTTTCCGCAGTATTGATTATCCCTGATCCATATTTTTATGTATTACTGTGAGGCTCCATAATGCATCTTATGTTGATCACTAAACAACCAAGTTGATTTATTAGCTTAGTTGGTGTTCCATAAGATATGTTATGTCGAGCATATTGAACTAAATTAATCATCTTGTTTGGTTATTTAGTTATTGCTCCGTAAGTTTTTTTATGTCGATCAAAATAAATGACAATTAAATTGATTACTTTTGTGATTAGTTTGGTTGTGTATTCCAATTAGATTAATTATGGGTTCTCTTGTAATTAATCTAGTTGAGTATTTTTCGTATCTCCATAAGTTCTCTTATGTTGAGCATAATCAATTGAATTGATCACCTCTTGTGTTTAAATCGATTGCCTATTACGATTAAATTAATCATGGGTTTACTTGTGATTAATTTGATTGAGTTTCTTGGATATAGAAAATCATTCTCATGGTTTTTGGTGTCCAATAAAATCCTTTTTTTCTTTTGAAATTAAGGTCGCTCTTGTTGTTCTTTCGGGAATGACATGAAATTGGGGAGAGTTATTTTGAACTTGTTCTTAATGGTCATATCTGGAGGGGTGTGCGGCTGTGAAATATTAGAGGGGTTATCTTGTATCTTTAAACTCCTTGATGAATGCATTTAGATTCGGATTTATGATTGCATATAAATTAGTTGGTATGTGTTCTTCTTTTAGTCTATGAAACGTCTCTTTCGAAAATTTCATTAGGATTCCATTCTTGTACCTTTGCCAATTTTATTGACAAAAAGGGGGAGAATTAATATGTAGTTCATACTACAAATACATATGGTTTTCGGATCATTATGTAAGGGGGAGTGGTTTCCATGTGAGATGGAGTATATTGACTAAGGAGGAGTGATACATATCACCATAGTATTATTGTTAAAGTTGTGATACAATTGAACTTTGACACTGTGTAATAATACTATGATACTGTACAACAATGATCGAGACCGATGCTTTCTCATTGTTATAGCTACAGATCTTCAACAACGGTGATGCTAAACTTACAACCTTTGGGATCATTGGAGTACTTGGAAGTGACGAAGATTTCGAGGAATGTTGAAGATTAGACATGTGGAATAGGAGCTACTAAAGTTTCTTTATCTTTTTTGTATTCCATATGTATTGATATTTTTGTCACTAAAATTGACAAAGGGGGAGATTGTTAGAGCATTGCTCGGTCAACCTCGCATGCGTTGCTATCTCAAGCATGTTTTTCAATGTTAGTGATCAAAACTATAAGTATACAAGACACAATTGAAGCAAAATAAATTTTGATTCACTCGAATCAATTCATGAACAGTATAGCTACGCTTTGCAAAAATTGCATTCCTTATTATACAAATGTTTTAGTTCATGAACAAACCGATTTTATAAAGTAACCTACTTAAGTATGAAAACGGGTACGCGTACTCAAGTAACCAGATTGAGTTTGTTTTTCATTTTCAAACTCCAGCAGAAATTCACGGACGTGAACCTTCCTCCAGTATGCATACGGGTACGCATACTTACCCGGAATTCCAACAACCGCAGTACGCGTACGGGTATGCATACTTTGGGTTCCGGTTTTGGACTTTTACAAAAATGTGAGAACACACTATGTTTATGTCCAAACATGGTTACTTGTTTCTAAACTCTCATTACGATCATTGAAACTTTCTTAGAGGATGTTATATAGTGGTTATTCACAAACTATTTTTCATCATAGCGATTTTCAAGTTATTGAAATAATCAACATGACTTTCGTCACGAGTAAAGATGAACTTGTCCAAAGCGAAAGCTTACCAACACATATTTCGAGAAATATATAAGCGAGATAAACTCGGCTCGAAATAGCAAATGTGTATAATTGAAGTCTATATAGCAATACGACTTTTTTCTCAAAATAGGAGATAGAATAGATAGACTTTTGAGCGATAGATAAGTTCAAGTCTCCACATACCTCTTTATTGATGAAGTTCCACAAGTTCCCTTGAGTAGTTATTCATCTTAAATTGATGAACGTCGTGGAGTCTAGAGTTCAACTACACTTACTATCCTAATCTGAGACTTAGCTATAAGTAGACTAGAAATCAAGACTTATAGTTTTGGCGACTAAACTTGACAAACAAGCTTGAGATACCAACGTTTGCGAGTTCGACCGAGCAGTGCTCTAACAGAACTGTTGCTTCTTCTTAGCCTCGAAAAATTTCTTCTTTCGACGGACTGTGCCTTGTATTAGTCTTTGGCACTTCATAGGTTCCTCGGATGGGAGAGTCGGGGTATTGCTGAGGCTTGGGGTACACATATGTATACAGATTTTGCTCTTCGTTTCGTTTGAGTTGTGCACTTGTGGGTATACAAATGTATACATGCTTCGTGCATTTATAGGCTGTGTTAGAGCATTGCTCGGTCAACCGCACATGTGTTGCTATCTCAAGCATGTTTGTCAATGTTAGTGATCAAAACTATAAGTCTTGATTTCTAGTCTATTATAGCTAAGTCTCAGACTAGGATAGAAAGTGTAGTTGAGCTCAAGGACTTCATGGCGATTCATCATACAAGCAGAAGAACTACTCAAAGAACCAGTGAAACTTATGGACAAAAAGGTATGTGAAGACTTGAACTTATCTATCACTCAAAAGTCTATCTAGTCTATCTCCTACTCTTTGAGACAAGAAGTCGTGTGCTATATATATAGACTTGGATTATACACATTTGGTATTTAGAGCCGAGTATAACTCGCCTATCTATATCTCAAAATATGTGTTGGTAAGCTTTTCTCTTAGAATAAGTTTATCTTTACCTAGTGACAAAAGTCATGATATGTTTTAATCAATTTGAAAATTGCTTTGACGAGAAATGGTGTAACAACTATATAACGTCCTCTAAGAATGTCTCAATGATTAAAATGAGAGTTTAGATTACATAACCAATGATGGACATAAGCATTGTTGTGGAAACACATTTATGTATAAGTCCTATTCCTTGAACCAAAGTTTGCGAACTTTGTTGATCAAGAGAAACCGGAAGAATGGCTAGTTGCCAAGTCCGCGAACTGCCGAACTTCTCATCCCGAGAAATTCTGCTGGAGTTGAAAAACTAGTTGCGTGAGTACCAGTCCGCGAACCCAGTCCACGAATCGACGGAAGGTCTTTTGCCGAGATTTTCTGCTGGAGTTTGTAAACTCTGCCCGGTTGCTTAAGTCCGCGAACCTAGTCTGCGAACTTAAGAAGGTTATATATCTGAAGATGATTTCTGAACTTAAACTTAAAAAAGACTAAGGAATACAGTTTGCAAACCGTGGCTATAAAATTTCATGAACCGATTCAAGTGAATCAAATCATCTTTGCTTCAATTGTGTCTTGTGTAGTACATATGATTTCCTTGCAATTGAACAACTCTATAACTAGTTCATTTGAACTATTTATGGTGAAGAAGAACATGGTTGATATGAAATGCTCATATGGCTAACCTTTTGGTTAACTATTATTGAACCAACAAGTGCATACGTTTGGGTACGGTTAACAAACCTAAAAGCGTGCATTGTCAAGTGTGTCTAACAAGCTAAGTTTTCGATCTAACGGTTGAGAAACATTAGCTTGAATGTAAATCAGGTTTTCATCTAACGGTGAATATTGAATGATTTGTTACTAAGCTAACATTGATTGCAAACCCTGATTTGAAAGACTATATAAAGGAGACATCTAGTATTGTGCAAAACTAATCCCCACACCTTACGTGTGATACTAGTTTGCATACTAGAGTCGATTCTCCTTTAACCTTTGGTTTTCTTCTTCTAAAACCAGGTTAACTACTTAAAGACTTTATTGGGATTGTGAAGCCAGACTGATACTAATTTTATCATAGTTGTGTGATCTGATCTTACATCTTCTATCGTACGAGTACAATAAGATTGATTGGCTTGAGATTGATATCTCCGATAGGCAAGATATAAAAAGTAATCACAAACATTTTCGTCTCATCGTTTGTGATTCCGCAACATCTTGTTTCACTACCATACGATTAAGATTGTTATGAGGTGATTGATAACTCTAGGATGTTCTTCAGAAATATAAGACCGGATTATCAATTGGTTCCTGTTCACCTTGATTCTTATCAAAAGACGGAACAAAACCTTTAGGGTTTATCTGTGGGAGACAGATTGATCCTTTGATAGACTTATATATATGAGACAGATTTGTTTATTGTCAAAGCCTGCGATTTCGGATCGTAGCAACTCTTAGTTGTGGGTGAGATCATCTAAGAGAATCAAGTGCAAAATATCTTGCTGGGATCAGAGGCGTAGGAGCATAAATGTACCTTGGATCAGTGGGAGATTGATTGGGGTTCAACTACAGTCCAGTCCAAAGTTAGCTTGGAGTAGGATAGTGTCTGTAGCGGCTTAATACAGTGTGTGTTCAATCTGGACTAAGTCCCGAGGTTTTTCTGCATTTGCGGTTTCCTCGTTAACAAAAATTCTGGTGTCTTTGTTATTTCAATTTTCGCATTATATTGTTTTATCTTTATAATTGAAATAATACAGGGTGTGCGTTTGAATCAATCAATTGGAAATCCGACCTTTGGTTGTAGATTGATATTGATTGATCCTTGGATATTGGTCTTTGGTACCATCCAAGTTATTCCTTGAATTTAATTAGAACTCGCAGTTCCTGCTTGAGTAAATCAAATCAAGATATAAACTCGTTGATATACTTTTAATTGATTGAGTCTTGTTGATTCTCTTAAAAGTATATTCGAGTTTGTCCATACAGATTGCTAAGCGAAATATTGGGTGGTGTTGTTAGACCCCCACTTTTTCAGGCTGGGAGCATCCCAGTAGTGGTGGTTGAGAGGTTGCATCTGCTTATGCGTCGTCGTGTGACTTCTCGTAGCTGAGTATGAGTTGTAGCTTCGTTGAGTATGCATACACATATGCACACGGGCTTTGTTGACTTATATCTTCGTAGCTTTGGATTGAATGACCCATTCTTTGCAACGGTGAGTCTGTCTTTAACAGGCTTTGCTCACATGTATGCCTAATGGTGGTGAGTCTGCCTTTTAGGGGATTCGATCCCATGCATACCTTCAGATTCAGACTTAAGTTGTAAAATAAAACTATTGTTGATGTCTTTGGCTCCAATTATAAAGACCTCCACCTTCGTCTGTAGGTCCGGTTTTAGGGGATTGACTTTCGTTGATGTTGATGCTACACACCTATAGTAGCTCACAAAGCCGTTGCTTGATGAACTCTATTTTACGGAGTATATACAAAGACATATACTTTAAGCAGGTAATGTCTTCCGATGACCTTCCTTTGCCCACGGAAATTCGCAAAGCAGTAAGATTAAGAATTTTAAAAAAATGAATCATTGTTCTTCCATGCGAGTTGTATTTTGGACCTTTGTCCTAACGATTCATCTCCGTCCCTAATTGCTCATACTTAGATATGTACGAGCCAATGAAAGTCTTCGTAATTATCTTTGGATGTTGAGAATGTATATGAATACACTCGAGCCAAAGATAAACTCCGTTTTTTCCTCTGGATGCTTGTACTTAGATATGTACGGTCCAAAGACAACCTTCATAATTGTCTTTGGATGTGAAGAACGTATATAGACACGTTTTGGCCAAAGATAACCTTCGTCATTCCCCCTAGCAGTTCGTGCTTAGGTACGTACGAACCAAGGACAGTCTTCGTAATAGTCTTTGGCTGTTGAGAATGTATATAAATACATCCGAGCCAAAGATAAGCTCTATCTTTTCCCATGGATGCTCGTACTTAGATACATACGATCCAAGGAAAACCTTCATATATTTCTTTGGCTGTTGAGAACGTATATGGACAAGTTTTAGCCAAAGATAACCTTCATCTTTTCCCCTAGGAGTTCGTACTTAGGTACGTATGAACCAAGGATAATCTTCGTAAATTTCTTTGGCTGTTGAGAATGTATATAAATACATTCAAGCCAAATATAAGCTCCATTTTTCCCCTGGATACTCGTACTTAGATACGTACGATCCAAGGACAGTTTTTGTAATAGTCTTTGGCTATTGAGAATGTATATAAATACATTCGAGCCAAAGATAAGCTCTATCTTTGCCCATGGATGCTCGTACTTAGATACGTACGATCCAAGGACAACCTTCGTTTTTATCTTTGACTGTTGAGAAGAGCCAAAAATAACCTTCATCTTTATCATTGTCCTTGACTATTGAGAAAGAAAATGGATACGTTCGAGTCAAGGAGAGCCTTCGCATTTTTTTTGGCTGTTGAGAACGTATATGGACACGTTCGAGCCAAAAATAACCTTAGTGTTTTCCCCTAGAAGTTCGTACTTAGGTATGTACGAACCAAGGAAAATCTTCTTTTCCGTTTTTGGATGTTGACAATGTATATAAATACATTCGATCCAAAGATAAACTTTACTTGCACTCCAAGGATTCGTAATTTTGACCTTCGTGTTTCCCTTTTCTGAGAGTAAAGACAAAAAGGGGTAGGGTACGTTCCTAGTAGCTCCATTACAGAAAGGAAAAAAAAATAAAAGTTTAGTATAGAACTTAACAAAGATATGTTTGTGAGTTCTTATTTAATAAAACTGTCCAATGTTTGGGACTTAGTTCCTAAATGAACCTCAGATTCAAAAACGGCAGAGAGTACTGCAATCTGAGGTAAAGAAGGTCCTCAGATATTCAAAAACGACAGAGAATACTGCAAGCTGAATAAAAGAAGGCGTATGTTAAAGAAAATGACCCACAGTTCAGAAATAACCTTAGGGATTTTACTCCAAAACTTTACTGATATTCCCTCGAAGACAAAAGTATTCAGATCCAGAGAAGGTTTGCTCATGAGCAAGCAAATAACAATAAAATAGTAGGTTTTTAAGCTTTGAAAAGTGTTTTTAATGGTGTTTCATAACCAATTTTCGTAGATCCGTAAGATTTCAAGTTTTTTTTCGAGGTTTAATACTCGAAAAACTTGTCAAAGAATGATAAATCTTTACTATAATGTAAGATCCAACTCTCTTATTCTTAGATCTGATCTTGTAACGAAGATCTAAAGAAAAAAGATGATGAAATAACAAAAACAACGAAAATCGAGAGCTTTTCGGTCAAACTCGTTTCTAGTGTCAAACTGTGACTACTAATTTTCCCATAGTCTACGTAATATGAACATCTCAGAGGATCACATACTAAGTAGTATGGATACCTCAGTTGAACTGATACCGCTGAGTAAATAAAAGGTACGTTCGAAATGAGATCTGCGCGGAAGATCATATACTAAGTAAGTAAAGATACTTCGTAAGAGTGGATGCTAAGAAAACAAAGGTACGTCTGTAAAACAGAGACGAGTAAGCAAATAAGCTAAACAAAGAGATATCCCAGATGAACAGATAACTCAGAAAACAGAGATAACTCAGTAAGTAAATAGTTAAGTTAGAAGATAATGTAAGTGCAACTAAGTTGATAAATCACACAGGAGATTACGTGGTTCGGTTAATCTTAACCTACGTCCAGGGGTAAAGATGATAAGTTTATTATTGATCTTGTTACATTTGAGTGGAAGAACTCCATTGAAGAAAGTATGGAGCTCTAGAAGTAAAGAGTAGAGATAGAGAAAGCCTTTTCCCTAATTCCTAACCAACCCAATTGTCCCCGTTCTCTTGAGATGAGGGTGGGTTTTTATAGCTCCACATGCATCATGAATTTCTTTGGTGTCTAATGTTCCATCGAGATATGATGGTCCTTGGTCAATATAGTACCTTCCTTGGCGCCCACCATCTCCAATCATACAATGCCACCTTAGCTTCCACCACGTGCCATCGTGAACTGTGAATCATTCATAAAAGTTATATCTTCGTTGTCCGTGTACCTTCCCAGTCATAGGATTCCACATACACTGAGCCCACGTGGTTGAAGACTGCACCTTCGTACTAAAAGTTGTGCAAACTGCTCAGCTACCCCTGACAGACAGACAGACCCACGTGCCTATACTACAACCTATTGCTTAACAACTAAGCAATCTTGGTACTGATTTGGTGTACTCCGTTGTAGCGTGCTTTTCTAATCCCACCTTTAACATTGCGCCACACATTGATGGAGATAACTTCATAACTTAGCATCCTAAGGAGAGATGTGGTGTATGTTGTTGTAACATAATAAGTTGGTCCACCTTTAATATTGTGCCGCGTGGCACAGTAGATTTTTGGTATCTACATCCCCATTACCAGTATAATTCCCTTTTCTTCGCCTTGACGAACTCCTACTCGTCTGAGTTTCTGTTTCCTCAGTATGAGTTCGCGCATGTACTTCTCTATTCAGTCGGTTATTTTCTTCTGTTAGCAAGACGTTCTGTCGTGCCAAGTTTGCTCGTTCTTCTTCTAATTCTGCATCTTTCGCTCTACTTCGTTCGAGTCCTTTCCTCATATCTTTTTCAATTCGCCTATCTTGTGCGATGCATTCTTTTAACTGTTGAATGGCCAAATTGTCCTCATTGCTTGGATTTTCGCCTTTATCTTTTATCTCCTGATTCTCATCCTCCATTGTTTCCGTATCAGTTGTGTGTACATCACCTTCTTCGTAGATGAATCTCTCTTCGTTGTGATTCTATAATGTTTGAATTTGGGAAACAATATTGTTGTTCTGCTGGCCAGTTTCTATGATGGAAAGTGGGATGCGGTTACGATTCTGTCGTTTTGCACCCGTCTTTCTCCAGAAGATGAAGTCTCGGATTCATCTCTCATTCCCCTTCTGCTTTCTACCCTGTTGGTTCTCCACGTGGAGATGACATGTCCTTCTCTCGAGACTCTTCGCACCATTCTGTTAGTGAGGAATATTTGGTGAACGAGAATTGGTTGGTATTCAGTGGCTGAGGAGGAGTCCTAAAAAAGAATTTCGATTGTGTATTCTTCAGAGTTCTTCAGATCTTTGAAAGGTAAAAGATTTTTGACGAAATCTTCCGAGTAAGACAGTAGTATACTTATCGAAATTTCATGGTGGGCTGAAAGGTGAAGGAAGTGAGAATAACAAGTAAACTTTGGAAAATGATGATTTCTAGCTGGTAAATAGCAGGTGAGGATGAATCCTCCCTGTTTCTAGCGCCAAAATATAGTTGCGTAAAATTCCACAACTACACCGGTTGTGATGATAATAACACAAAGTTTAAGTCATATGAATCAACCCAAACAATAATGATATTATTCACCACTTTGACACTAATATGATCTTCTAGAACACTTTGTATCGAATGTGTGATGTTCTTACAAAGATTACAAGACTAGTTTGTATACAACAATGGAGAAATATGAGATGAAAGTTAGGTTATAATGGATTCTTTCTTTTTCTCTCTAAAATAATTCCTTAGCCCTTCTATCAACTGAACTCTCTCTCCCTCTCTATTATTTTTGAACCCTTATATAGGCAAATATACTAGTAGAAGACAACTATGGTTCACGTGCAGGATTTCAGTTGACTGATCTTGTTTCAGTTTGTCTTATTCGCCAGGCTTTAGAGAGATGTCTCTATCTGTCGCGCTGCTACTTAGTCCTTCGTGCTTCTTCTGTTGAGATGATCATCGCATTGTCTTTATCGTACAACTGCTTTTCACACCTTTTCTTTTTTATCGCGTGATTATTCTTCGCCCCATTTTTTAATAATTGTTGTATCTTCGTGCTTAAGGTTGTTTTGATTAGAGCGAAGTTGTAGATCTATCTTGTGCAATATTTCTCCCCTACACTTCCACTGGTGCTATGGTTGTTTCTACCATTGCTGCTACTTCTTCCGTGAGAATGGAGACTTCGCAAGGTTCTGCTGGTTCGTTTTCTAGGTTTCCGACGGCTGCCCCTGGTTCAGCTTCTAGTGCTAAGGCTGCGTCTCAGGCTAAGACAATGTTTATTTCTTTGAAGGAATTTTCTTTCAACCTAGCTTCGCGTGCACTTGGTAGTTCGCAAACTGTCTCTATTACCCCTTCTGGAAAATCTATTGTCATGCCTCCCTCGTCTCCTGATTGGGTCGGACTGATGCGCTTAAAGCGGCTAGAGATATGGAGCTTCGAGAAGTTTCTGAGAAAATGTCTTTGGCAAGTCAGACTTACGTGTCATCTGTCCCAGCTGTTCCTTTGTTTGGTGATACCCTGCATAGCCCTTTGAGTCCACCTTTAGGTACTTCATCCTGTGCTGGTATTATAGGTTCATCGTCCAATGTTGTGCGCGACGAGGCTATGTTCATTGGTGGTCAAGCTTCTAGTGGTGCCGACGAAGCCATGTTCAAGGCGATCGTTCGAGATTAAAGGAGTCCCTTTGCCTATATCCTTGCCCCTTACCAGGCTGAGAGTTCTCAGGAGACTGCTAACAATATGAATAATCTGATGAGTCATTTCAATCTGACCAAAGACCCGTTCTTGGATCCTGATTATTTCTGTGCTTGCCAAGGGTTTGGTGAGCCACGAAGAGGTAATCTTCAGGAGATTGACTCTTTTATGGACAACTACATGGAATTTTTTCTTCGCTTAGTTATGTTTTCGGTGAGAGTTATGTTTAAAAATTTTCTTCCTAAAGAGATTTCTCGTTTATCTTCCCCTTACCCCTTCGTCTTTATCTTGCAGACTATATGTCAGGTGTATTTTAGGTACGTGATCTATAAGTTTTACAATGCTAAGGCTGCTCAGTTGGTTGTGTTGTTAGAAAAAGCCCGTCGCGACCGTGACCAATGGCTTCTCAACCGGATGCCCCTGGTCGTCCAGCAAGCTCCTTTAGGACTACGACTTATGAGAAGGTGTCGAGTTTAAGCTCTGATATGAAGATGTCTTAGTTGGACTTGGAAGCTTGTGTTATTGCTTTGAGCAAGGATCATGAGGCACGTGATGCGGCTGAGAAAGCTCGTTATGAAGCGGATGCTGCCCTGGCTAAGGATGTTGCTACTGTGACGGGTAGGCTTCGTGTTTCATCCTTCGTGTTTTTATTTGTGTATATAGTTGTATTCTGAGGTGCCCTTCTGGTACCCATAGGGTGGTTCAGGCGAGTTGCGTAGTCTTCACAGGCAGATCTCGAGGCTTGAGTTCGGTCTTATGTATTATCAGAAGAAATCGGATAGACTTTTGAGCCTTGGTATCCATGATCAGGCGCATCTTGATCTTTTTTCCGTCCATAACATAAACTTAGTCAAGAATATGGACCTCCTTCGCGAAGATACTGTGAAGTCCCTTAGGTGGAAAGAAGATTTAATTGTAAAGCAAAAGGCGGACATGCTTTTATTAGAGAAGCATATGGCTGCTCAAGAGATAATTCGTAAGCGCACGCATGATGATTTTGAAGAGGCATTCGTTTAATGCAGAGGAAACTGCCAAACGTAACGTTCTGCAGCTAGAGTTCAAGTACTTAAAGAAAAACTTGCAATGGGTGTGTCTTCCACTACCTATATGTCTTATACTTCCCTTGCTAGAAAAATGAAAGAAATAGAGGACATTAATCGAACCCTTTCTTCGGAAAACGCTTCATTGAAGCTTGACCTTAGTGATCTCGAGATGGGGTATGAGAAATTAGTTGAAGAGTTTAGTATTGTGGATGCTCAGCGTGCTGAAGCGGAGCACAGCTTAGAAAATTCTCTTGCCCATGCTAGAGATAGTCTCGGAAGATTTTCTTGGCCCTTTTCTTTGATTCCTTACGTTATATCTTCTTATTAGCTTTTTGTCTTGCAGATCTTCAAGAACAGGTAGTTGGTCTGAATGCCAAGGTCCGTAATCTTTCTGGACAGCTTGAGGAGAAGGATAAGCAGTTGTATGATCAGCGCGAAACCATGAGGTCTGCCAATTGTCGAGTTGCTACTTTGGACGGGGATAACCTTCGTTTGAGGAACTCTCTTTCTGAACAACGTCTTAAGTCTGCGCAGGACTTGAAGGCTCATAATAATGAACTGAAGTTATTTTATGAAGAGGCGGCCAAGAAGCAGATCAACGATGCCTTCGAGCAAGCTGAAAGACAAATTCCCGGGGTTAGCTTTCCCCGCCTCTAGTTCCTTTGACGTTGATGTCTTTGTATTGATCTTCTTTTTATTTATTTGCACATAGGTAGGACTTCCCATTTTCATCTTTGTAATTCCTTTGCGGAGGTGCTTCTTCAGCAGAGATATGTTCTTTTCCTTTTGTTTGTATTTTGCGTTTGTTTCCTCAGCTACTTTATGGGTTGTTTCTTTGGATACTCTTTTGTGTTGTAATTCCCAATTGCTGTAATGGAAAAAAATTTATTTCGGCTATGGTTGTCTCATTCTTTTATTCTGCTAATATACATGTGAGAATGAATTACAACTTATTGTGTTGTGAGACCTGTTTTAGTCTTTGTTTGGAACATTCATCATCTTCCAAACTATCCTTTGGCCAGAAGGTAGTTGGGGGTGTGGTTACGATGGGTGGTGTAATGTATTCATTGTGAACCGTCCCATGTTCAACACGAAGGTTGATTTGCTTCGGTAGGGGTATATCTTTAGGATATCTTATATTTCTTTTGTGCCCCTTCCCATGGACTGTATTCCTGGGGATCCGAGATGACACTTGCGCATTATGCCCTTGCATTGCCATAAAAAACGAGGGGTAAATATTAACCCTTCTTTATTTATGTATATTGATCTCTTTGGTTAGATTTCCCTAAGGATGTGATGAGACTCGCTTTGTAGTTAAGAAAATGCATTATCATTGATTTGCGAGGCTTCAAGTGCCTCATTCTAGAGATAAAAACATAGTAAGCTGCTACACGTACTCTTCTTCTTCTGGTTACCTACGGGTAGTACTTTTTCAAGTAAATTGCATTCCGTGGGTGATGCAGTACTTCTCCTTTCACTGTTCGCATATAGTATTCCCCTTTGCCAACAATATCGTGGATGATGTATGGCCCGTCCCAGATAGGTGCGAATCTGCCCCACTCTTTGTTCTTTTGGTAAGGTGGGATTTTTCGAAGGACATATTATTCGACGGGAAAGTTTCGTGGGATGACCTTCTTGTTGTATTCTCTGGCCAGACTTCGCTGGTAGTTCACTATTCTTTGTAGCGCTATTTCTCTTCTTTCTTCCAAGTCGTCCAATTTTTCGAGCATCAAATCGGTTGTGAGGTTCTTTTCCTAAGATTCTGTTTTGGTGGTGGGAAGAATGACCTCTGTTGGGATCACAGCTTCTGCTCCGTAGGTAAGTAAGAAAGGGGTTTCTCTCGTAGCTTACCTTCGAGTTGTCATGTACGCCCAAAGAGTGTTGTGCAGTTGTTCGCACCATCTGCCCTTTGTAGATGGTGGATTTTCAACAAGGGTCAAAATCATAAAACCATAATTATACATGCTCCTGATCCAGAAATCAGATGTGTATTGAGGCTCGTGTCTCCCATTGAAGCATGAAAGCTCGTGCCATGAAATCTCTGATTAAGGATATTGTCTCTCAGAATATATGTAGGTGTGTAGTATCTCAGCCGAGGCAACGGCACATCTCGTGAATACTAAGCAATTTTAGTAATTACTTCTATATAGAATCGAAGATTGGACGGCTCCTAGACAGCTTGCCTGCTAGTGTAGAGCAATAACGTCTTCAGGATGCAACAAGGTTTTTCCTGACTATATAAAGGATATATGACGTTTCAACAAGCTCATATTTCTCAATTCTCAGATAATTAATGCTCCTAGACAGCATGCCTGCTAGTATAGAGCCATCAATTAATTATCTCTAATCGTTAAATATTCAGCAATATTCTACGATTCTTCGTAATATTTCATCACTTCAATTCGTAGTCCTTCCCAGCAGAATTCCACGGGTTAGTGATAAATGTTCAACGTACGGGGCATCTGAGCAGCTATCGAGTAAGCCCCGACCAAAATGGTGCAAGTGTACTCAGCAATAATACACAAACGAGCACCTGAATGCGCAAACGAGCATTCCAAAACACGAAGGAACGATGAACCTATGCAAAATAGGAAGAAAAATAATAATAATAAAAAAATATTAGCAAAGGCGCTAGGAGACTTTATAAAGGATATATGACGTTTCAACAAGCTCATATTTCTCAATTCTCAGATAATTAATGCTCCTAGACAGCATGCCTGCTAGTATAGAGCCATCAATTAATTATCTCTAATCGTTAAATATTCAGCAATATTCTACGATTCTTCGTAATATTTGTTCACTTCAATTCGTGGTCCTTCCCAGAAGAATTCCGCGGGTTAGTGATAAACATTCAACGTACGGGGCATCTGAGCAGCTATCGAGTAAGTCCTGACCAAAATGGTGCGAGTGTACTCAGCAATACTGCACAAACGAGCACCTGAATGCGCAAACGAGCATTCCAAAACACGAAGGAACGATGAACCTATGCAAAATAGGAATAATAATAATAATAATAATAATAATAATAATAAAATATTAGCAAAGGCGCTAGGAGACTGGGCCCACCGATCGGCCAGTCACGCCGTGGCCAGTCCCACGCCTAATTTCATATTTTATTATTTTTCCCTGATCTCATGAAAGTCTTTTCATTTGAGCAAATCTCCTTCGTCTCAAGGAAACTCCCTAATCTCATGGTGTTTCTTCATGTCAAAGAAATAATAAAAATAAGGAAAGGTGTCATGGGACCGAGCTTGCTAGCCGGCCGACCATACCCTAGCCGTGTCCGGTCCCACACCTCATGGTTCTTTATTATTTTATTATTTCCCTCATCTCATGAAAATTTCACGATTTCATGATATTTCCCTAAACTCATGAAAATTATGTAAAATTAGGAAGAAAACGCACGGGACCGGGCTCATTGACCGGACGGCCATACCCTAACCGTGGCCGGTCCCACACGCTCTCGTGTCATTATTTTAATATTATTTGTTTCCCTCATCCCATGGAAACTCCTTCACTTCAAGGAAACTCCCTAGTTTCAACAAACTCCTTGAATTCATGAAATTTCCCTCAAGTCATGAAAATAATATAAGCCATCCGGTCATGTCCTAGCCGTTCCCACACTCCCCTTATTTTATTATTATTATTTTTTATGTTTCCCCCATCTCATGGAAACTCCTTGGTTTCAACAAATTCCTTGATTTTATGATATTTCCTTAAAATCATGAAAAATATTATAAAATTAGGAAAAGTGGTCGTCCATGCCTTGGCCATAGCCGGTCCCACACTTCATGATTCCTTCATTATTTTATTATCTATTCTTTCAGCTCATGAAGTTTTCCTGGTTTCAGCAAAACCCTGAATCCTTTATATTTTCTCAAAATGTTGCTCAAACGCGCATCAGAAAATATCAAAACTCTCAGGACTGAGACACGAACATTATGGTGGCACGGGCATGTCTCCTTGACCGACCAAGGCTGGCCCTGAGGCTTGCAAAGAGCCGGTCCCACATGTTTTAACAATTTTGACCCAATTTGCTCAATTGCTCATATTGGGTCCAAACTCTTCTCAAACAACTTGGAGTTTGCTCAAACGACCATCACCTGATCCCATGACCACCAAGGGCCGGTCTCATGCCCCATTGGTCGGTCCCTCACCTCTCCATAATCAGGTTTTACTATCTGACGCTCACACGACCACTATTTTAATAAATGATTAAACCATCATTTAATCATCTTTTCACCAACTGGTCATCAGGAGACTTTGGTATTTTGATCATCTGAGCATCTGGGCGTTACATGGTCAACTCGTCATCCCATGTAGCCGGTCCCTCCTTAACTGTGGTTGGTTTTCAATAAATCATCAATTGATCAAAATTAGGATTTCGAATCCAGAGCTCTGCGAAAACATAATTTTGAGCAGATTCAAACATTAATAATTTTACGTTAATCCCGTGATCAACACTTTAATAATTATGCTCGGCCTAGGTGCCAGTATCTTAAATTAATATTTTATTTTATCTGGTCTTGACACCAACAATTCATCAGGCGAGCAACACTTGCTCATACGAGCAATGTTTGCTGAAACTAAGGAATATTGGTTCAACTATCAATATTCAACAATTCAGCAACATTTACTAACATTAAGTTATCAACATTTATTCGACACTTTTGTCTCAGCAGGCATGTTCAAATCACGAGTCTCAGAACATTTGCAAATCACGTTCTCAGCAATACAAGGACTCATCGTCCCATAAAGTCAGCAACTGACTCCACAATCATGAGATGTCAATCACGTCACATGGGGGGATATTAACTAGGGTTTTGGTATGGCGGTCTACGACGCGTGTGTTCATACATACGATGAGAATGTGAGCAAGTCATGCAATCAGTTGAAGGAGTTAGCAAAGTAGTGGATGGAAAATCAACCAAGTCTCCGCACAATGAACAACTGGTTTTGACACGATTTCCCACTTCCCCACTCTTTGACTTCAACAACTGTCACACTTCATGGGATCAAGGTGTTTACAATTCCAGCAATATAAATAAGTCTCTGAATCCTCCTGATTGAAAGAGACAAGAATTTCTCGACAAGTTCACACAGACAATCTTTCGTCTATGCGAACTCATTGTCTGAGCAATCACTCTCAATTGAGTAAAATTCAATCATTCAGAACTTTCTTACGCAGAATACACAATACACCTACAATCTCGATCACCATTGATCTCACACATTTCTCAGCTTCCCTCCTACAGATCCACCCATCCTCTCTTGTGACCGAATTAACTCTGGAACGACCATTGTCTTGGTTTAGGCCGGAGTCCTACATATTGATCTCTAGAACTTAAAGCACTCCCTTCTTGTAGTGCATCTATGTGAGATTCAGCATTTGTTCGGTTCAAGGAGTCTCCTCCGCACGGTCATCTCCTCAATTCCGTAAAAACCGGCAAATTGTTTTTCCCCATCTACAGATTGGCGACCACAGTGGGAGATCATTCTTTCGGTTGAAATCTTAGCATTCACAAAGATGGCTGGTCTTAGGTCTGGGTTAGTTACAGGTTCCAACAAAAACGACACTAGCACTAGCAACAATAACAATGAGAATATCACGGAAACCATTCCGGCCTCCAACACTGACGGTGGTGATGTTATTCCTCCTCACGCTAACATGGAAGGTCACCCCCTGTTCGGGCGATACCCTGAGGAAATCAGGGGGAATCCACCACCTACCATGGATGATCTCATCAAGGTGCAAGAGACTATTGCAAGGAATCAAACTGACATGGATGCAATACAGAAGGAGCTATTCAATTATCTCAAGACTCTCACTGACAAGATGTCAGAGAGGACTCAAGGAAAAGGAACAGAAAACATCCTCAGATGCTGATCCTGAAGTAGTTCCAATTCATACAGTGGATGACACCGAAGTCCGCAAAGCTGCAGACGATCCATCAGCGAAGGAATCATCAAATTTCGTTACTCGGGAAGATTTGGAACGCCTTTTGGAGAACCATGGAAAATACAAGACATCACATATCCATCGTCACCAGCCTCCATACCCTGCTGTTACGCAAAGGATTCCTCTTCCAAAAGTTTATACCTCTCCAACCTTCACTTTATATGACGGAACAGGCAATGCTCGGGAGCATGTTTCTTGGTTCCTGGAATCCTTGGGCGAACATGAGCATAACAATGTTGTTCGCCTCAAAGAATTTTCAAAATCCTTGAAAGGCAGGGCATACACCTGGTACAACAACATCGCACCAGAAACTATCAATAATTGGGGAGAAATGATTAACGGCTTCTACAAAAAGTACTTCTTTGTGTCAGAGCAAGTTACTCTCTATGATCTTGGAAGAATGTTTCAGAAGAACAACGAGCATCCCAATGACTACGTGAAAAGATTCAGAGTCCAGGCCTTGGACTGTCATGATCCAAACATCACGGAGAAACAACTTGTAGACTTGTGTATCAACGGCATGATCCCGGTCTACAGAGCTTTGTTGGAAAATCTTCGTTTCCATACTTTCTCAGAGCTTCATGAAGCGGCAAAGAGATCGGCAACTACTACACCCACTTTACTGGAAAGAACAAAGGCTACAAAAGCTGAAGAACCACGAGACGCTCGAGGTAGCAGACGTCTAATCAACAAGCAATACAACCTTCAGCCTTCCACAAACGTTGTCGCAGAAGGGAGCAAACGGAAAGACGAACCACCGCGCAAACATATCTCAGCTCCTTCAAAAGCACAAAGAAAGGATAACCAAGATGCACAAGCCCCTGACCAGCGCACAGTGGCTCCTAATCAAGACACACCTGACTTTCCCCTTTCCATTGAAGAGGTGATCTAACTCATGGATGCTTGGATCCAAGATAGTGCTATCAATTTTCCATATGTTAAGAAAGAACCGACTATTCAGAGAGCTTAATGATAGACATGGAAAGTCCTCGTTACTGCCACTTCCACAGGTTCTTCAATCATCCCACAAGCGACTGCAGAGTCTTAAAGCGTATATTCAGGGAAAAGGTTGAATCGGGAGAGCTTAATGATAGACACATTTTAGTGTATACGTTGTCCTTAATTTCATGTATTGCTGGTACTCGATTTTTGTACTAATATTGTGTTTTTATGTATTTTTAAGAAATAAACATTTTCGGAAAAATTGGCTCGAAAAAGTGTTAAAGGCAACCCGGAGGACATTTACTATTCGGAGCTGCGTTGAGAGATTTTCCTGTCACGAGTTAGAATCAATATATTTCGAGAAATATGCATGTTGGAACACGTCAACACTAAACAGACGCGTGATAAGCTAAAACAAGGAACAAATATATTTTCGTTTCACTTACTGTTGGTGTTACTGTGGGAAATATACGTGCAAAAAAGAAAAAAATAGGAAATTATTCCTGAGAATAATATTCCTTCACTCTGAAGATTTTGAGGAGTAATTGGAGATATTTTACAGCTCATTCATGCGTTCAGAAAAGAAAAAAAATAGGAAATTATTCCCGAGAATAATATTCCTTCACTGTGAAGATTTTGAGGAGTAATTGGAGATATTTGTGGTTACTGCTGGGTTATAAATAGATCCTGATATGTAAGAGAAGAGGGATGAGTGATTAGGAAGTGATTAGGGGAAGATTTTTAAACACACGATTTTCATCATTTTCTCTCCATTTTGTCTTTGTAAACAATTTTTGAAGCAATGAACAAATATTTTGAGCGTGTTTACACAATGATGAGCTAAACCCAATCCTTGGGGCTATGGAGGAAGCCGTTGTTTCGGTAAAAGTGATATATTTTTATTAATTAATCACAACAACTCTATTATGATTTTTTCATTGAACTAAAATTTTTTATATGATTTTGATTAGTTAGGTATATTTTCTTTTGATAGAATATGCTTGCTTCAGGGTTTTGATATTCTATGCTTGGATTAACATCTAATCTTTTGAAAATCTACATGTCTAGGTAATACAATTAGAATCAATTTGAATGTTGAGTTGCATAATTATTGTTTTATTAAATCACTAATATCAACCAATGGTGGAATCCTAGCTCTATTCTCTCCATAATTTTCACAACATCTTTTTAAATTAGTTCCCTATTTTTATTTATTAAAAAAAATCTAAAAATACGCTTTCACAAGTCTTGAACGAATCATACTACTACAACAACTTTGAAAACACATCAAATTTTTGGCGCCGCTGCCGGGGAGTTGTCTTTAGGCTAGAGTTTTTAGATTTTTTTTTTAGGTTTTTATTTTTATTTGTTCTTCTTTACGTTTTTGGGTTTTTGTCTTTTTCTTTCAGATTTTGGAATTTGGAGCGAAAGAAAATTTTGCCAAAGCTTTTGGTGAATACTTAAAGACTGGAGTAAAAGGCAAAGCCGAAGGAGTGAAAGAAGAAGATTTTTTTTTTATAAAAAAAAAAAGAGAGACATTTTTATTTTTGTAGATTTTTATTTTTTTAGACTTTATTTTTCTTTTGCACTTTATATTTTTGGACTTTGGACTTTAAATTTTGGGACATTATTTTTAAACCCTACGGAAGGGTCGTTTAAATATAAACTGTTTGCAAAGAAGGACGGTGATTACGATATCACCTCGGCCCCTCGGGTTCGTACATGACATAGGAGTCGTGGCCCGAGTCGACTACAAAGGTTCATCCCCCGTCTGGTACGGGAGGTAAGTTTGTTGAAACACTCGCGAATCCCCTGTCAGCGAGTTACTGTCTTCCTTCGTATGCATATATGTTGAGGACTTGAAAACGGCTGCTTTAATTTCCTAGTAAAGGGCAAGGACTGGCCATACAAGATTAGGGTTCGGATTTCATCACCGTTCTCTTCTTTACCGCCTTAGGAAAACGACACCAAACGCGAACCTAAGCCTAAAATTTTGACTAGAACGAGACCGATAGGGTAACGAGCTTAACAGGAAAGTCATTCGAAAAATATTGGTTACTCTTTTAAGCATACTTCGAAGTTCTTGACGGTTTCTGTAAGTTGAATGCGTGACTGCGCCGCCTTCTAATACCGATAAGGCCTTGGGTATCAAAGCTCCACCGAGCTTCCCTCGCCTCTATTCAACTTACTTTAACTCGGATTGATTCTAGAGGGGTTTGCTTAAATTGTAACGAATTCCCGTTCGAAGGATTAGAAGATGGTCTAGAAACAATCTAAGTTGAGCCATCATGCTTTTTGTTTGCTAGAAATCAGTAGGTTTGTTGTGGTGGAGTCATCCTTGTTTGTGTTTGCATAGAACATCCCTTCCTTTTTAGGGCTTTTCTTTTTGATTTTTTTTTCTAGTGTATGCCCGAAGTTTATAAACGGGCTTGGAAAAGAAACACTCTAGGTCGTTTGATTAGTGAAAAACCTAGTAGTTCTTCTTGTGAAGGCGGGGAGCTCGAACACTCTTCTTTTGAGAGCCCCGTTTTTGGAAACTTTAGTTTTGAGAATCTGTCTCTTCGTGAGGAAAGTACCCCTAGTACTCCTAGTCCTTTGGTAGTGCCATAAATGGAAACTTTGAAAGCTTTGCTAAACCCAACTAGGACCTCTCGACCGTCTTGTATCAAGTTAGCTGAAACCGAGGCAAATTATGAACTGAAACCTGGGACTTTACAGATGCCCCAATGTTTTTAGGGAAGGAGAATGAGAATCCCTATTTTCATGTTAGGGAATTTGAGGAAGTTTGTAGTACTCTGAAAATTAAAAACCTAAGTTATGATGCGTTGAAACTTAGGTTATTCCCCTTTTCCTTAAAAGATAAAGCCAAATCTTGGTTGTATAGTTTGGACTATGAGTCAATTGAAACCTATGACCAACTTACTTCTGCCTTTATACATAAGTTTTTCCCAAGGCATAAAACATCGTCTATTAGGACACAAATATGTACTTTTGCCCAACAAGAGGGAGAATCTTTATATAGGTACTTAGAAAGGTTCAATGACTTGATATCTCAATGTCCTCATCATGGTTTGGAGAAGGTTAGGTTAGTTCAGATCCTCTACGACGGTTTAGATTATTCAACAACAACCATGGTTGAGTCCTTATGCACAGGTGGGTTTGAGAATAAAACTGTTGATGAAGCGATGACATTTTTGAATGAAATCGCCGATAAGACCCAACAATGGGAAAATAGTAGGGAACCCCAGAAAACAATTCTTCTAAATAGAGGAAATGTTAATAGGGTAGAAGGATCTTATGAGTCAGATGCCAAAATAGCAGTTATAGCCAAAAGGTTAGAAGCCTTAGAATTAGGTCATTCTAGTGGTAGTAGTGGAAGAAATGAGCCTTTTTGGGAAGGCCATGCTGTTGAAGAGCAAGCCAATGCTTTATAACAACACTAGGTTTGATAACCAACAGAAGTTTGACCCATATTCAGAAACCTATAACCCTGGCTGGAGAAACCATCCAAACCTTTCTTGGTCCAAGGGCCAGAATCAAGGTCAGTCTAGTAATGCTCAGGTTCCCCCAGGTTTTGGCTATACTAAGAATCCTTCAGCTCCGGCACAGTTTCAGAACCCTTCGGATAAGAAGATTATGAGTTTAGAAGAGTCTCTTGCTTTGTTAACTCGTAACACTTGCAGTTTCAGCAATCTGTTGCTCAAGGTTTAGAAGAAAATAAGAATAGGTCAGGCTAACTCTCAGGCTATTTCCGAGTTGAAAACCCAGGTTAGTCAGATAAATGAGACATTGAGAAAAAGGAAAGTTTCCTAGTCAACCACAACCCAACCCTAGGGGAGTCCATCAAATATCTTTAGCTGGTGAGAAATCATCAAACCATGTGAACTCGATAACAACCCTTAGGAGTGGTAAAACGGTAGACAATAAGGTATCCATGCCTAGTGGACATACTGTAGTTCCACCTTCTACTTCCCAAGAGGAGCCCGTAGACGAGGAAACTGAAACAGTCTCTAAGGATTCCCAAGAAATTCCTGATAGGTCTACCTTTGTGCCTAGAGCCCCATATCCACATTTGTTAGCCCCAAAAAAGAAGGAGTCGACTTTCAACGAGATAATGGAAACATTTAAGCAGGTGAACATCAACGTTCCGCTATTAGAAGCAATTAGGCAGATGCCTGCTTATGCCAAGTTCCTTAAAGATCTTTGTACACGAAAGCGTAAGCTTAATGTCCATAAGAAAGCTTTTTTAGCTGGTCAGGTAAGTTCCATTCTTCTGAAACAAACACCCCCTAAGTATAAGGATCCTGGATGCCCCACCATATGTTTTGCGATTGGTAATCACATGGTCGATAAAGCTTTACTTGACTTAGGATCTAGTGTTAACTTACTCCCGATCATGTATACACCCAGCAAGGTCTTGGTAAGTTGAAACCGACTAAAATGACACTACAATTAGCTGATAGTTCTGTCAAAGTCCCTCGCGGTGTCATAGAGGATGTTCTGATTGAGGTTGATAAGTTTATTTATCCTGTGGATTTCGTTGTTCTAGACACCCAGCCTGTTTAGGACCCAAGTCGTCAAATCCCAGTGATTTTAGGTCACCCATTTTTAGCCACAGCTAACGCTGTCATCAACTGTAGGTCTGGTCTTATGAATATATCCTTTGGTAATATGACCACTGAACTAAATGTCTTTAATGTTACTAGACAACCTTCTGAGAATGATGATTTTGAAGAAGTGAATATGATTAGCACTTTAGTTCAGGATTTGGTTCATGATTTTAGATGATTTTGAGGAAACCATTCTCTTAGATCAGATATGTGATCAATCTTTAGAAGAAGCTCTTGAGTATTTTAAAGATTCTATGAACCCAGAAATCTAGGCAATAGTTTTAGGTTTTTCTGAGAATAATGATGACCCTAAGTTTGGGGGTAGAGAACTAGAAGAATCTCTTGAGTATTTTAAGGACTCTGAAGATCCGTAAATTCAAGAAATAGTTAGAGGTTTGTCTGTGAACCCTAAGTTCGGGGCTAGTGATGGTTCTTGTGATTGTATCGTATCCCTAATTAGATTCCCTAACTTGGGACTCGAGCCTTGTACATCTGAGATATTACTTGAGTCTTTTCAGACTCCGCAACCCGATCCTCCTGATACTGTCCAGGAGGTAACCCAGGTATTAGAGACCCTTTTTTCGGATGAATCTATTTATCGAGACACACATATGAAGTTCAATTATGCGCCGCAGATAAACCCAGTTGTCTTGACAGAAACCTTAGATGAGGACGTGCTCCTTCTTTTCATTTTTCTGAATCAGTGCAGTTCTCTCATACTGGTGTCAGCTCTATTTGGTCTTATGGACCCACAATTGTTTCGATTATTGATATATGACTTTGGAAGGTGACAATCCTTTTTGAGGTATTTGATGTCTAGCTAAAGACTTTAAATTTAGCATTTCCTGGGAGGTACTCATGCTTACGGTAATATCCTTCCTTATTTCTTTTTCCATCCATCAAGTGGTAACAATTTCTTATTGTTCATGCTTTTAATTTCATCTTTAGAACATTGAGGACAATGTTAGATTTAAGTTTTGGGGTGGGGAATAAACTTTTTGTTAGCTCTTAGCTGCAACAAATAAACTCCAGAGTTTAAAAATTTATGTTTATTAAGGTTGGCACTAACCAATCTAAGTGGATAGGAACATCTTGGTTGTAGGAGTTGAGGAACCAATCTGATTAGATGGAAACATATAAAGAGTCTATTCATAAAAGCACAAAGCTCAGGTGTTAGAATTAAAAAAAACATGGTAGTTTCGCCATATCTCGTTGAATCCTAATCCTTCTATTTTTATCTTTTTAAGTGATTTGGTGGGGCACACGATTCAAGTTGTTACCTTTGCTAGGGTGGAATAGCGTGATTGAGATACCAAAAAAAAAAAAAGACTAGACCATTAGACCAACCGGAATAAATTCAATAAAGTCGACCACTGGTGCCCTTGTATATGCCAGTTGTGTTGACCTAGAGTTAGGTTTATCGACCACTGGTCCCTTGTATATGCCAGTTGTGTTGATATTATTCAGACCGGTATCTCAGTCCATTAGGATAGGTTCACTTTGGCAGAGGCTTTCAGACAGATATGAGAAACACCATTCACTTTTAACCATCTCTTTATCCATCTTCTTAATCTTTCCATGTGATTGGTTGACTCCGGTTATGATGTCTAGAAACTATCTGAGAAGAGCTCTGTCACTTATATATGAATTATAGTATGCTGAGTGCAAACTCGTGTACAACAATTGGAAATTCGCATCAGGGTACTTCCTCCTGTAATCAATGTTTGTATGCCAACCAAGGAGATTCTTTAGTGCCTTCCAAGGTTCTGCGTAGATAGCTAGGGTCTGGAGTAATGGTTTTGTGGGTACACCTCTGGTAAACCCTCCGGAGACAACACTCCTCCGCTAGGGCCACCTAGCCGTTTAACGGCTTGCTGCACGTGCTAAGTGTAGTCATTTTATTTTCTAGATTAGTTTTGCTCGAGGACTAGCAAATAATAAGTTTGGGGGTAGTTAATAGACACATTTTAGTGTATACGTCGTCCTTAAATTCATGTATTGCTGGTACTCGATTTTTGTACTAATATTGTGTTTTTATGTATTTTTAGGAAACAAACATTTACGAAAAAATTGGCTCGAAAAAGTGTTAAAGGCAACCCGGAGGATATTTACTATTCGGAGCTGCGTTGAGAGATTATCCTGTCATGAGTTAGAATCAATATATTTCGAGAAATATGCATGTTGGAACACGTCAACACTAAACAAATGCGTGATAAGCTAAAACAAGGAACAAATATATTTTCGTTTCACTTACTGTTGGTGTTACTGTGGGAAATATACGTGCAGAAAAGAAAAAAAATTGGAAATTATTCCCGAGAATAATATTCCTTCACTGTGAATATTTTGAGGAGTAATTGGAGATATTTTACAGCTCATTCATGCGTGCAGAAAAGAAAAAAATAGGAAATTATTCCCGAGAATAATATTCCTTCACTGTGAAGATTTTGAGGAGTAATTGGAGATATTTGTGGTTACTGCTGGGTTATAAATAGCTCCTGAGATGTAAGAGAAGAGGGATGAGTGATTAGGAAGTGATTAGGGGAAGATTTTTAAACACCTGATTTTCATCATTTTCTCTCCATTTTCTCTTTGTAAACAATTTTTGAAGCAATGAACAAATATTTTGAGCGTGTTTACACAATGATGAGCTAAACCCAATCCTTGGGACTATGGAGGAAGTCGTTGTTTCGGTAAAAGTGATATATTTCTATTAATTAATTACAACAACTCTATTATGATTTTTTCATTGAACTAAAAATTGTTTATATGAGTTTGATTAGTTAGGTGTATTTTCTCTTGATAGAATATGCTTGCTTCAGGGTTTTGATATTCTAAGTTGGATTAACATCTATTCTTTTGGAAATCTACATGTCTAGGAAATACTATTAGAATCAATTTGAATGTTGAGTTACATAATTATTGTTTTATTAAATCACTAATATCAACCAATGGTGGAATCCTAGCTCTATTCTCTCCATAATTTTCACAACATCTTTTTAAATTAGTTCGCTATTTTTATTATTAAAAAAAAAATAAAAATCCGCTTTCACAAGTCTTGAACGAATCATACTACTAAAACAACTTTGAAAACACATCACTTAACTTGGGGATTGAAGGAGTACACAGAGATCCTCTCCCAGTCAGGACTTTATCCATCTCTGAACAACCAGTCAAAGAAGCAGTTCAGTCGTTGATCGAACATGTCTGTGAATTGCTCTATCTATCGAAGGTGCAGAGGGGAGACATGTTCATGGCTATGAACCACATAGTGTCTGGGAAACGTCTACCGATTCCAGAAGTACCTCCTGAAACTTTAGCCACTAACAAGGAAAAGTATGACTGGGGACTGCTTACCACAGTGCATATTAAAGGGAACGAATTTAAGAGAGCATTTGTTGATGTTGGCACTGTCATCAACATCATTCCTTTGAAAACTCTCAGAGCCGCTGGCATTACTCGACAAAAATCTACTCATACTCCCATCTCAATCAGAGACCTTGAAGGAAAGCTCGGAAATACTTATGGCTACATCACTCTCAAAGTGAACATAAGTTCAACCTGGACAGAAACCAAGTTTCACATAATCAGGAAGATCCAGGATATGACATGTCCTTCAGACGAGCGTGGATCCACGTTGAAAAGATGGGTACTTACAAAGCGCCTTTGGTTACACATCTCTCCAACGAAGAAAGTTCTGATCCAGAATATTTGGCGGACGTTCCATCATCAGAGCACTTGGAGGAATTTCGAACTTTGACGAGGTTGAAACAAAAACCTGCAAAAGATGCATAGACATTCATCAAAAGGTCATGCACTCAGGCAAGTCTCATTCCTCCCATGTACATATCATTTATTTCCTCACATGCTATTCTAGCATGGGGACTCAATTCTTTTAAAATCTCTGCTATTGCAAGACGTTATAAGTGGGTAATCTCACTTCATCAATATTTTACCAAGTGGTTGAATCTGATATTTCTCCCAATCGAGCATCTCACTAAGACATTCATTACCGAGATGATGTTCAAGCACGGAAAAGAACAATTTGGACATTTCTTCATAGCCTTGCAGGAGTGTTCATGTGTACCACAAAATCAGAAAGCTCTGATGTCTGCAAAAGTGTTGAATCCCACTACCACAACGACAAGAATTCTGAATCAACAGAAGATACTCAGGGTCGAAATGATCAAACCTAAGACATTCGATGCTTAAGGAATATATGCTTCAACGCTCAAGCATCTAAGAAGCCATCAAATTGTACTCCCAATCAAAGAGTACAACTTCAGCACAAATATCTCGACGATGATACACTGATTCAACATCAGCACGATCATAGTATAACTAAACTACAATCAATAAGTCTTCATTATCCCATGATAAGACTTCTGAAGAAGATGCAACATCATTCATACATGGATGGCACTAACTCCTTCAACATACACTTGGAAACCTGAGGTGATTCTGTGAAACTTCATCAACGGAACATCTCTACATCACGAACCTTGCACGACCAAAGAACTTTTCACCTCACATACAGAATGGAGACTGTCGCTGCTATCTGCCACAACAATATTGATTTCCTGACGAAGCCACTATGGAGAATTTGGGTTTAAATCCTAGTACACCTTCATCTTAGGAATGCTCAACTCACCAATCAGTTCGTACATATAAAGGAAGAGCAAAGACTATATCGATAATCTAGCCTTTTCGGTCTCTGGAGCAACTCCAACCATAGTATCGGCATGAACAAGGATATGTGGAGCAACTCCATTCATATTCTCATCATCAACAAGAACATCTGGAGAAAATTAAGTCGTGATCTCAGCATCAACAACGGTCTCAGGAGCAACATCCTCATGACAGGGCTTCATCAACTAACCATTCTCTGAAGTGTGACACATGAAGCGGACTTCTCAATAATGAATGATTCATATCAAGATGTGTAGACATGATAATATGTTCACATGAAAGTCTTTCCGAAGTTTGTACAACAGGCGGGCACAATCCCAAGTCTTCTACAAGAAGTTCTCATCACCTCTACAAATGAGATACAACATACTTCAACCCATGGGTTACAAAAACGTACTAATGAGTGAGGAATGGGACAATACTTCCTCAATAAAAGATGTTCGTCTATGTCTCTTCTACAACATACCAAAATGGTGCATCAATCAGACATACGAGCTGAAAGATATGGTCTTTACCGCCAGGTCTATGAAATCTGAAAAATTTGTACGGGATTATAAATTACAAATGTGCACGCTTCGTTGGCTGACCTCTACGACTCAAAATTGAGTGATTCTTTTCTCATGTGATAACTCAGTCTCTTAGCTTCAAAAGTTGGGGTCAAGCATCGAATTCCAACGTCATATGAGGTTCCTACAACTTCCAGAGCATACAATATACATGCAACAATTCTTGGACGGGATTCATAACTTCCACAGTGGATCGGTGTCCCCAGGTATTTCCATAAAGTCCTTCATCAAGGTACCTCCAACTTCAACCATCTAGGTTTTTGCATCAATTTTTCTACCCGGCTCCTCTATCTAGGTCTTGCCGGAAGAAGGGAAAACGAAAGGAAGAGATTTAACAAAATACTTGGGACTGACGGTCCACTGATCATGACGATCAACTTCACCGTCTAAGACTCGTAGCGCCGGGCTCTCCAGTGTTAATCATTTATCGCAAAAGGGATGCTACCACCGGGACATGCAACCATGATCATTACATCATCCTCTCTTGAGAGCAGCCTCAGTTATGGTCCTGTGACCAAGGTTTCAAAAGTGATGTTTCTACGACTAACAGAAACAAGATGGCACTGCAAACACCATGCTCATGTATCAATCAAGGTGTCCTGATATCAAATGAATCAATGACATTAAAATCCTTCACCAACCATTCAAGACACAGGCGAATGGTCTAAAGACACCACATAAATTTTTTACAACAAGCTCGTCTGAGATGATTTTACACTGTCCTGCACAAAGCAGCGAGCTGGAAGAAATTGGTGAAGAATCTAGGTATGGGTCACATATCATTTTCTTCGTATGGATGTTCTTTACAACATATCCAAAATTCACAGTAATTGGAGAAACGAGCAAAAGGATGTGGCCAAAACTTTGAATATTTTCTGAAAACCTCCTGGAAGTTTACTGTTTCATCAATTTCGGCCCTTAAACGTGCTCAAAAGCCGAAAATCTTCTTTGATAAAGCTTGGAAATATTCTGAGGATGAAGAAACATGGGTAGATCACAAAAATCCGACATCGAACGAATATTCTACATCATTTTCAATGAAGACCTGACTTCTGAATTTTCTGATGAAGAATTATGACGAAATTCTTCATTTATCTACATCTGAATCAGAATCTACGCCTTCCGTGCGAGATCAAACTTCATCTTCAACCGCTAGTCTCATTTGCTGAAGCCGGCGGCGTTTTGCTGATAAGCTGCAAGCCTTTCATCTTCAACTTTCCTTTTCAGTAACAACTCATCTCGTCCCTGCTTCTCTTTTGCATCCGCTAAGGCTAAGAAATCGTTAATTCCACCACGGCCGACTCCCAGATGATCGAGAGACATACAATGCATCAGCTATCCAGCGTCTCTGAAAGGTTGATTCACCTCGGCATGAACATCTGCAGAAGTCTTCATCTTTGACTTGATATTTCTGGAGCGTCCCCGGAAGGGCCAGAAGAGTGGTTGTAACCAGAAGTCACCACTATCTAAGGCGAAAGACATGGAGTCACGGATATACCAATAACAAACACGCAACAAAAATGGTAACAATCCAACTCTTACCTATTTACAATTTCACTAGTTGTAGTGATTATAACGTCAGAATTTCGAAAACTTGCTCGTTTCTTTAAATCTGCAAAGACGAGCAAAATTCATTATTCAAAATCATGACTTGATTTTCATAAAACCGTGAACAACCCACGTGAATTTTAACATCCACTGGTTTTTCAAAAACTAGACAGACGTCTATTCTACAATTGTGAAAACTCACATATACAGACATTATTTCACCATGTATAATGGTCTACTTTCAACAGTTTTTCAAAATCAAAACATGATTTTACAAAATATAAATATTTAACGTGAAACTCACGTAAATTTGAAAAATATATCTATATATTTTTGCTCCCTCGCACGAGCATCTGTCTTTGAAGAGAGGGTATATTTTCAAAGATTTCTGAAAGCTCGAAGATAAAAAAATTTCATGAAAGCTCATAAACAAAATTTTATTACTAATAAACGCACGTCTATTAAAAAAAAAAACTTTTCTCTCGGACGAGCATCCACCACTGAATTCCTAAAAGATAATCTATTTTATATCATTGCTCTGATTCCATGGTCGAATCCACGGTCGATCCCATGGAATGGCAATAGATAATTATTTTATCTCATTATTACGATTTCATGATCGAATCCACGTCTGATCTCATGGAATGGTAATAGATAATTTTATCAATCTGATTCTATGTTCGAATCCATGATCCCATGGGTTGGTAATGTAACCACTCATTTTATTACTCTGATTCTATGGTCGAATCCACGATCCATAGAATGGTAATACTCATTTTATTATTCCGAATCCATGGTCGAATCCACCAATGATCCTATGGATTGATAATAAATAACTACTCACCTTTATTACTCAGTTTCATGAACCATTCCCCACTAATTTCATAAATTAGTAATAAGTACTCAATAACCGGGCATCTGGACCATCACTGAGTAAGCCCCAAGAAAATGGTGCAAGTGTACTCGACAATGATGCACGAACGAGCACCCGAATGCACGCACGAGCATTCAAAAGTATGGACAAACGAGGAATTCAGACACAAAATAGGAGAGAGAAAATAATAATATTAAAATAATAAAGAAGCACCCAGGGACCGGGCCCACCGGTCGGCCGGCCATTCCCTAGCCGTGGCCGGTCCCACACATTGCAATCCCTTATTTTCAAAAATATTATTTTTCTCGTTTCATGAAACTCCTCCGTTTGAGCAAAAACCCTAGTTTCTTCATATTTTCTGAAATATTGCTCAAACCATGAAAAAGCCAAAAAGTAAAATGGTCACATGACCGACCAGGCTATTCACGGAAAATATTAAAATATTATTATTATTTTAATATTGATCGAACGGGAAAAATTCTACTTGCTCATTCAAGCAAAATCCAGAATTTCAGTCAAAGACCAAACTCTTCTGAAAAATCCAAAATATTGCTCGAACGCACATCAGAAAATATTAAAACTCTCAGGACTGAGACACGGGCATTATGGTGACATGTGCATGCTTCCATGACCGACCAAGGCCGGCTCTAAGGCTTGCAACGAGCCGGTCCCACATATTCTTATGATTTTGACCTAATTTGATAAATTGCTCATATTGGGTCCAAACTCTTTCCAACCAACTTGGAATTTTCTCAAACGACTATCTGCTGGTCCCACGACCACCAAGGGACGGTTTCATGCCCTATTGGTCGGTCCCTCACTTTTCCATAATTAGGTTTTATCACCTAATGCTCAATCGAGCACTACTTCAATAAATGATGAAACCGACATTTAATCATCATTCTTTCACCAACTGGCCAACTAAGGACCCTAGTGCACGCTCACTCGAGCACTTGTGCGCCACATGGACGTCCATAATTCCATGTGGTTGTCCCCTCCCTCACCCACCTATTTTCAGCAATTCATTAATTGACGAACAATTGATCAAAATTAGGGTCTCGAATAAACGCTCCACAAATCACCATTCTGAGCGAGTTCAAACACTAATAAATTTATGTTGATTCAGCAATCAACATCTGGATTAATCGTATAATGTTTGGTAGTCTACAAATATTTTAATTAATATTTTATTGGGTCACGTTACCAATAAATAATCTATCGAATTGAGCAATACTTGCTCAGTTGCTCGAATATTGATCAAACTATCAATATTCAGTAATTTATCAATATTTAGTGATTCGTCGAATTGAGCAATACTTGCTCAGTTAATCGAATATTGATCCAACTATCAATATTCAGTAATTCGTCGAATCGAGCAATACTTGCTCAGTTGCTCGAATTTACAGTATTTGCTCAGACGAGCAATATCAACATAAGAACTACACGTATGTTCAATCCATAAATCACTGAGCATTCGTCAACTCATGCTCAATTCAACAAAACTTATACTCATTGTCTAATCAAGTCAATGACTGACTAATCAAATACACGTCTGCTTTGCAGACTTCATGTTCGTGAGACATCAATCACGTCACATGGGGGATATCAATTAGGGTTTTGGTTTGGCGGCCTACGACATGTGGATTCATCCACGATGCGAAATGTGAGTAAGTTGTGCAAACGGTTAAAGGAGTTATCAAAGTAGTGGGTGGACGGTTAACCAAGTCTCCGCACGACCTGGAACTGGTTTCACCACGATTTCCTACTTTCCCACTCTTTCACTCAAGAAACCGTCACACTTATAAGGATCAATGTGTTTATTCTGACAATATAAATAAGTCTCTGGATCCATGATTGAAACAAGATAATTTTTCGAGTCATCACTCTCAGAAATTCCATCTATCGACCAGAACTTACTTTGAACTCAACAGTTCACAGAAAACTTGCAGAAACCTTCAACACATCCACAATCCTTGATCATCATTGATCCCACACAATTCTCAGCTTCCCTCCTATAGATCAACCCATCTCCCTCTTTGTGACCGAATTGATCCTGGAACGGCCATTGACTTGGTTTAGGCCGGAGTCCTACAGACTGATCTGTCGAATCTAAGCACTTCCTTTGCAGTGCATTTTTGTGAGGTTGAGCAGTTTGCTCGGTTAAGGAGACTCGACAACACGTCCGTCTCTTCAATTCCCTAAAAAACCAGTAAATCGTTTTTCCCCATCTACAGATTGGCGACCACACTGGGAGATTAATATCTTGGTTACAATCTCAACTTTCACAAAATGGCTGGTCTTAGGTATGTGTTAGTTACAAACACAAACGATGCTAGCACTAGCAACACTGGTGGTACTCCAGAAACTGCTCCTGCTCCCAACAATGGCACTGGTAATACCACTCCTCCTCCTGAAACCAACATTGGAGACAATCCTCTCTTTGGCTGGCATCCCGAAGAACTCAGAAAAAATCCGCCCACCATAGCTGATCACATGAAGGTTCAAGAAGTTCTCACCAAAAATCAAACTGATATGGCCAATACTCAGAAAGAATTATGCAATTATCTTAAAACTCTCACCGACAAAATCTCAGATAAAACTAAGAAAGGGTCGGAGAAAGGAAAAGCCAAAGAAACAGATCCTGAAATTTCACCAATCCATGTGGTGGATGTTGATGAAGCCTGCAAAGCTGCAGAAAATCCACCAGAGAAGGAGTCTGCAGGTGATAAGTGCCTTAACTATATCTTTTGATTGTCAATTTCTTATGCTTTTCTTAACTATTTCTCTTGTATTTTTGTATATTACGTTTCTTTTACATTTTATAGGTACTTTGGAGTTATGCGACAAGAAAGAAAGCTAAAAGGAGTCTCACTTCAGCTGGAATTACAGAAGCACCGTGGTTTTAAAGTTTCAAACGGCCAATCAGCCAATCAGTTCTGAAGACTGCTAAATACAGGCATATATTCGTTAAGGGGCACCAGTTTTCATTACAATTATACAGACCCAACTATAAGGTCGACTTATTTGTTTTCCCTTCAGTTTTTCTAGGATACTCTTGCTACTGAGCCAGAAGTCCAGAACCTTGATCTCGGTTAGCCAAGGCTGTTGGATGCATTAGAAGATTAAGGCAGTGAAGGATCTTGTATCACGAGTCCTAAGAAGTCATTTTCATGACGAGAAAACAGGTCGTATTGCAGTCGAGAATACACAGGGAAGACACAAGTTCTGCCATTTATAAATGATGATGAACAGAGGCCATCGAAGCGCGTTTTAGAGCTTACGAATAATTTGAATGAATGGGTTCTGTATGTATTGCAGGGAAGGATTAATTCTGGTAGTCTCCAAGGTGCGGCCATTGCACATCCCTCATCAGTTCCCGAAACGCACACTCAGCGTTTGTGTAAATGCCTGAACAACTAGCAGCTTATCTCCACCAGGCCGTGAGTTGTGTGCTGAGTATGACGGTTTATTTAGCAGCAGTAGCTTGTACGAGTGGCAGTTCTATGGAGTTTTGGGAAAGGTTTTGGCTGAAAGGAGTAGTTTTAAGTTGCTGCTGTAACTGAATTGGTGGTTTTACAGGGATACTGGTGGTCTGTTTCCGGGAGATTGAGATATGGGTTTAGAAGAACAGCGAAGAAATGGAGCTGCTGCTGTACATGATGAGCTGTTCAAAGGGTTAATCTGCGAGGATTCTTGGCTTGAATACAACAAGAAATAGCTGGAGTATGTGTTGCTGTGTCTGAATTTCAAGGAGTTTTCAATGGGACTGACAAGGGTTTTGTTGAATCAAGAAGAGTAAGGAACGATTGAAGTTTACAACTCAGTATGGATCGAGTGTATGGACTTTGGGTTGAGTATTGGGCTATGTTTCAACCGCCAAAACAATCTGGCAAACTGGTGCTGTAACCATGGTCCCGGTGCACATCTATCAGGAGTTGAAAGAAATATTCTAGGTCAAGATAAAGGAGAGTTGTATGGATGGAATAATAACTGATCCGGGTGAAGATTTCTTGCCGAGAAGATAGCCAGGAAGAGGGCTGAAGGCCGTGGGTTTGTAACAATGAATGGCTAAGATTTGAAGGCGATTTAGAGTTGTGCTGAATAAGGAAAACTCGCAATTCCAGGGGCAGGGCTAAAGAACTATAAAAGGAGGCGCAATAAACTCACAGTGGATATCATCTCATACCCCTCTTTCCACTGCCGTTAACATACAAAAGAGAGGAGTTTTTTCTCCTCTCCAAACCCTTCCATCACTACCATCTGAATCTCCATATCCACCAACCTTCATAGCCACCTGCATATCATCTACAGCATCAATAACAGCAGCTGCAGTCCATCTATCCACCAGTCCACCTGCACCAGCACCTTCATTGCCAATACCTTCACGCCACAACAGACTACCTGGCAGTCATATCAACAAGTGACATCCACAGTTCTCGCATCCAGGCTATCATCACCACTACATCACTTCACGAGCTGGACACTTTGTGTCATTGGTTTGAATTGCCTTTTAGTTTTGTTTGCAGTTTGCTGTTTTGCTGTTTTGCTTGTTATTCATTATGAACTCCAGTTGCTAAGCATATCGATTAGGGACGATTTCAACGTCCGAACATGAATTCATATTGATATTTAAAGAGCCTTCTTTCTTGCAATTTATTTGTTATTGTTCATTTCCAACGGCGCTAATATTGGTTATGAGTTATTTGTGAATCGTTTAAGTTGCAAATTAAATTGGTTTATGGATGATTCTAATGCTAGTTGAGACCTCTCCGACCCGTAATTGTCTAGAGAGTCTTAATAAATGTAGTAATATGTGGTTATTGACGATGAGATTTTTTTAAGTAATTATATGTATTGAATGACACTAGTAGATGAATCGAGCTTATGTATTTGTCACTAGGAATAGCCTATCTCACGGAACTTAATGTATTTGATTGAGTCACACCTAGAGAGCGTACTTCTAGGAAACTTGATGAGTAGAATCCGGTAGTCGAGAGCTTCCGTGTCCGGTGAATTAAGAGATTGCGGAGTATTTGAGCGTACTAAATATTCTAGGGTTATTAGTAATGGGTGATTGCAGAAACATAGGTATATTTATAAAATTCATGTTTCGTGATTGAGAAAGAGTCTTTGATCATTTTCATCCTCATATTTGCATTATTCTTATTCAAAAATTGAATTGGCAACTTAGACTCAACTCTCACTTAAGAACGAACCTGCTTGTCCGTATACTACTAGTTAGTGTAAGAGAAGTAAGGAATTTATTTTTGCGAGTTCGACACCTCGTCAGCAGGTTTTATCACTCATGAAGATCTGGAGCGCTCCACGGAAGCTCGAGGAAAAGACAAGGCACCATCTATCCATCGTCATCAACCGCCATATCCTGCTGCTATACAAAGAATCCCTCTCACAAAAGGCTACACTTCTCCAACGTTCACACTGTACAACGGAACTGGGAACGCTCGAGAACACGTTTCTCGATTCCTGGAGGCACTAGGAGATCACGAAGACAACCATGTTGTCCGTCTGAAAGACTTCTCAAAATCTCTGACGTGCCGAGCATATACCGGGTACAAGAACATTTCACCTGGGAGGATCGCTAACTGGGGAGCAATGGTTAACGCCTTTTACAGGAAATACTTCTTCGTCTCTGAGCAAATTACTCTTTCTGACTTAGGAAGGATGGCTCAGAAGAGTACTGAATATCCGAATGAATATGTGAAGAGGTTCAGAACCCAAGCATTGGATTGTCACGACCCTAATGTCACTGAAAAACAATTGGTGGACTTATGCATCAATGGGATGATCCCGGTTTACAGAGCTTTGCTGGAAAATCTCGAAATAGCACCAGGCGCCTGATCAACAAACAGTACAATGTTCAACCTTCCATGAATTTTGCCGAAGGGAGCAAAAGGAAAGATGATGCACAACAACATAAGAATGCTCCTCCAACGTCTACGAAAGCACCAAGGAAGGACAACCAAACTCGAAACGCACAAGCGTCGTCTCAACTTCAGCAGAATGATCAGGAAGTACCAGATTTTCCTTTTCCTATTGAAGAGGTGATTGAGTTACTGGACGTCTGGATCCAAGATGGTGCGATCAACTTACCTCCCGTAAAGAGAGAGCCGACAGACGAGGAAGTGGAGAATCCGTGTTACTGTCGCTTTCATAGGTATGTCAGTCATCCGACCAGTGATTGCAGAACTCTGAAACGCATATTCAAGGAAAAGGACGATTCAGGAGAACTGGGGATTGAAGGAGTACACAAGAATCCTCTCCCAATCTGAACCTTTACGTTCTATGAAACACCAGTCAAAGAAGCAGTTCAATCATTGATCAAGCATGCTTGTGAATTGTTGTATCTGTCAAAAGCTCAAATGATGGACATGTTTTCGGCTCTGAACCATATAGTTCGGGAAACGACTGTCAATCCCAGAAACACACCCTGAGCCTCTAGTCACCGACAAAGAGATGTATGACTGGGGACTTCTCACCAAAGTGCACCTGAAAAGAAATAAATTCAAGCGAGCACTGGTCGATGTTGGTACTGCAGTCAATATCATCCCTTTGAAAACTCTCAGAGATGCAGGCATCACTCGCTAAGAATCCACTCATGCTCCCGTCACAATCAGAGACCATGAAGGAGTCTCCAGATATGCTTATGGTACATCATTCTCAAAATGAAAACTGGCTCGACTTGGGCAGAAACCAAATTTCATATACTAGGGAGGACCCAGGATATGATATGATCCTTGGACGAACATGGATTCATGATGAAAAGGTAACTCCAACATCTTCAATTGCGCATTTCTCTGTTGAAGAAAGATCTGACTCAGAAGAAAGCTCCGATTCAGAAGAAATAAAGGACACTTCATCATTTGAGCATCTAGAGAAGGTTCAAGCCCTGATAGGACTTACACAAAAACCTGAAGAGAGCGCACATGAATTCGTCACAAGATTCCGCACTCAGGAAAGTCTTATTCCTTTTCACGCGTCTATATTATCAACTTTCAAACATGCTACCCTGGTCCGGGGACTCAATTTTACTCATAACCAAGCTCTCACCAAACGTTATGAGTGGTTAGTCTCGCCTCAACAATACTACACCAAATGGTTAGAAGTAGAGCCTCTCCGAATCCGGTATCTTACTAACTCGGTCATTGCTAGAATAATGACCGAGCAAGATAATCAATATCCTAGGTACTCTCCCTTGCATGAGTGTCCACATGTGCCGCAGTATTGGAAAGTTCCACCGACATGGAATCCCACTATACGAGGAATTCCGAACCAGCAGAAGATATTCATGGAACGAGCAACCAAGCCAAACAAGTTTCATGAAGGGGATCTAGTTCTCAAGGAAACTAATCGCAACCTTCATTCCGCGAGAAACTGCAATTGGGAAGGACCTTTTATGGTCGCTAAATCCATAGTTGGAGGATGCTACAAGTTGATCAACACAGATGGAAGGACCATACCAGTGATACAAAATAATTGGCTCAAATCCTTTGACGCCTGAGATATTCAATGTTTTGGGGTGTTATTCGGTCAAGACACGAGCAACTATTCGAAACACCCACCGCATTTTAGGATTTTCTTTTACCTGTATTTTCAATTTCTCGAAAACGCTTGCAATTCTTGCATTCAATATTTGAATGCAGCAATTTATCAAATTTATTTTATTTATTTATTTTTAGAAAAAAAAAAATCTCTATCAAACCCAAAGTCCAAAAGAAAATCCTCAATCATTCACTTACCCAAAACCGGTCAAAAAAAAATCAAGATCAAAATGAAAATGAAATCTCACATCTCTCAGATGTTCAAGGTTCAAGAGATTATGAAAAGGAAAACTAAAGAAAGCCGTCAAAGTAAGATTTCTGCTTTTCTGCATTCTCCAAGACTTGCAAAGCCGCCTTCTCCAACTCCATCTTTTCAGTCGTTTCAGCAATCTTAGTCATTTTTTCCACCACAACATCACTGGTAAAAGGTATATTGTTCTCTACTGCATCCTTGATGGTGTTGATTTTATGACGAAGCCACTTCAAGTTAAAGTCGAGTTCTTCAAGTTGTACTCACAATCAAAGAGTACATCTTGAGTAACAGTGCTTCTATACATGGTCCGTATGTCATCAATGACACGCAAGGTAGTTCCTACTTGCATCGTCAAGAAGTAACTGAACTTGTGATCTCTTTCAACGATAATGTGACCATACATCTTCCACAACTTCTCATGCATAGCAGCATACCCTATGGGAATGCTAAATACACCAACTGATGTGTGGTATGGGAGTGACTCACCAAATGGAGGATCACAAACAATCCCTGCATTAGGGTATTCGTGCACTATTATACGGTTCTCAATCATTGGATAAAATTCCACGGTCATGGCAACAACTTCCTCTCGAACAGTCTCCTCTACTCTCGGCTCAGTTTCTTCTATCACTGAAGCAACAACGACTGAAGTCTCGGTCTCCTCAACAACTTTAGTAGCAATTTTATTATGACCCTGAGGTGCAGAGATGGTGACGCCACCACTTTGATTCGCCGTATTGTTCAAATCAGCATCATTGGTTCCATTATTCTCAACTTCGACATTCGGCGCCTAATATGAAGATTACATGAGATTAGAGAAATCCAAGCGTGGGGACCAAAGGAAGTCATAAAATCTAGCATGTAAGTGAAATAATATTATCTAAGTTCTTTACTATACATTCAAGACATGAACAAATAGTATGGAAGTCATGAAACACGTTTTTCAACAAGCCCGACTGAAGAGATTTTACACTGCCCTGTGTAAGATGACAAACTGGGAGTAATTTGTGAGGAATATAAGTTTGAATTATATACCATTCTCTTCGTATGAATGTTCTCTACAATATATCAAAATTTCATAGAAATTGGATAAACGAGCGAAAAGATGTGACCAAAACATCGAACTACATGCCAGCTGAAAAAGTTCTGGAGGTCTCCTGGAAGTTTATTGTTTCACTGGTTTCGACCCCTAAACGTGCTCTAAACTTAAAAATATTCTTTGCTAAATCTTGTAAATTTCCTGGGCATAAGAATACATGGGTAGATCGCGAAAATCTGACATCGGATGAAGATTTTATGGCGTTTTTGCTAAAATGCTGAGTTCTGAATTTTCTGGTGACGTATTTTGGCAAAACTTTTCATTTATTCAAGGGAATTCTCATCTAACCATCAAAAAATCAGAAATATTATACTTCCATGAAGAGAATACAAAATGGATACTTACTTGAGGAGTTTCCAAGTCATTCTAAGGATTAATATGGTCGACATCAACGATGGGAGCGCCATTATCTCCATTTGGTCCCAATTCTTGGGAATTCTCTCTTTTCACCACTATTCGAAGACGAATAAATGGCATGACCTTGTTGGTTTTCCACAAAAATTTCCTCCTGAATATATCAGCAACAATCATTAAAATTTTATTCAAGAAGTATCATAATTAACTATACAAAGGAATACTTACATCAACTTCATCTCCATCGTTGGATTCATGAGTTGTTGGTTGAGCAGGATGGAGACCGTCAATACTTGATGGAGCAAAATTATAAAACAACAACAAACATTGGTTTCATGATCCTAATTATACGGTAAAATAAAAAGTCACGGTAGAAGGAGTATTAAGAACTCACCAAAGAAGCGACTGGGGACTGTACATTATTCGGTATCATCCTATAATTCGTCCTACTTCTGCTTTCTCCATCCTGGGGACTTTCTTGCACTTCTGAGAAGTCTACATGAATTCGAGATCTCACAGCACGGTCATCCTACAGTAAAGTTAATGAAACAATTAAGGTGTGATCATCATGCCTTTACCAAAACCGTAAGAAAAATATTAACCTGTGACATTCTGGAGGCGTTTTTATTTTATCACCATTAGAAAGATGCTTCAACCTTGGTCGATCAGAGATCACATTAGCAGGAGGAAACTCTCGTACCAGAGATTTAACATCCATCACAATGTTATACAAGCGTTCAAGTTGCTTACGCCAGAAGTCTAAATAACCCGGAGTTGCATAACCAGAAGTCTACATGTGTGCAGTCTAAATGGGCCTTCAGATACTCAACCGATGGCTTATTTATTCTATGCCCCGTGAAACACTGATCAAGACCCATTTGTCGAGCTGCTCTGTCAATGTTATATTCTCCCACCTGGAACTTTCCGTGCATTACCGACATTAAATAGCCGGGAGTGCAAATCAGTATAAAAGATTTTTCTCCATCACTCAGATTGGTACCAGATTTCAATATTACATTTCCTTCAGCAGTATTGAAATTGATCAATCGCGAGAAGAGCGGAGGAACCGACACCCAGGGGCGAAAATCAAATTCAGACTCGATATCTAAAACACTGGTGAGACGTACCTTATGTTGTGGTTGCTTTGTGGACTAACACATAATCCTGGAATTATCTTTTTCAAGGAAAGCATGACGAGTGTCGACATTTTTTCCTTGCAATACACTACGAGGAATCGTCGCATACTTCTCAAAGTGCTCCCACATCAAAGCTTGCAGGAACTTAGTATTAGCATATGTTTCAATCTTCATGAAGCCGTTGGAGACATAGGAGTCTATGACTAAGGAGTCTAAATTGGAAAACAGTGAACCCAAAAACAGACTGCCGATAGGAAGTTTCTCACCTTTAGCCATTCTTATAGAAAAAGGAATCACAAATGGCTTCAACAAATGTCCACTATGTTCAAGAACGTCTCTGGAGAGCCACAAACATAAGAAAGCAGCAATAGTTAAGGTACCATCAACAAGTTCTTCAGGAACCTCATCCCTCGACCACCAGTGTTTCAACCATTGAGCATACCAAGTCTTGGGCGACTTGTTGAATTCATGCATTGTGGTTTCCAACACGTCAGATATCACATTCTCCTCTGCTGACAGCTCTTCAGGGAAATTACCAGTAATTGGGAGATGCAACAAAGCAACTACATCTTCTAAAGTGATGGTGAATTCTCCTCATCTGCATATGAAAGTATGAGTAGGGACGCACCAGCGAGCAAGCAAAGCCACCATACCTGGTATGTCGTGATGAATGACTAAATCCCCAGCATCTTGAATAGCTTGTGTCACCTGTGCACGATCCAGCATGGTCCTTACACGACTACGACCCAACATATGGCTTGCCCATCCATAAAAATGTGCCAAAGGCTTTCGAGAAAGCTTAAGTTCCACATGTGAACCTAAATAGTGTCTCCCACTCAAAAAAACCTAATTATTGCTTGAGGATATACTAACTTCCTCTGAGTAGTACTCCTGGGATTTATGAGCAGCTGAAACGAGGAACCTCAGGGTCGCTGATAAGCACATATGTGCTACATTTTATACCCATATTTATATTAGCTAGGACTCAATATTTTGACTAATAATACTATTTTAGTGCTTTTATAGAAAGTGCGAGCAAATCCAACCACTGAACAAGAAACATCAAAATTAGAGACTAAATGGCGTTTGCATCACCCATGTTACTCACGGTACCAGAAGGAGGCAGAGTTTAATCATTAGTTGGCTGCCAAGTTAACTAAAGGAAGTTTGTCATGGACACCTGCTTCCCGGCCAGAACTTTAAAGTGGGAAAAAAGCTTTACGTCCACCAAGATTGAATACGAGTGAACCATGAGAGCATATAGTGAATGATGTGCACCTAAGGACTAATACTCTCTAATCCATTTGGGAGACACAAGGGCTGGTGGATTACGTGTGTACAGGGAGTACGTTGAGCATTTTCTTCTTATCATTTGAAGTTCGAATTGAAGTTGCCATGGAATGTAAGTTGATGGCTCGGTCGAACTTCGGAAGAAATCCTGAATTTAGAAAGTGTTCAAATGAGCTGGAGTTGGATGGTCATGGTGCATGTGAATCTAACTCGAGAGATGTTGATGCTGATTGGGTATGTTGCTGCCATGGCCGTAGATTAGGGAGGTTCAAGCTGGTGGTGTTTTGGTTACACGCTGCATGAGCTGCAACTTAGTTCCATTGATCGAGAGAATGGTGACTATCGTCGATGAAGCAAAGGAGTGCAGGTGATGGCTGATGGGAAGTGATGATGACTGCCGATATACGAGTCTGTAACTTAGATTGAGGAGAGAGAAGAAGCTTCTCTCGAGTTGAAGCTGCTGGTTTGCAGTCGAGCAGTTGATATGTAAATGAAGATAATGATTGGTATTCCTGGTGTTGGCTAGGGCTGAGAACAAAGGGAGATGAGAACGATAACGAGTTGGAGCTGAGACAGTATCTAGCTGCGATGGTTGATCAACAAAGAGGGAGTTCTTTGGTTAATCAATTTGTAGCAGTGGAGACGGAAGCTGGATTTTGATGGGTATGAAGTAGTTTTCAAGCTCACAACAAAGACTCGGCTGGTGATGCGAACTTGAGATAATTATTGGTTGTATTACAACCGGAAATAATCCGAAGCTGGTATTGCTGTTGACAGAGGTGAAGGAATTAGAAGGAGAGAGATTAAGAAGTTATGCTCCAGCCGGATCGGGAAAGAGAAGTGGTTAGTCTGGCAATGAGCCGGTGGTGAAAATAAATGGGCAGTGGCTGTTACTGGGAAAGGAGTATTAAGTGGTCGGAGTTGCACTGGAGCTAGTAACGGACCGGAGTGGACTGGGCCTTGGCAATCCACTAGGTCGTCTTAGAATGTTCGCAGCAGTCTCAATAAAAAAAAGGAAGGAAAAGAGAATAGGGAGGCCGGCTAGAGGATTGAGTTTGGTTCTGGAGGTGACGAAAAGCCGTGAAAGCGAAGAGCACTGCAAGGAGAGAAGGAGAAGGGGCTGAAAGGGCTGCGTGACACCACTTTATTGGGTTTAATCTCTTCTCTCTTGATTGTTATTTTGATGGGTTTTAAGAAACCCATAACTATGTTCTAATTTCTTTGTAACTAGGGTTTAATAGTTGAAACCACTTTTGAGCATTAGACCACTTTGATTGGAGACATATATGGTTTTGAGGCTATTTTGATTTGAATAAATTAATTTTATGATCTTATTTATTGATTAATCGAAATTTGGGTTGTCGCTTCACCGGTTTTGTATAACCTTTGCGCATAATTGTTAGGATCGAAAATATATTTGTCTACTTATTTGATATTTCATGTTTGGTTAAATCTTTTGATCGGGTATGCTTAGAATAACAAGGTATTATTTGAGGACCTAAATTTAGTTTCGTATAATTCTTCACTAATGCAATTTGATGGTGCATGCTTGAGTTTAGTCTTTTTGATGTGCCATGCTTAGGCTATCCCAGTGATATTTGCGAGTCTAATATTTATAATAGGTGATGACGATAGAACGTACGATAAATAATTATTCATGAGATATTTTATTTCAGTAATTGAACAGAAATAGTGGTGGATTCGATAAAACCCTGGTTACCGTCTCTCTCATCGAATTTATTTTATTAGTTTAATTTTGTTTTTTTCTTTTGAAATTCTAAAAATCACAAAAACATCCTCTTTGGTTAGTCAATCAGGATTGTTGATTACAGTATTTCCACCGCTCCCTGTGGGAACGACTCATACTTGACGTTGTCTACTAATTAGACGCCTTGCGATTGCGGTTATTATATAGGCATCTCCGGATCCTATCAATTTTTGGCGCCGCTGCCGAGGAGCGGTTGTGAAATATTGTAATTAGTATTTTTGATTTGTAAATAGTTTGGTTTTATTTATTTATTATTATTATTTATTTATTTTTATTATTTTTATTGTATAGTCTTTTTTTTTAGTTCCATTTGACGTGTTTTATTTTTTTATAATTTTTTTCTTGTTCCTTTTCGAGGATGATGACTCTTTCTCAGGAGACGTCACCTAAGATGACACTGGCAGAATATAAGCGTAGAAATGCAAATTATCAGGCAACCTCATCTGAGATGACGCTTGGTGAATATATGCATAGGCAACGGTATGGAGTTTTTTCTCCACAAATGGTAAGTGAAGAATCACCTCTAACTATATATGAGAAGTATTAAAAACACACATCACTTAGTTTGGAACAAAGATTGAGAGTTCTTGAATGCAAAGATTATTTGCTAAGGATTTTGAATCTTGCAGTGACTCTCTGTCCCAGACAAAACATATAGATGACCCTTTGGATGCTTTTGTGGATGATTTGCCTAATTCCGTAGATGAATTTATCTCACAAGATCATTCACCCGACTTACAGGTTGTTTCTAGACCCCTAGACTTCCAAAAATTACCTAATTTAGGGTTGGAATTTTGTGCTTCTAAGATTTTGTTGGATCACTTTGCATCTAAATACCCAAAGGATTTTCCTATTCCCAAAATCGTGCATGAATCATTTGATATTTCTCCAGTCTCAATAGAATCCCCGTATTTTGTTCTTTACGCACTTCCTTACGCGGGAAAAACTTGGTTTGGGGGTAATTCTCAGTTTTTGCTAGTTTCAGTGTCTCCGTGTTGTCATGATATAAGTGTGAAACTATCATTTGTAAATATTGTATTTTGGGTTGATCCTCAAGTTTTCAGGTTGTTAATTTATGGGGATCCTTCATGTACATTCCAGTAGATATATCTATTTTCTTTCTTTATTTTTATTTATTTTCGCATATTATGAATTTCCCATCTTAATTTCTACATTGGATGACTCAATTACATTGAGGACAATGTAAAGTTTAAGTGTGAGGGAGTGATTAAGGTTTTCGCTTTTGTTAAAAAAAAAAATTAAAAAAAAAGAGAGAGAAAATTGTTATGACCAGCTGTTTAGCGGGTCTCTATAAAGAAAAAAAAAATCGTGCGACATGACCAGCTGCTTAGCCGGTCTTTCTGATTATTCGTCTCGTTGTTTAGCAGACATATTTATACCACTGTTTAGTGGTTTCGTCTAGTTGTTTAACAGACATCTCTTGGTCTTGATGTTTAGCGGATCCGTCACGCTTTTTAACAGACAACACTATTCATATCCAACTGTGTAGCGGATACATTCTATGTTTTGCTCGAGGACTAGCAAAATATAAGTGTGGCGGTGTTGATAAGCACGTATGTGCTACATTTTATACCCATATTTATATTAGTTAGGACTCAATATTTTGGCTAATAATACAATTTTAGTTCTTTTCCATAGAAAGTGCAAGCGAATCCAACCACTGAACAAAAAACATCAAAGTTAGAGACTAAATGGCGTTTGCATCACCCATGTTACTCACAGTACCAGCATGAGGCAGAGTTTAATCATTAGTTGGCTGCCAAGTTAACTAAAGGAAGTTTGTCGTGGACACCTGCTTCCCGGCCAGAACTTCAAAGTGGGAACAAAGCTTTACGTCCACCAAGATTGAATACGTGTGAACCATGAGAGCATATAGTGCATGCTGTGCACCTAAGGACTAATACTCTCTAATCTATTTGGGAGACACATGGGGTGGTGGAGTACGTGTGTTCAGGGAGTACGTTGAGCATTTTCTTCCTATCATTTGAAGTTCGAATTGAAGTTGCCATGGAATGTAAGTTGATGGCTCGGTCGAACTTCGGAAGAAATCCTGAATTTAGAAAGTGTTCAAATGAGCTGGAGTTGGATGGTCAGGGTGCATGTGAATCTAACTCGAGAGATGTTGATGTTGATTGGGTATGTTGCTGCCATGGCCGTAGATTAGGGAGGTTCAGGCTGGTGGTGTTTTGGTTACACGCTGCATGAGCTGCAACTTAGTTCCATTGATCGAGAGAATGGTGACTATCGTCGATGAAGCAAAGGAGTGCAGGTGATGGCTGATGGGAAGTGATGATGACTGCCGATATACGAGTCTGTAACTTAGATTGAGGAGAGAGAAGAAGCTTCTCTCGAGTTGAAGCTGCTGGTTTGCAGTCGAGCAGTTGATATGTAAATGAAGATAATGATTGGTATTCCTGGTGTTGGCTAGGGCTGAGAACAAAGGGAGATGAGAACGATAACGAGTTGGAGCTGAGACAGTATCTAGCTGCGATGGTTGATCAACAAAGAGGGAGTTCTTTGGTTAATCAATTTGTAGCAGTGGAGACGGAAGCTGGATTTTGATGGGTATGAAGTAGTTTTCAAGCTCACAACAAAGACTCGGCTGGTGATGCGAACTTGAGATAATTATTGGTTGTATTACAACCGGAAATAATCCGAAGCTGGTATTGCTGTTGACAGAGGTGAAGGAATTAGAAGGAGAGAGATTAAGAAGTTATGCTCCAGCCGGATCGGGAAAGAGAAGTGGTTAGTCTGGCAATGAGCCGGTGGTGAAAATAAATGGGCAGTGGCTGTTACTGGGAAAGGAGTATTAAGTGGTCGGAGTTGCACTGGAGCTAGTAACGGACCGGAGTGGACTGGGCCTTGGCAATCCACTAGGTCGTCTTAGAATGTTCGCAGCAGTCTCAATAAAAAAAAGGAAGGAAAAGAGAATAGGGAGGCCGGCTAGAGGATTGAGTTTGGTTCTGGAGGTGACGAAAAGCCGTGAAAGCGAAGAGCACTGCAAGGAGAGAAGGAGAAGGGGCTGAAAGGGCTGCGTGACACCACTTTATTGGGTTTAATCTCTTCTCTCTTGATTGTTATTTTGATGGGTTTTAAGAAACCCATAACTATGTTCTAATTTCTTTGTAACTAGGGTTTAATAGTTGAAACCACTTTTGAGCATTAGACCACTTTGATTGGAGACATATATGGTTTTGAGGCTATTTTGATTTGAATAAATTAATTTTATGATCTTATTTATTGATTAATCGAAATTTGGGTTGTCGCTTCACCGGTTTTGTATAACCTTTGCGCATAATTGTTAGGATCGAAAATATATTTGTCTACTTATTTGATATTTCATGTTTGGTTAAATCTTTTGATCGGGTATGCTTAGAATAACAAGGTATTATTTGAGGACCTAAATTTAGTTTCGTATAATTCTTCACTAATGCAATTTGATGGTGCATGCTTGAGTTTAGTCTTTTTGATGTGCCATGCTTAGGCTATCCCAGTGATATTTGCGAGTCTAATATTTATAATAGGTGATGACGATAGAACGTACGATAAATAATTATTCATGAGATATTTTATTTCAGTAATTGAACAGAAATAGTGGTGGATTCGATAAAACCCTGGTTACCGTCTCTCTCATCGAATTTATTTTATTAGTTTAATTTTGTTTTTTTCTTTTGAAATTCTAAAAATCACAAAAACATCCTCTTTGGTTAGTCAATCAGGATTGTTGATTACAGTATTTCCACCGCTCCCTGTGGGAACGACTCATACTTGACGTTGTCTACTAATTAGACGCCTTGCGATTGCGGTTATTATATAGGCATCTCCGGATCCTATCAATTTTTGGCGCCGCTGCCGAGGAGCGGTTGTGAAATATTGTAATTAGTATTTTTGATTTGTAAATAGTTTGGTTTTATTTATTTATTATTATTATTTATTTATTTTTATTATTTTTATTGTATAGTCTTTTTTTTTAGTTCCATTTGACGTGTTTTATTTTTTTATAATTTTTTTCTTGTTCCTTTTCGAGGATGATGACTCTTTCTCAGGAGACGTCACCTAAGATGACACTGGCAGAATATAAGCGTAGAAATGCAAATTATCAGGCAACCTCATCTGAGATGACGCTTGGTGAATATATGCATAGGCAACGGTATGGAGTTTTTTCTCCACAAATGGTAAGTGAAGAATCACCTCTAACTATATATGAGAAGTATTAAAAACACACATCACTTAGTTTGGAACAAAGATTGAGAGTTCTTGAATGCAAAGATTATTTGCTAAGGATTTTGAATCTTGCAGTGACTCTCTGTCCCAGACAAAACATATAGATGACCCTTTGGATGCTTTTGTGGATGATTTGCCTAATTCCGTAGATGAATTTATCTCACAAGATCATTCACCCGACTTACAGGTTGTTTCTAGACCCCTAGACTTCCAAAAATTACCTAATTTAGGGTTGGAATTTTGTGCTTCTAAGATTTTGTTGGATCACTTTGCATCTAAATACCCAAAGGATTTTCCTATTCCCAAAATCGTGCATGAATCATTTGATATTTCTCCAGTCTCAATAGAATCCCCGTATTTTGTTCTTTACGCACTTCCTTACGCGGGAAAACTTGGTTTGGGGGTAATTCTCAGTTTTTGCTAGTTTCAGTGTCTCCGTGTTGTCATGATATAAGTGTGAAACTATCATTTGTAAATATTGTATTTTGGGTTGATCCTCAAGTTTTCAGGTTGTTAATTTATGGGGATCCTTCATGTACATTCCAGTAGATATATCTATTTTCTTTCTTTATTTTTATTTATTTTCGCATATTATGAATTTCCCATCTTAATTTCTACATTGGATGACTCAATTACATTGAGGACAATGTAAAGTTTAAGTGTGAGGGAGTGATTAAGGTTTTCGCTTTTGTTAAAAAAAAAAATTAAAAAAAAAGAGAGAGAAAATTGTTATGACCAGCTGTTTAGCGGGTCTCTATAAAGAAAAAAAAAATCGTGCGACATGACCAGCTGCTTAGCCGGTCTTTCTGATTATTCGTCTCGTTGTTTAGCAGACATATTTATACCACTGTTTAGTGGTTTCGTCTAGTTGTTTAACAGACATCTCTTGGTCTTGATGTTTAGCGGATCCGTCACGCTTTTTAACAGACAACACTATTCATATCCAACTGTGTAGCGGATACATTCTATGTTTTGCTCGAGGACTAGCAAAATATAAGTGTGGCGGTGTTGATAAGCACGTATGTGCTACATTTTATACCCATATTTATATTAGTTAGGACTCAATATTTTGGCTAATAATACAATTTTAGTTCTTTTCCATAGAAAGTGCAAGCGAATCCAACCACTGAACAAAAAACATCAAAGTTAGAGACTAAATGGCGTTTGCATCACCCATGTTACTCACAGTACCAGCATGAGGCAGAGTTTAATCATTAGTTGGCTGCCAAGTTAACTAAAGGAAGTTTGTCGTGGACACCTGCTTCCCGGCCAGAACTTCAAAGTGGGAACAAAGCTTTACGTCCACCAAGATTGAATACGTGTGAACCATGAGAGCATATAGTGCATGCTGTGCACCTAAGGACTAATACTCTCTAATCTATTTGGGAGACACATGGGGTGGTGGAGTACGTGTGTTCAGGGAGTACGTTGAGCATTTTCTTCCTATCATTTGAAGTTCGAATTGAAGTTGCCATGGAATGTAAGTTGATGGCTCGGTCGAACTTCGGAAGAAATCCTGAATTTAGAAAGTGTTCAAATGAGCTGGAGTTGGATGGTCAGGGTGCATGTGAATCTAACTCGAGAGATGTTGATGTTGATTGGGTATGTTGCTGCCATGGCCGTAGATTAGGGAGGTTCAGGCTGGTGGTGTTTTGGTTACACGCTGCATGAGCTGCAACTTAGTTCCATTGATCGAGAGAATGGTGACTATCGTCGATGAAGCAAAGGAGTGCAGGTGATGGCTGATGGGAAGTGATGATGACTGCCGATATACGAGTCTGTAACTTAGATTGAGGAGAGAGAAGAAGCTTCTCTCGAGTTGAAGCTGCTGGTTTGCAGTCGAGCAGTTGATATGTAAATGAAGATAATGATTGGTATTCCTGGTGTTGGCTAGGGCTGAGAACAAAGGGAGATGAGAACGATAACGAGTTGGAGCTGAGACAGTATCTAGCTGCGATGGTTGATCAACAAAGAGGGAGTTCTTTGGTTAATCAATTTGTAGCAGTGGAGACGGAAGCTGGATTTTGATGGGTATGAAGTAGTTTTCAAGCTCACAACAAAGACTCGGCTGGTGATGCGAACTTGAGATAATTATTGGTTGTATTACAACCGGAAATCATCCGAAGCTGGTATTGCTGTTGACAGAGGTGAAGGAATTAGAAGGAGAGAGATTAAGAAGTTATGCTCCAGCCGGATCGGGAAAGAGAAGTGGTTAGTCTGGCAATGAGCCGGTGGTGAAAATAAATGGGCAGTGGCTGTTACTGGGAAAGGAGTATTAAGTGGTCGGAGTTGCACTGGAGCTAGTAACGGACCGGAGTGGACTGGGCCTTGGCAATCCACTAGGTCGTCTTAGAATGTTCGCAGCAGTCTCAATAAAAAAAGGAAGGAAAAGAGAAAAGGGAGGCCGGCTAGAGGATTGAGTTTGGTTCTGGAGGTGACGAAAAGCCGTGAAGGCGAAGAGCACTGCAAGGAGAGAAGGATAAGGGGCTGAAAGGGTTGCGTGACACCACTTTATTGGGTTTAATCTCTTCTCTCTTGATTATTATTTTGATGGGTTTTGAGAAACTCATAATTCTAATTTCTTTGTAACTAGGGTTTGATAGTTGAAACCACTTTTGAGCATTAGACCACTTTAATTGGAAACATATATGGTTTTGAGGCTATTTTGATTTGAATAAATTAATTTTATGATCTTGTTTATTGATTAATCGAAATTTGGGTTGTCGCTTCACCGGTTTTGTATAACCTTTGCGCATAATTGTTAGGATCGAAAATATATTTGTCTACTTATTTGATATTTCATGTTTGGGTTAAATCTTTTGATCGGGTATGCTTAGAATAGCCGGGTATTATTTGAGGATCTAAATTTAGTTTCGTATAATTCTTCATTAATGCAATTTGATGGTGCATGCTTGAATTTAGTCTTTTTGATGTGCCATGCTTAGAGTATCCCAGTGATATTTGCGAGTCTAATATTTATAATAGGTGATGACGATAGAACGTACGATAAATAATTATTTATGAGTTATATTTTATTTCAGTAATTGAACAGAAATAGTGGTGGATTCGATAAAATCCTGGTTACCGTCTCTCTCATCGAATTTATTTTATTAGTTTAATTTTGTTTTTTTCTTTTGAAAATTCTAAAAATCACAAAAACATCCTCTTTGGTTAGTCAATCAGGATTGTTGATTACAGTATTTCCACCGCTCCCTGTGGGAACGACTCATACTTGCCGTTGTCTACTAATTAGACGTCGTGCGATTGCGGTTATTATATAGGCATCTCCGAATCCTATCAGTCGCTTTTTGAGCCTATACAAAAACACGAAGAATTCATCATCAGTATTTGGGATGTTCTTGATTTTAGGAGTTTCCTCTTTCTCCTTGGAAGTCCCAGAATCATCATTTCTGGAAGAATCATCATCTCTGGAAGACGCGTCTGTAGAAACATTATCTTCGGAAGTTTCCTCTCTAGAAACATCATCTTCAGAAGCTCTACCATGGGAATCAGCCATCTTTGCGAAATTGATGTGACATTCATGAAAAAATTTCATCAACACAATGGAATTAAAGCAACAAAATAATCATGATGCTCACATCAGACTCTACAGAAATGGTAATCCTTAACTCTTACCTATTTACGGTTTCACGAACTTAGTGATAACAACGTAAAACCCCGAAAACTTGCTCGTTTCTTCAAACCTTCAAAAACGAGCAAAATCTATCATTCATGAATCGACACTGACTTTTTACGAAACTATGAACAATTCACATAAACTCTTCATGTGAACGTTCCATGATTTTATGCCGCAAACACACATCATAAAATACAATTTTTTATCTCTAACAATTACTCAAAAAAATGTTATTTGATTTTTAGCAAAAAATTAAAAAAACAAAACAAAAACTCACGCATGTTTTTTAAAAATTTTTTTCTCTCTTTTACATGAGTTAATAATAATAATAACCTTATTTTTGCTCAAACGAGCATTCGTCTATGATCCTTTCTATTTTTGTGAAGGTCCACGTATTCCAAATAAAGTTTTAGAAGTTCATGAATAAAATTTTATCATAAGACGGTCTATTTCAAAATCTCTTTGACACCAAGGATTATTATTTATTGTTTTGGCTAGCGAACGAACGTTCCTAAAAGTATTTGGAACCCTATGCTTTGAAAAATAAATTTTGTTCTCATGAAACCTCATAAAAAAAAAATTTCTCTACTGTAATTAAACCTTGTCTATTTAATATATATATATATATATATATATATATATATATATATATATATATATCTTTCATATTAGGGATTATTACTCGTTTCATAAACTATCGAATGAACGGGCATATATATATATTTTCAAAAACAACAAATTTCCATAAAACCTACGCATGCATACAATTATAGGATTTTGTTTTGAACAACTCATCAATGTGTAGCAATCGAAAAAAAAAACTTACCTGTCAACGGGCGCCGGAAGTTGGCCGTCGGTGGGTGGAACGCCATAAAATATGGACAAACAAGGAATTCGACACAAAATAAAAGAGAGAAAATAATAATATTAAAATAATAAAGAAACGCCCAGGGACTGGACCCACCGACCGGCCGGCCATGCCCTAGCCATGGCCGGTCCCACACCTTGCAATCCCTTATTTTCAATAATATTATTTTCCTCGTTTCATGAAACTCCTCCGTTTGAGCAAAAACCCTAGTTTCTTCATATTTTCTCAAATATTGCTCAAACCATGAAAAATCCAAAAAGTCAAACGGTCACATGACCGACTAGGCTATTCACGGAAAATATTAAAATATTATTATTATTTTAGTATTGATCGAATAAGCAAAATTCTACTTGCTCATTCGAGCAAAATCGAGAATTTCAGTCAAAGATCAAACTCTTCTGAAAAATCCAAAATATTGCTCGAACGCACATCTGAAAATATCAAAACTCTCAGGACTGAGACACGGGCATTATGGTGACACAGGCATGCTTCCTTGACCAACCAAGGCCGTCCCTAAGGCTTGCAAAGAGCCGATCCCGCACATTCTTATGATTTTGACCTAATTTGCTCAATTGCTCATATTTGGTCCAAACTCTTTCCAACCAACTTGGAATTTGCTCAAACGACCATCCGCTGGTCCCACGACCACCAAGGGCCGGTTTCATGCCCTCTTGGTTGGTCCCTCACTTTTCCATAATTAGGTTTTATCACCTAATGCTCAATCGAGCACTAATTCAATAAATGATGAAACCGGCATTTAATCATCATTCTTTCACCAACTGGCCAACTAAGGACCCTGGTGCTCGCTCACTCGAGAACTTGGGCGCCACATATACGTCCATCATTCCATGTGGTCGGTCCGTCCCTCACTCATGACCTATTTTCAGCAATTCATCAATTGACGAACAATTGATCAAAAAATAGGGTTTCGAATAAATGCTCCATAAATCACCATTCTGAGCGAGTTCAAACACTTATGAATTATGTTGATTCAGCAATCAACATCTGGATTAATTTTATAATGCTTGGTAGTCTACCAATATTTTAATTAATATTTTATTGTGTCATGTTACCAATAAATAATCCGTCGAATTGAGCAATACTTGCTCAGTTGCTCGAATATTGATCCAACTATCAATATTCAGTAATTTATCAATAATCAGTGATTCTTCGAATTGAGCGATATTTTCTCAGTTGCTCGAATATTGATCCAACTATGAATATTCAGTAATTCGTCGAATCGGGCAATACTTGCTCATTTTCTCGAATTTACAGTATTATTTGGACGAGCAATATCAACATAAGAACTACACGTATGTTCAATCCATAAATCACTGAGCATTCGTCACTCATGCTCAATTCAACAAAACTTAGACTCATTGTCTAATCAAGTCAACGACTGACTAATTAAATACATGTCTGCTTGTTTGCAGACTCCACGTTCGTGAGACATCAATCATGTCACATGGTGTGATATCAATTAGGGTTTTGGTCTGGAGGCCTACGGAACGTGGATTCATCCACGATGAGAAATGTGAGTAAGTTGTGCAAGCGGTTGATGGAGTTAGCAAAGTAGTGGGTGGACGGTTAACCAAGTCTCTGCACGACCTGGAACTTGTTTCACCACGATTTTATACTTTCCCACTCTTTCACTCAAGAAACCGTCACACTTACAGGGATCAACGTGTTTATTCTGACAATATAAATAACTCTCTGGATCCATGATTGAAACAAGATAATTTTTCGAGTCATCACTCTCAGAAATTCCATCAATCGACCAGAACTTACTTTGAACTCAACAGTTCACAGAAAACTTGCAGAAACCTTCAACACATCCACAATCCTTGATCATCATTGATCCCACACAATTCTCAGCTTCCCTCCTACAGATCAACCCATCTCTCTCTTTGTGACCGAATTGACTCTGGAACGACCATTGACTTGGTTTAGACCGGAGTCCTACAGATTGGTCTCTCGAATCTAAGCACTCCCTTTGCAGTGCATATGTGTGAGGTTTAGCAGTTTTCTCGGTTGAGGAGTCTCAACAACACGTCCGTATCTTCAGTTCCCTAAAAAACCAGCAAATCGTTTTCCCCATCGACAGACCCAAAGTCGAAGACTTGATAAACAAATCCATCTCACACAGAAAAGTCTATAGGAATAGATAAATCTGTCTCCCACAGAAATACCTACGAGTTTTGTTCCGTATTTTGATAAATCAAGGTGAACAGGAACCAATTGATAACCCGGACTTATATTCCCGAAGAACAACCTAGACTTATCAATCACCTCACAATAATCTTAATCGATTAACGAAACAAGATATTGTAGAATCACAAACGATGAGACGAAGGTGTTTGTGACTAATTTTCTATCTTTCCTATTGGGGATATAAATCTCAAGCCAATCTTACAATTGTACTCAATCACGATAGAAACAGCAACATCAGATCACGCAACTACACAGAAAATAGTTGGGTCTGGCTTCACAATCCCAATGAAGTCTTCAAGTCATTAACCTATAGGGTTTGGTGAAAAACCTAAGGTTAAAGGAGAATCGACTATAGTTTATGCAACTATTATCACAGAAGAGGTGTGGGTATTAGGTTTCCCAGTTGCTAGAGTTCTCCTTTATATAGTCTCCAAATTGGGGTTTACAATCTAAGTTACCTTGGTAACAAAGCATTCAATATTCACCGTTAGATGAAAACCTAATTAGGTTCAAGCTAATATCTTTCAACCGTACCTAAATGTATACACTTAGTTGGTTCAACAATAGTTAACCATTGGTTAGCCATATGAGCACTTTCATATCAACCTTATTCATCTTCACTATAACTAGTTCAAATGACTCAAATGAACTAGTTAGACAGTTGTTCAATTGCTTAGATATTATGGAAGTATACAAGAAATAATTGAAGCAAAATCGATTTTGATTCACCCAAATCAATTCATGAACAATATTGCTACGGTTTAAAATTGCATTCCTTATTATATAAATTTTTTAGTTCATGAACAAACCGATTTTAGAAAGTAACCTACTTAAGTATGCAAACGGGTACGCGTACTCAAGTAACCTGATTGAGTTTGTTTTACACTTTCAAACTCCAGCAGAAATTCACGGACGAGAACCTTCCGCCAGTATGCGTACCCGTACGCATACTTACCCGGATTTCCAACAACCGCCGTACGCGTACGGGTATGCATACTTTGGGTTCCGGTTTGGGACTTTTACACAAATGTGAGAACAAACTATGTTTATATCCAAACATGGTTACTTGTTTCTAAACTCTCATTTCGATCATTGAAACTTTCTTAGAGGAATTTATATAGTTGTTATTCACAAACTACTTTTCATCATAGCGATTTTCAAGTTATTCAAATAATCAACATCACTTTCGTCACGAGTAAAGATGAACTTGGCCAAAGAGAAAGCTTACCAACACATATTTCGAGAAATATATAAGCGAGATAAACTCGGCTCGCAATAGCAAATGTGTATAATTGAAGTCTATATAGCAATACGACTTTTGTCTCAAAATAGGAGATAGAATAGATAGACTTTTGAGCGATAGATAAGTTCAAGTCTCCACATACCTCTTTATTGATGAAGTTCCACAAGTTCCCTTGAGTAGTTCTTCGTCTTAAATCGATGAACGTCGTGGAGTCTAGAGTTCAACTACACTTACTATCTTAATCCGAGACTTAGCTATAAGTAGACTAGAAATCAAGACTTATAGTTGTGGCAACTAAACTTGACAAACAAGCTTGAGATAGCAACGTTTGCGATTTCGACCGAGCAGTGCTCTAACAGAACTGTTGCTTCTTCTTAGCCTTGAAAGTTTTCTTCTTTCGACGGACTGCGCCTTATATTAGTCTTTGGCACTTCATAGGTTCCTCGGATGGGAGAGTCGGGATATTGCTGAGGCTTGGGGTACACATATATATATACGGACTTTGCTCTCCGTTTCGTTTGAGTTGTGCACTTGTGGGTATACAAATGTATACAGGCTTCGTGCATTTATAGGCTGTGTTAGAGCATTGCTCGGTCAACCTCACATGCGTTCCTATCTCAAGCATGTTTGTCAATGTTAGTGATCAAAACTATAAGTCTTGATTTCTAGCCTATTATACCTAAGTCTTGGACTAAGATAGAAAGTGTATTTGAGCTCAACGACTTCATGGAGATTCATTATACAAGCAGAAGAATTACTTAAGGAACCGGTGTAACTTCTCGACAAAAAAGGTATGTGAAGACTTGAACTTATCTATCACTCAAAAGTCTATCTACTCTATCTCATACTCTTTGAGACAAGAAGCCGTGTGCTATATATATAGACTTGGATTATACACATTTGGTATTTCGAGCCGAGTATACCCCGCCTATCTATATCTCGAAATATGTGTTGGTAATCTTTTCTCTTCGATCAAGTTTATCTTTACCTAGTGACGAAACTCATGATATGTTTCAATCACTTTGAAAATTGTTTTGACGATAAATGGTGTAACAATTATATAACGTCCTCTAGGAATGTTTCAATGATTGAAATGAGAGTTTAGATTACATAACCAATGATGGACATAAGCATTGTTGTGGAAACACATTTATGTATAAGTCTTATTCCTTAAATCAAAGTTTGCAAACTTTGTTGATCAAGAGAAACCGTAAGAATGGCTTGTTCCCAAGTCCGCGAACTGTCGAACTTCTCATCCCGAGAAATTTTGCTGGAGTTGACAAACTAGTTGCGTGAGTACCAGTCTGCGAACCCAGTCCGCGATCCGGCGGAAGGTCTTTTGCCAAGATCTTCTGCTGGAGTTTGTAAACTCTGCCCGGTTGCTTAAGTCCGCGAACCTAGTCTGTGAAGTTAAGAAGTTTATATATATGAAGATGATTTCTGAACTTAAACTTAAAAAGACTAAGGAATGCAGTTTGCAAACCGTGGCTATAAAAGTTCTTGAACCGATTCAAGTGATTCAAATCATCTTTGCTTCAATTGTGTCTTGTGCAGTACATAAGATTTCCTTGCAATTGAACAACTCTCTAACTTGTTCATTTGAAGTCATTTGAAGTAGTTATGGTGAAGAAGAACATGTTTGATATGAAATGTTCATATGGATAACCTTTTGGTTAACTATTATTGAACCAACAATTGCATACGTTTGGGTACGGTTAACAAACCTAAAAGCGTGCATTGTCAAGTGTGTGTAACAAGCGAAGTTTTAGATCTAACGGTTGAGAAATATTAGCTTGAATCTAAATCAGGTTTTCATCTAACAGTGAATATTGAATTCTTTATTACTAAGCTAACATTGATTGCAAAACCTGATTTGAAAGACTATGTAAAGGAGACATCTAGTAATGTGTAAAACTAATCCCCGTACGTGTGATACTAGTTTACATACTAGAGTCGATTCTCCTTTAAACTTTGGTTTTCTTCTTCTAAAACCAGGTTGACGACTTAAAGACTTCATTATTATTGTGAAGCCATACTGATACTACTTTTATCGTAGTTGTGTGATCTGATCTTACATCTTCTATCGTACGAGTACAATCAGATTGATCGGCTTGAGATTGATATCTCTGATAGGCAAGGTATAAAAAGTAATCAAAAACATCTTCGTCTCATCGTTTGTGATTCCGCAACATCTTGTTTCACTACCATACAATTAAGATTGTTGTGAAGTGATTGATAACTCTAGGTTGTTCTTCGCGAATATAAGACCGGATTATCAATTGGTTGCTGTTCACCTTGATTATTATCAAAACACGGAACAAAACCTTTAGGGTTTATCTGTGGGAGACAGAGATATCCTTTGATAGACTTCTATGTGTGAGACAGATTTGCTTATTATCAAAGCCTGCGATTTTGGATCGTAGCAACTCTTGGTTGTGGGTGAGATCATCTAAGGGAATCAAGTGCGCAGTATCCTGCTGGGATCAGAGTCGTAGGAGCATAACTGTACCTTAGATCAGTAGGAGATTGATTGGGGTTCAACTACAGTCCAGTCCGAAATTAGCTTGGAGTAGCCTAGTGTATGTAGCGGCTTAATACATTGTGTGTTCAATCTGGACTAGGTCGCGGGGTTTTTCTGCATTTGCGGTTTCCTCGTTAACAAAATTTCTGGTGTTTGTGTTATTTCAATTTCCGCATTATATTATTTTATCTTTATAATTGAAATAATACAGATTGTGCGTTTGAATCAATCAATTGGAAATCCGACCTTTGGTTATAGATTGATATTGATTGATCCTTGGATATTGGTCTTTGGTACCATCCAAGTTATTCCTTGCATTTGATTAGAACTCGAAGTTCATGCTTGAGTAAATCAAATCAAGAAAGAGATATAAACTCGTTGATATTCTTTTAATTGATTGAGTATTGTTGATTCTCTTAAAAGTATATTCGAGTTTGTCCATACAGATTGCTAAGAGAAATATTGGGTGGTATTGTTAGACCCCCCGCTTTTTCAATTGGTATCAGAGCAGGCAAACACGTTAAATACCTCAAAAGTCTGTGTTTGTAGCGATCTGACTATATGGACGATAAGTACATCTCTGATAACGCAACACCAGTTCATAGCCACTCACGTGAGTCTCGAAGGGTTGAAACATCTGAGAAAAACTCAAAAACTTGTCCATTGACTGAATCTGCTTTCAACTGGAAAAAATCTCTTGAGGAACAGTTGGATGATCTTTCAGACGATAGTGATTCATAAGAAGGACAGAGTGTTGATGAGGAAGTCTCTCAACATATCAAGTTGTTTGACCGTTCTTTGAAAGAAAAGAAGTCGACAACTTGCTTGGGAAAATACATGGGTCCTCTTTGTCAAGAAAACATGAAGTTGAGAAAACTCTTTAAAGGTTATAATGGTGGATACAAACTCTTACAATCTACCGTTAAAGATCACAAAGAAGAAGTTTTCTCAAAAATGATCGATTGTGATAACCTTCTTCGAAATATCTTCATGTTGAAAGAAAGACTTGTAGAAATTGAAGCAAGATGTGAATCTCAACAAAAATGTTTTAACGACAAAGAACGCAGTCTTCTTGCCAAAGAAAAATCCTTGGAAACTAAACTTTTCAGCTTCCCTTAATAAAGTAAATTCACTAGAAGAGACTCTGGAAAAATTCAATTCTAGCTCTACAAAATTATCTTCTATGCTTGGAGCATGTAAATAACATCGTGATACACGTGGTCTGGGCTATAAAGGAATATACGCTCCAAAAACTGGTAAGATCAATTTTGTTAAAGCTTGTGATAATTCTTCATGTGAAAAACCCTTGGCAGTCTGCAATGATTCTAAAATACAGGATTCTACTCCTTCTAAACCTGCTCGCAAGAGAATAGTTAAAAGTAATTCCTTTAACTGCTATTATTGTGGAAATAAAGGACATTCTGAGCAAAGATGTCGTTATCGGTTGAGGAATGAAAAACTTCATAACATTCTTGCATGGATGTCTAAGGAAGTTACTAAACCGGTTTCCCACGTTGTTGGAGTAAAAGGAATTTTGAACACTCGAAGAATGCACTGTGATAAGTCCCTTCTTAATTGCATGTTCAAAACGAAAAATTCCTACAATAATAGAAGAAAGAGTGGAAAAAGAATGACTGATCAGGTAAATCACCCTGACAAAAGAAAAAGGCATGGGAGAAGGAAAGAAAAGTTAAGTTCCTCTTCATTCCTTGAATGAAGCTGCAAATCCAAGACTTCTGCTCCAGACTTCATTCATATCAATAATCGAGTCTCAGAACTGAAAATCAGCGTAAATCGACTCAAACGGGGCATCAAGAAAACATGGAAAACAGTTGATTCAGGTACTCCTATCTCTTATCTTGATAACACTTCTTTTTATATGACACGTAGGTTTTCTCTAAACACCCGTGAAAAGGAAAAAGAAGAAGAAGTGAATATCGATGAGCAATATGCTCATCTTATTACACCATGACTGCTTTAGACTGCATCCCTCTCTTTATCTTAAAGAAGGATGCTCATCTTATTTCCCATAGTCTACGTAATATGAACAGCTCAGATGATCATATACTAAGTAGTATGGATACCTCAGTTGAACTGATACCGCTGAGTAAATAAAAGGTACGTTCGAAATGAGATCTGCACGGAAGATCATATACTAAGTAAGTAAAGATACTTCGTAAGAGTGGATGCTAAGAAAAAAAAGGTACGTCTGTAAAACAGAGACGAGTAAGCAAATAATCTAAATAAAAAGATATCCCAGCTGAACAGATAACTCAGTAAACAGAGATAACTCAGAAAACAGAGATAACTAAGTAAGTAAATAGTTAAGTGCGAAGATAATGTAAGTGCAACCTACGTTCAGGGGTAAAGATGATAAGTTTATTATTGATCTTGTTACATTTGAGTGGAAGAACTCCATTGAAGAAAGTATGGAGCTCTAGAAGTAAAGAGTAGAGATAGAGAAAGCCTTTTTAATTCCTAACCGACCCAATTGTCCCCTCTTCTCTTGAGATGAGGGTGGGTATTTATAGCTCCTCATGCATCATGAATATCTTTGGTGTCTAATGTTCCATCGAGATCTGATGGTCCTTGGTCAATATAGTACCTTCGTTGGTTGCCCACCATCTCCAATCAGATAATTCCACCTTAGCTTCCCCCACGTGCCATCGTGAACTGTGAATCATTCATACAAGTTATATATTCCTTGGTCGCGTACCTTCCCAGCCATAGGATTCCACGTACACTGAGCCCACGTGGTTGAAGACTGCACCTTCGTACTGAAAGCTGTGCGGACTGCTCAGCTACCCCTGACAGACAGACCCACGTGCCTATACTACAACCTATTGCTTAACAACTAAGCAATCTTGGTAGTTATTTGGTGTACTCCGTTGTAGCGTGCTTTGCTACTCCCACCTTTAACATTGCGCCAAACATTGATGGAGATAACTTCATAACTTAGCATCCTAAGGAGAGATGTGGTGTATGTTGTTGTAACATAATAAGTTGGTCCACCTTTAATATTGTTCCGCATGGCACAGTAGATTTTTGGTATCTACATCCCCATTACCAGTATAATTCCCTGTTCTTCGCCTTGACAAACTGCTACTCGTCTGAGTTTCTGTTTCCTCAGTATGAGTTCACGCATGTACTTCTCCATTCAGCCAGTTATTTTCTTCTATTAGCAAGACGTTCTGTCGTGCCAAGTTTGCTCGTTATTCTTCTAATTCTGCATCTCTCGCTCTACTTCGATCGAGTCCTTGCCTCAGCCCTCTTTCAATTCGCCTATCTTGTGCGATGCATTCTCTTAACTATTAAATGGCCAAATTGTCCTCATTGCCTGGATTTTCGCCTTTATCTTGTATCTCCTGATTCTCATCATCCATTGTTTCTGTATTAGTTGTCTGTACATCACCTTCTTCGTAGATGAATCTCTCTTCGCTGTGATTCTGTAATGTTGGAATTTGGGTAACAATATTGTTGTTCTGCTGGCCAGTTTCTGTGATGGAAAGTAGGATGCGGTTACGATTCTGTCGTTATGCACCCCGTATTTCTCCAGCAGCTGACGTCTCGGCTTCATTTCTCATTCCCCTTCTGCTTGCTACTATGTTGCTTCTCCACGTGGCGGTGACATGTACTTCTCTCGAGATTCTTCGCACCATTCTGTTAGTGAGGAATATTTGGTGAACGAGAATTGGTTGGTATTCAGTGACTGAGGAGGAGTGCTAAAAAATAATTTCGATTGTGTATTCTTCAGAGTTCTTTAGATCTTTGGAAGGTAAAAGATTTTTGGAGAAATCTTCCGAGTAAGACAGTAGTATACTTATCGAAGTTTCATGGTGGGCTTAAAGGTGAAGGAAGTGAGAATAACTTGGAAAATGATGATTTCTAGCTGGTAACTAGCAGGTGAGAACGAATCCTCCCTGTTTATAGCGCCAAAATATAGTTGCGTAAAATTCCACAACTACACCTGTTGTGATGATAATAACACAAAGTTTAAGTCATATGAATCAACCCAAACAGTAATGATATTATTCACCACTTTGACACTAATATGATCTTCTCGAAAACTTTGTATCTAATGTGTGATGTTCTTACAAATATTACAAGACTAGTTTGTATACAACAATGGAGAAATATGAGATGAAAGCTAGGTTATAATGGATTCTTTCTTTTTCTCTCTAAAATAATTCCTTAGCGCTTTTATCAACTGAACTCTCTCTCCCTCTCTTTTATTTTTGAACCCTTATATCGGCAAATATACCAGTGGAAGACAACTATGGTTCACGTGCAGGATCTCGTTTGACTGATCTTGTTTCAGTTTGTCTTATTCGCCAGGATTTAGAGAGTTGTCTCTATCTGTCGCGCTGCTACTTAGTCCTTCGTGCTTCTTCTGTTGAGATGATCATCGCATTGTCTTTATCGTACAACTACTTTTCGCACCTTTCTTTTTTTATCGCATGATTATTCTTCGCCCCATTTTTTAATATTTGTTTTATCTTCGTGCTTAAGGTTGTTTTGATTAGAGCGAAGTTGTAGATCTGTCTTGTGCGATATTTCGCCCCTATACATCCACTGGTGCTATGGTTGTTTCTACCATGCTGCTACTTCTTCCGTGGGAATGGACACTCCGCAAGGTTCTGCTGGTTCGTTTTCTAGGTTTCCGACGGCTGCCCCTGGTTCAGCTTCTATTGCTAAGGTTGTGTCTCAGGCTAAGACAGTGTTCATTTCTTTGAAGGAATTTTTTTTCAACCTAGCTTCGCCTGCACTTGGTAGTTCGCAAACTTTCTTTATTACCCCTTATGGAAAATCTATTGTCATGCCTCCCTGTAATTGGTAGTTCGCAAACTTTCTCTATTACCCCTTATGGAAAATCTATTGTCATGCCTCCCTCGTCTCCTGATTGGGTCGGACTTGATGCGCTTAAAGCGGCTAGAGATATGGAGCTTCGAGAAGTTTCTGAGAAAATGTCTTTGGCAAGTCAGTCTTACATGTCATCTGCCCCAGTTGTTCCTTTGTTTGGTGATACCCTGCGTAGCCATTTGAGTCCACCTTTCGGTACTTTATCCCGTGCTGGTGTGATAGGTTCATCGTCCAATGTTGTGTGCGATGAGGCTATGTTCATTAGTGGTCAAACTTCTGGTGGTGCCGATGAAGCCATGTTCAAGGCGATTGTTCGATATTCAAGGAGTCCCTTTGCCTATATCCTTTCCCTTTACCAGGCTGAGAGTTCTCAGGAGACTGCTAACAATATGAATACTCTGATGAGTCATTTCAATCTGACCAAAGACCTGTTCTTGGATCCTGATTATTTCCGTGCTTGCCAAGGGTTTGGTGAGCCACGAAGAGGTAATCTTCAGGAGATTGAGGCTTTTATGGACATCTACATGGAATTTTTTCCTCGCTTACTTATGTTTTCGGTGAGAGTTATATTCAAACATTTTCTTTCTAAACATTTTTCGTCTTTCTCTTGCAGAATATATGTCAGGTGTATTTTAGCTACGTGATCTGTAAGTTTTACAAGGCTAAGGATGCTCAGTTGGTTGTGCTGTTAAAACAAGCCCGTCGTGACCGTGACCAATGGCTTCTCAACCCAATGCCCCTGGTCGTCCAGTAAGCTCTTTTAGGGCTACGACTTCTGAGAAGGTGTCGAGTTTAAGCTCTAATGTAAAGATGTATTAGTTGGCCTTGGAAGCTTGTGTTATAGCTTTGAGTAAGTATCATGAGGCACGTGATGCGGCTGTGAAAGCTCGTTATGAAGCGGATGCTTCCGTGGCTAAGGATGTTGCTACTGTGACGGGTAGGCTTCGTGTTTTTATTTGTGTATATAGTTGTACTCTGAGGTGCCCTTCTGGTACCCATATGGTGGTTCAGGCGAGTTGCGTAGTCTTCACAAGCAGATCTCGAGGCTTGAGTTCGGTCTTTGGTATTATCAGAAGAAATCGGATAGACTGATGAGCCTTGGTATCCATGATCAGGCGCAGCTTGATCTTGTCTCCGTCCATAACATAGACTTAGTCAAGAATATGGACCTCCTTCGCGAAGATACTTTTGACGCCCTTAGGTGGAAAGAAGATTTAATTGTGAAGAAAAAGGAGGACATGCTTTTATTAGAGAAGCATGTGGCTTCTCAATAGATATTTCGTAAGCGCACGCATGCTGATTTTGAAGAGGCATTTGTTTAATGCAGAGGAAACTACAGAACGTAACGTTCTGCATCTAGAAGTTCAAGCACTTAAAGAAAAACTTGCAATGTGTGACGGAACGGAAAATTACGCCTTTGGCGTGTTGCCCCGCAGGCCGTAATCTCCCCGATGCGTCATGATGAAGCTACGATCCGGGCCTCAAAGCTAGGCAAATGCACGTTCAATTGCCCTTGCAAGCATGCTCGTGGAGCATGATACAACTAACTTAGCTTCCACGCTGTTCCAAAACTTACCCTTTGTCCGCTAAAGGGTTTAAGGCCATAAGGCCAATGTTGATGCATATTGCGTGCATCACTGGATTTGCCTCAACGTAGGGAATTCATCACTGAATTTTCTATCTAGCTTACCAACTGTCATATCATCGAGTCTTGTCCAGACATAATCCTTGGACTTTGGCGGAGGCCGCACCAAGCCCTTATCATTCCCTTTGTTACCTCACTTACCAACTCTTTATGACTTGATAGGAAGTATGAGCATCCACTTTTTGGCATGCAACTAGCCTCATCAAGTCTGGCCACAATCATCTCTTGCGTCGAGCTACCGAGCTTAGATGATATGAGGGGCCAATATGCTGGAACGGAAATGTTGCAACTCATTGCGGCTGCCTACATACCCTTCCCTACTCTAAAGGGATCAAGCATAGACCGTAGTTCATCCACGAAGGGAAAGAAGCTTAAACAACTCGTTTGCAAGGACCGTAGCCTAGAAAAATGGAAATAGCCTGGTCCGTAGGCCATTCCGTCAAGATGCACAATGATTATGCATCATCGGGTCCACGACATGGCATGGTGTTGCCTAAACATCAAATTCCCTTTGCGCGAGGCTACACATCTATAAATGAGCCTTAGGAATAATCTACACTCTTCCGGCTAAGCTATGAAGCTTACTTGGTGCATAGTCCGCATATGCACCTTCAACCAAGTACCCCTCCCTATATATGTCTTAATGGAATTTCTACAAGTATGTTTAGGGGACCAAAATGGCATGCCTGCTTCACTGTTCATCGCAATGATTGCGTTAATTCGCAATGATTGTGTTACTTCGCAATGATTGTGTTAATTCACAATGATTGCGCACAATTATTGAGCAACACTCATTTGGCCAACCCTCTCTGGCTGATGCACAGTGATTGTGCACCACTCGTTCTGCCAGCCCTCTATGTCCTGATGCACAATGATTGTGCAATATTGGCCCTATGCCAATAACTTTCGTAATGCGCAATGATTACGCTGCAAGATCAAGGCCACCTACCCAACTGGCCTAATGAATCATGATGCAACATTGACCCTTGGCCAAATGCCAAACATAATGCGCCATTTTGGCGCGCCATTTTCCTTAAGCCAATCTACCGCGTACCACGCAACATAAACTTTAGATGAAGCTTCATATTAGGCCATGGCGCTTCTTTTAGCATGCGCCATGCTAAAACACGGTGTGTCACACTCTTCACCCCTTTAAAGAATTTCGTCCCCGAATTTCAAAACCAAAACTATTGTGGACAATCTCTTCGGTTTGGATTTCCTAAGCAAAAGTCCCATACCAGATGCTCAGAAATCACGGGTTTCTTCAAGTGTCATGAACAACAATTTAGAATTTCTGAGCATATGTCGCATAACACCTTCCCAGGAATCCAAAAGTGCCCTCAAAAATACCAAGAATCTCAATTGGCCAGTGCAAAGAGGATATCTCGACCAGGTATCCTAGATGGCATCACATATTACCACCCAGGAATCCCTAAGGTTCACAAGTTTAAAGATGTCATCGAAATGACAATATTTTAGCACAGTACTGTGTGGAACAGTTTCCAGTTGCCCACCGTCCCTGACAGTCATCCATGTTGCCACTCGTAAGTGGGATGCTAGCCGGGCCTGACAACGCACACCGTTGGACAGTTTCCAACGTGTGGGGATGATCAGTCCCATTGTCTACCCACCGTCCCAGACGGTCTTCCAGATATGCACTCGTAAATGGGGTGCCACTTAGGCCAAGAAAACTCACAGCACTCATCTCAGCTCAACTCGAATTGCAAAGTAACTGGCAGTTCCAGTCACAAATTATTTCCGCGCAAAAGTTGGCCTACTCTCCAACTTCAAATTTCCATTAAGGAAAATACTCGCCAATGAGTCCACTCCGCACAAGTCCTTAGAGTTTTCTCGGAACTTACTCTGATACCAACTGTGATGGACCGGAAAATTACGCCTTTGGCGCGTTGCCCCGCAGGACGTAATCTCCCCGATGCGCCATGAAGAAGCTACGATCCGGGCCTCAAATCTAGGCAAATGCACTTTCAATTGCCCTTGCAATCATGCTCGTGGAGCATGATGCAGCTAACTTAGCTTCCACACCGTTTCAAAACTTACCCTTTGTCTGCTAAAGGGTTTAAGGCCATAAGGACAATGTTAATGCATATTGCGTGCATCACTGGCTTTGCCTCAACGTAGGGAATTCATCACTGAATTTCCTATCTAGATGACCAACATTTATATCGACGAGTCTTGTCCAGGCATAATCCTTGGACTTTGGCGTAGGCCGCACCAAGCCCATGCCATTCCCTACGTTACCTCACTTACCAACTCTTTATGACTTGATAGGAAGTATGAGCATCCACTTTCTGGCATGCAACTAGCCTCATCAAGTCTGGACACAATCATCTCTTGCGTCGAGCTACCGAGCTTAGATAATGTAAGGGGCCAACGTGCTGGACCGGCAATGCTGCAACTCATTGCGGATGCCTACGTACCCTTCCCTACTATAAAGGGATCAAGCAAAAACCGTAGTTCATCCACGAAGGAACATAAGCTTAACCAACTCGTTTGCAAGGCCCGTAGCCTATCAAAAATGGTAATAGCCTGGTCCGTAGGCCATTCCGTCAAGATGCACAATGATTATGCATCAGCGGGTCCACGACATGGCATGGTGATGCCTAAGCATCAAATGCCCTCTTCGCAAGGCTACGCAGCTATAAATGATCCTTAGGCATCATTTACACTCTTACGACTAAGCTGTGAAGCTTACTTGGTGCATAGTCCGCATATGCACCTTCAACCAAGTACCCATCCCTATATATGTCTTAATGGAATTTCTACAAGTATGTTTAGGGGACCAAAATGGCATGCCTGCTTCACTGTTCATCGCAATGATTGCGTTAATTCGCAATGATTGTGTTACTTCGCAATGATTGTGTTAATTCACAATGATTGCGCACAATTATTGAGCAACACTCATTTGGCCAACCCTCTCTGGCTGATGCACAGTGATTGTGCACCACTCGTTCTGCCAGCCCTCTATGTCCTGATGCACAATGATTGTGCAATATTGTCTCTAGGCAAATAACTTTTGTAATGCGCAATGATTACGCTGCAAGCTCAAGCCCACCTACCCAAGTGGCCTAATGCATCATGATGATGCAACATTGACCCTTGGCCAACTGCCAAACATAATGCGCCATTTTGGCGCGACATTTGCCTTAAACCAATCTACCGCATACCACGCAACAGAAGCTTTAGATGAAGCTTCATCTCAGGCCATGGCGAATCTTTTAGCATGCGCCATGCTAAAAATATGGGTTGTTACACAATGGGTGTGTCTTCCACTACCTCTATGTCTTATACTTCTGTTGCTAGAAAAATGGAAGAAATAGAGGATATTAATCGAACCCTTTCTTCGGAAAACGCTCACTGAAGCTTGCCCTTAGTGATCTAGAGATGGGGTATGAGAAATTAGTCAGGAGTTTAGTGTTGTTGATGCTCAGCATGCTAAAGCAGAGCATAGCTTAGAAAATTCTCTTACCCATGCTAGAGGTAGTCTCGGAAGATTTTCTTGGCCCTTTTCTTTGATTCCTTATGTTATATCATCTTATTAGATTTTTGTCTTGCAGATCTTCAAGAACAGGTAGTTGGTCTAAATGCCAAGGTACATAATCTTTCTGGACAGCTTGAGGAGAAGGATAAGCAGTTGTATGATCAGCGCGAAACCATGAGGTCTTCCAATTGTCGAGTTTCTACTTTGGAAGGGGATAACCTTCGTTTGAGGAACACTCTTTCTGAACAGCGTCTTAAGTCTGCGCAGGACTTGAAGGCTCATAATAATGAACTGAAGTTATTTTATGAAGAGGCATCCAAGAAGCAGATCAACGATGCCTTCGAGCAAGATGAAAGAAAAATTCTTGGGGTTAGATTTCCCCGCCTCTAGTTCCTTTGACGTTGATGTCTTTGTATTGATCTTCTTTTTCTTTATTTGCACGTAGGTAGGATTTACCATTTGCATCTTTGTAATTACTTTGTGGAGGTGCTTCTTCAGCAGAGATATGTTCTTTTCCTTTTGTTTGTATTTTGCGTTTGTTTCCTCAGCTACTTTATGGGTTGTTTTTTTGGATACTATTTTGAGTCGTAATTCCCAATTGCTGTAATGGAAAAAATTTCTTTCGGATATGGTTGTATCATTCTTTTATTCTTCCAATATACATTTGAGAATGAGTTAACAACCTATTGTGTTGTGAGGCCTATTTTAGTCTTTGTTTGGAACATTCATCATCCTTCCAAACTATCCTTTGGCCAGAAGGTAGCTGGGGGTGTGGTTCTGATGGGTGGTGTAATGTATTCATTGTTAACCGTCCCATGTTCAACCCGAAGGTTGCTTTGCTTCGATAGGGGTATATATTTATTGGATATCTTATATGGATTTTGTGCCCCTTCCTATGGACTGTATTCCTGGGTATCCGAGATGACACTTGCGCATTATGTCTTGCCCCTACCCTTGCATTGCCATAAAAGACGAAGGGTAAATATTAACCCTTCTTTATTTATGTACATTGATCTCTTTGGTTATATTTCCCTAAGGATGTGATGAGACTCGCTTTGTAGTTAAGAAAATGCATTATCATTGATTTGCGAGGCTTCGAGTGCCTCATTCCAGAGATAAAAATATAGTAAGCTGCTACGCGTACTCTTCTTCTTCTGGTTCCTACGGGTAGTACTTTTTCAAGTAAATTGCATTTCGGGGGTGATGCAGTACTTCTCCTTTCACTGTTCGCAGATAGTATGCCCCTTTGCCAGCAATATCGTGGATGATGTAAGGCCCGTCCCAGATAGGTGCGAATCTTACCCACTATTTCTTCTTTTGGTAAGGCGGGATTTGTCGGAGGACATATTCTTCGACGGGAAAGTTTCATGGGATGACGTTCTTGTTGTATTCTCTGGCCAGCCTTTGCCGGTAGTTCACCATTCTTTGTAGCGCTACTTCTCTTCTTTCTTCCAAGTCGTCCAATTTTTCGAGCATCAAATCGGTTGTGAGGTTCTTTTACCAAGCTTCTGTTTTGATGGTGGGAAGAATGACCTCTGTTGGGATAACATCTTTGGCTCCACATGTGATTAAGAAAGGGGTTTCTCCCGTAGCTTACCTTCGACTTGTCATGTACGCGCAAAGAGTGTTATGCAGTTGTTCGCACCGTCTGCCCTTTGTAGATAGTGGATTTTCAACAAGGGTTAAAATCGTAAAACCATAATTATACATGCTCCTGATCCAGCAATCAGATGAGTATTGAGGCTCATGTCTCTCATTGAAGCATGGAAGATCGTGTCATGAAATCTCTGACTGAGGATATTGTCTCTCAGAGTATATGTAGATGTGTAGTCTCTCAGCTGAGGCAACGACACATCTCATGAATACTGAGCAATTTCAGTAATTACTTCTATATAGAATCGAAATATTGGCCGGCTCCTAGACAGCTTGCCTGCTAGTATAGAGAAATAACGTCTTCAGGATGCAACAAGGTTTTCCCTGACTATATAAAGGAGATATGACGTTTCAACAAGCTCATATTTCTTAATTCTCAGATAATTAATGCTCCTAGACAACATGCCTGCTAGTATAGAGCTATCAATTAATTATATCTAATCGTTAAATATTCAGCAATATTCTACGATTCTTTGTAATATTTCGTCACTTCAATTCATGGTCCTTCCCAGCAGAATTCCACGAGTTATGATAAATGTTCAACGTACGGGCATCTGAGGTTCTATCGAGTAAGCCCCGACCAAAATGGTGTGAGTGTACTCAGCAATAATGCACAAACGAGCACCTGGATGCGCAAACGAGCATTCCAAAACACGAAGGAAGGATGAACCTATGCAAAATAGGAAGAAAAATAATAATAATAAAAAAATATTAGCAAATGCGCTTGGGGACTGGGCCCACCGACCGTCCAGTCACGCCGTGGCCAGTCCCACGCCTAATATCATATTTTATCATGTTTTATTATTTTTCCCTGATCTCATGAAAGTCTTTTCATTTGAGCAAATCTCCTTCGTCTCAAGGAAACTCCCTAATCTCATGGTGTTTCCTCATGTCAAAGAAATAATAAAAATAAGGAAAGGCGTCGTGGGACCGAGCTTGCTAGCCGGCCGGACATGCCCTAGCTGTGGCCGGTCCCACACCTCATGGTTCCTTACTATCTTATTATTTCCCTCATCTTATGAAAATTCTCTGATTTCATGATATTTCCTTAAACTCATGAAAATTATGTAAAATTAGGGAGAAAATGCACGGGACCGGGCTCATTGGTCGGTCGGACGTGCCCTAGCCATGGCCGGTCCCACACGTTCTTGTCTCGTTATTTTAATATTATTTGTTTCCCTCATCCCATGGAAACTCCTTCACTTCAAGGAAACTCCCTAGTTTCAGCAAACTCCTTGAATTCATGAAATTTCCCTCTAAGTCGTGAAAATAATATAAAATTAAGGAAACTCGTGGGACCGGGCCCTAGCCGTCCGGTCATGTCCTACCCGGTCCCACACTCCCCTTATTTTATTATTATTATTTTTTATGTTTCCCTCATCTAATGGAAACTCCTTGGTTTCAACAAACTCCTTGATTTTATGATATTTCCCTAAAATCATGAAAAATATTATAAAATTAGGAAAAGTGGTCGGCCATGCCTTGGCCATATTTGTTCCCACACTACATGATTCTTTCATTATTTTATTATTTATTCCTTCATCTCATGAAGTTTTTCTGGTTTCAGCAAAACCATGAATCCTTCATATTTTCTCAAAATGTTGCTCAAACGCGCATCAGAAAATATCGAAACTCTCAGGACTGAGACACGGACATTATGGTGACACGGGCATGTCTCCTTGACCGACCAAGGCTGGCCCTGAGGCTTTCAAAGAGCCGGTCCCACGTGTTTTAACAATTTTGACCCAATTTGCTCAATTGCTCATATTGGGTCCAAACTCTTCTCAAACAACTTGGAGTTTGCTCAAACGACCATCAGCTGGTCCCATGACCACCAAGGGCCGGTCTCATGCCCTCTTGGTCGGTCCCTCATCTCTCCATAATCAGGTTTTACTATCTGACGCTCACACGACCACTATTCTAATAAATGATTGAACCAACATTTAATCATCTTTTCACCAACTAGTCTTCAAGAGACTTTGGTATTTTGCTCATATGAGCATCTGTCGTTACATGGTCGAATCGTCATGCCATGTAGCCGGTCCCTCCTTCACTGTGGTTGATTTTCAATAAATCATCAATTGATCAAAATTCGGGTTTCGAATCCAGAGCTCTGCAAAAACATAATTTTGAGCAGATTCAAACATTAATAATTTTACGTTGATCCTGTGATCAACACTTTAATAATTATGCTCGGCCTAGCTGCCAGTATCTTAAATTAATATTTTATTTTATCTAGTCTTGACACCAACAATTCATCAGGCGATCAACACTTGCGCATACGAGCAATATTTGCTCAAACTAAGGAATATTGGTTCAACTATCAATATTCAACAATTCAGCAACATTTACTCACCTTAAGTTATCAACATTTATTCGACAATATACTTTTGTCTCAGCAGGCATGTTCAAATCATGAGTCTCAGAACATTTGCAAATCAGGTTCGACTCAGCAATACAAGGAATCATCGTCCCATAAAGTCAGCAACTGACTCCACAATCACGAGATGTTAATCAAGTCACATGGGGGGATATTAACTAGGGTTTTGGTATGGAGGTCTTCGGCACGTGTGTTCATACACACGATGAGAATGTGAGAAAATCGTACAATCAGTTGAAGGAGTTAGCAAAAAAGTGGATGGAAAATCAACCAAGTCTCTGCACGATGAGCAACTGTTTTTGACATGATTTCCCACTTCCCCACTCTTTGACTTCAACAACTGTCACACTTCATGGGATCAAGCTGTTTACAATTCCAGCAATATAAATAATTCTCTGAATCCTCCTGATTGAAATAGACAAGAATTTCTCGACAAGTTCACACAGACAATCTTTCGTCTACACCAACTCATCGTCTGACCAATCACTCTCAACTGAGTAAAATTCAATCATTCAGAAATTTCTTACGCAGAATACACAATACACCTACAATCTCGATCACCATTGATCTCACACATTTCTTAGCTTCCCTCCTACAGATCAACCCATCCTCTCTTGTGACCGAATTGACTCTGGAATGGCCATTGTCTTGGTTTAGGACGGAGTCCTACAGATTGATGTCTCGAACTTAAAGCACTCCCTTCTTACAGTGCATCTGTGTGAGGTTGAGCATTTGCTCGGTTCAAGGAGTATCCTCCGCACGGTCATCTCCTCAATTCTGTAAAAACCAACAAATTGTTTTTCCCATCTACAGATTGGTGACCACAGTGGGAGATTATTCTCTTGGTTGCAATCTTAGCATTCACAAAGATGGCTGGTCTTAGGTCTGGGTTAGTTACAGGTTCCAACACAAACGACGCTAGCACTAGCAATAATAACAATGATGATATCCCGGAAACCATTCTGGCCTCCAACACTGACGGTGGTGATGTTATTCCTCCTCACGATAACATGGAAGGTCACCCCCTGTTCGGCCGACACCATGAGGAAATCAGGGGGAATCCACCACCTACCATGGATGATCTCATCAAGGTGCAAGAGACTCTTGCAAGGAATCAAACTGACATGGCTGCAACACAGAAGGAGCTATTCAATTATCTTAAGACTCTCACTAACAAGATGTCAGAGAAGACTCAAGGAAAGGAAAAGAAAAGGAAACATCCTTAGATGCTGATCCTGAAGTAGTTCCAATTCATACAGTGGATGACAACGAAGTCCGCAAAGCTGCAGACGATCCATCAGCGAAGGAATAATCAAATTTCATTACTCAGGAAGATTTGGAACGCCTTTTGGAGAACCATGGAAAAAACAAGACATCACATATCCATCGTCACCAGCCTCCATACCCTGCTGCTACACAAAGGATCCACTTACAAAAGGTTATACCTCTCCAACCTTCAGTTTATATGACAGAACAGGCAATGCTCGGAAGCATGTTTCTCGGATCCTGGAAGCCTTGAGCGAACATGAGCATAACCATGTTGTTCGCCTCAAAGAATTTTCAAAATCCTTGAAAGGCAGGGCATACACCTGGTACAACAACATCGCACCAGGAACTATCAACAATTGGGGAGAAATGATTAACGCATTATACAGAAAGTACTTCTTTGTGTCAGAGCAAGTTACTCTCTCTGATCTTGGAAAAATTATTCAGATGAACAACGAACATCCCAATGACTACGTGAAAATATTCAAAGTCCAGGCCCTGGACTGTCATGATCCAAATGTCATGGAGCAACAACTTGTAGACTTGTGTATCAACGGCATGATCCCGGTCTACAGAGATTTATTAGAAAATCTTCGTTTCCATACTTTCTCAAATCTTCATGAAGCGGCGAAGAGATCGGTAACTACTGCACCCTCTTTACTGGAAAGAACAAAGGCTACAAAGGCTGAAGAACCGCGAGACGCTCGAGGTAGCATACGTATGTTCAACAAGCAATACAACCTCCAGCCTTCCACAAACGCTGTCGCAGAACGGAGCTAAAATCCGAACCACCGCGCAAGAATACCTCAGCTCCTTCAAAAGCACAAAGGAAGGATAAGCAAGATGCACAAGCCCCTGACCAGCGCACAATGGCTCCTGATCAAGATGCACCTGACTTTCCCCTTTACATTGAAGAGGTGATCGAACTCCTGGATGCTTGGATCTAAGATGGTGCTATCAAGTTACCATATCTTAAGAAAGAACCGACTGAAGAAGACATGGAAGGTACTCGTTACCGCCGCTTCCACAGGTTCGTCAATCATCCCACAAGCGACTGCAGAGTCTTAAAGCGTATATTCAGGGAAAAGGTTGAATCGGGAGAGCTTAACTTGGGGATTGAAGGAGTACACAGAGATCCTCTCCCAGTCAGGACTTTCTCCATTTCTGAACAACCAGTCAAAGAAGCAGTTCAGTCGTTGATCGAACAAGTCTGCGAATTGCTCTATCTGTCGATGGCGCAGAGGGGAGACATGTTCATGGATCTGAACCACATAGTGTCTGGTAAACGTCTACCGATTCCAAAAGTACCTCTGAACCTTTATCCACTGACAAGGAAATGTATGACTGGGGACTTCTTACGACAGTGCATATTAAAGGGAACGAATTTAAGAGAGCATTTGTTGATGTTGGCACTGCCATCAACATCATTCCTTTGAAAACTCTCAGAGCCGCTGGCATTACTCGACAAGAAGCTACTCATGCTCCCATCTCAATCAGAGACCTTGAAGGAAAGCTCGGAAATACTTATGGCTACATTAGTCTCAAATTGAACATAAGTTCAACCTGGACAGAAACCAAGTTTCACATAATCAGGAAGATCCAGGATATGACATGTCCTTCAGACGAGCGTGGATCCACGCTGGAAAGATGGGTACTTACAAAGCTCCTTTGGTTACACATTTCTCCAACGAAGAAAGTTCTGATCTATAAGATTTGGCTGACATTCCATCATCAGAGGACTTGGAGGAATTTAGAACTTTGACAAGGTTGAAACAAGAACCTGCAAAAGATGCATAGACATTCATCAAAAGGTCCTGCACTCAGGCAAGTCTCATTCCTACCATGTCCATGTCATTTATTTCCTCACATGTTATTCTAGCATGGGGACTAAATTCTTCTAGCATCTCTGCTATTGCAAGACGCTATAAGTGGGTAATCTCAATTCAGCAATATTTTACCAAGTGGTTGAATCTGACATTTCTCCGAATCGAGCATCTCACTAAGACATTCATACCGAGATGATGTTCAAGCACGACAAAGAACAATTTGGGCATTTCTCCATAGCCTTGCAGGAGTTTTCATGTGTACCTCAAAATCAGAAAGCTCTAATGTCTGCACAAGTGTTGAATCCCACTACCCCAACGACAAGAATGCTGAATCAACAGAAGATACTCATGGTCGAAATGATCAAACCTAAGACATTCGATGCTTAAAGAATATATACTTAAACGCTCAAGCATCTAAGAAGCCATCAAATTGTACTCCCAATCAAAGAGTACAGCTTCAGCATAAATATCTCGACGATGATACACTAATTCAACATCAGCATGATCAAAGTGTAACTAAACTACAATTGATAAGTCTTTATTATCCCATGATAAGACTTCTGAAGCAGATGCAACATCATTCATACATGGATGGCACTAACTCCTTCAACATACACTGGGAAACCTGAGGTGATTCCGTGAAACTTCATCAACAGAACTTCTCTACATCACGAAACTTGCACGACCAAGGAACTTTTCCCTTCACATCCAGAATGGAGACTGTCGCTTCTATCTGCCACAACAATATTGATTCCCTGGTGTTGATGGTGGATTTTCAACAAAGGTCAAAACCGTAAAATCATTATACTGCATGTTTCTGGCACGGTTTCAGAAATCCATGTGATGATTCGTGATTTACGAAGTATAATGCATATGTCGCTCGAAAGGCCTCTCCGGAGCGTTCGACACTGGAATTTCATCATAGCCTCTATGTAGAATAACGTAATTAGGTGGTTTTCCGTAAGATTGAGAGCTTAACGCCTTCAGGATGTCGGTGACACTCATTGTTCCCTGAATACATAGAGGAATTCGCCTCTACATAGAAGAACGATTAGGCGGTTCTCCGTAAGATTGAGAGCAATAATGCCTTCAGGAGGCCGGTGACATTCACTGTTACCTGACTATGTAGAGTGTTCGTGTATAGACTCAGGAGGTCCTCCATACATGAAATTTTGAGAGGGAAAAACGTCTTCGGGACATTGGCAACACTCGCTGATTCACTGACTATACGCAAGAGATTAAATTCTACGTCATATTCACCACTGAATTCCTAGAAGATAATCTATCTTATCTTATTGCTCCTATTCCATGGTCAAACTCACGACTGGTTCTATGGAATGGTAATAGATAAATGTATTACTGTGATTTCATAATCGAATCCACAGTTGATCTCATGAAATGGTAATAGGTATTACTCCGATTTCATGGTCGAATCCACGACTGATCTCATGAAATGGTAATATCTACACCTATCTTATTACTCTGATTTCATGATCGAATCCACGGCTGATCTTGTGAAATGGTAATAAACAACCATTACTCCGCTTCTATGGTCGAATCCGCGATCCCATGCAATGGTAATACTCATTTTATTATTCTGAATTCATGGTCGAATTCATGGTTGATCCTATGAATTGATAATAAAAAACTATTCACTTTTATTACTTAGTTTCATGAATCATTCTCCACTGAATTTCATAAATTAGTAATAAATACTCAACAATCGGGAATCTCGACCATCAAAGCCCCACAAAAATGGTGCAAGTGTACTCGACAATGATGCACGACTGAGCACCTGGATGCACGAACGAGCATCCAAAAAAATGGACAGATGAGGAATCCTACGCAAAACAGGAGAAAGCAACAAATAATAATAAAATAATAAGAGGCGCCCAGGGGCCGGGCCCACCGACCGACCGGCAGTGCCCTAGCCGTGGCCGGTCCCATGCCTCTTTTATTATTTTGCCTTATTTTGTTATTTTCCTGAACTCATGAAAACTCGTTGATTTTAGCAACTTTCCTTGTTTTTGTGCAAAACTCATGAATTCCCCATAACTTCATTGATTCATGGAATAACATTATAAAATAGGAAAGGTATGCGGGACCAGGCAACCTAGCCGGACGACCATACCCAAGCCGTGGCCGACCCCACGACTCACAATCCCTAGATTTTATAATTATTATCCCCAAACTCATGAAACTCCTCTGTTTCAACAAAAATTCATGGATTCTCCATAACTTCACGGATTCATGAAAAATAATATTATAAAATAGGGAAAGGTGTGCGGGACCAGGCAACATAGCTGGCCGGCCATGCCCTAGCCATGGACGGTCCCACACCTCGCAATCCCTAGTCTTTTATAATTATTACTTTCCTCAATTCATAAAACTCCTGGGTTTGAGCAAAAATCATGATTTCGTTATAACTTTCAAATTTTGCTCGAACCATGAAAAACCAAAAGCCAACATGGTCACACGACCGGCTAGCCTCACACTGCAATTTTAAATGTTAAAATACACTTATTTTAATATTTACAAAATATTGATCGATTGAGCATACATGCTCATTCCAACAAAAATCAAGAATTTCAGTCAAGATGAAACTCTTCTGAAATTTCACAACGTTGCTCGAGCGCACATCAGAAAATTCTGAAACTCTCAGTATGGAGACACGGGCACCACGACAATACGTGCATGCCTTCATGACCGACCAGGGTCATCCTTAGGGCTTGTACAAATCCGGTCCCACACGTTTTCATAATTCTGACCTAATTTTCTCAATTGATCGTATTGGGCCCAAACTATCTCCAACCAACCTGGGGATTGCTCAAACGGCCAGGTCACGTGACCACCAAGAGCCGGTCCTATGCTCCCTTGGTCGGTCCCCATCTTTCATACCTAGGTTTTATCACCTAATGTTGAACCCAGTAATATATCAGTAAATGATGAAACCAGCATTTAAGCATCATTCTTTCACCAATCCTCAAACTGAGAACCCTGGTGCATGCTCACTCGATCACTGGGTACCACATGGACGCCCATCATCCCATGTGATCGGTCCCTCTATCACTCATGACCTATTTTCAGCGACTCATCAACTATGATCTGAAATTAGGGTTTTGAATAAATGTTCCACGATCATCACTCTGAGCACAATTCAAACACTAATGAATTTATGATGGATTCAGCAACCAACATCTGAATTAATCATATAATATTTGGTAGCTTACCAATATTTTAATATTTTATTGGGTCACGTCACCAATAAATATTTCGTCGAATCGAGCAATACTTGCTCAGTTGCTCAAATATTGATCCAGCTATCAATACTTAGTAATTTATCAGTAATTTGTCAAATTGAGCAATACTTGCTCAATTGCACGACAAATTATTAACATTCAGTAATTTTCCGAATTGAGCGATACTTGCTCAATTGTACGTCAAATCATCAACATTCATTATTTTGTCGAATTGAGCAATACTTGCTCAATTGCTCGTCAAAATTTTCAACATTCAGTATTTTGGCGAACTGAGCAATACTTGCTTAGTTGCTCGTCAAATTCTCAAATATTCAGTAATTCGTCGAATCGAGCAATACTTGCTCTCCCTCAAATACTGGTCAGTAATTCATCACCGAATCTACAATACTGATACCATTTTAGAGAACTACATGTTCGATCCATGAATCGCGGAGCATTCACCGCTCATGCTCGATTCAACAAAACCTAGACTCACTGTTTAATCAGTCAACAATTGACTCACTAATACACGTATGTCATGCAGACTCCACTATTCGTGAGACATCGATCACGTCAAATTGGGGGATAACAACTAGGATTTTGGTCTGGCGGTTTACAACACGTGGGTTCATCCACAACGAGAAGTGTGAGTAAGTCGTGTCAATGGTTGAGGGAGTTAGCAAAGTAGTGGGTGAATGATCAACCAAGTCTCCGCACAATCCGGAATTGGTTTCACCACGATCTTCCACTCTCCCACTCTTTCACTCAAGAAACCATCACACTTACAGGGATCAAGGTGTTCACTACTCTGACAATATATATAAGTCTCTGAATCCATGATTGAAAAGACGACAGACAACGAATGATCATCAGCTATCAGCAATCGTCTACATAGAATTTCTCGAGTAACTACTCTCAAGAATTCATCAATCCATCAGAACTTATTCGAACTCATCAGTTCACCAAAATTGCAGAAACCTTCAACACATCCACAATCCTTGATCATCACTGATCCCACACAATTCTCAGCTTCCCTCCTACTGATCAACCCATCTCCCTCTTTGCGATCGAATTGACTCTGAAACGGCAATTGACTTGGTTTAGGCCGGAGTCCTACAGATTGATCTCTCGAATCTAAGCACTCCTTTTGCAGTGCATCGGTGTGAGGTTGAACAGTTTGCTCGGTTGAGGAGTCTCGACAATACACTTGTCTCTTCACTTCTCTAAAAAAACAGTGACTCGTTTTCCCCCATCTACAGATTGGCGACCACGGTGTGAGATTAATCTCTCGGTTGCAATCTCAACTTAATGGTTGATCTTAGGTCAGGTTCAGTTACAAATCCTAGCACAAACAACGCGAGCACTAGCAACAATGGTGGTACTCCAGAAACCATTCCTTCTTTGAACGATGGTGGTACCACTCCTCCTCAAACCAACGTTGAAAATCATCCTCTTTTCGGCTGGCATCCCGAAGAGTTCAGAGAAAATCCACCTACCATAAACGATCTCATGAAGGTCCAGGAAGTTCTCGCTAAAAATCAGACTGACATGGCTGCAACACAGAAAGAGTTGTACAAGTATCTCAAAACTCTCACTGACAAGATGTCAGAGAAGATTCGGGAGAAAGGAAAAGCCAAGAAAACGTCTTTAACTGTTGATCCTGAAGTTTTTCTAGTCCACATAGTTGACGATGATGAAGTCCACAAAGCTGCGGAAAACCCACCAACAAAAGAGCCTGCCGGTTTCATCACTCGTGAAGATCTAGAGTGATTCATGGAGGGTCGAGGAAAGGGAAAGGCATCATCTTTCCATCGTCATCAACCTCCCTATTCCTCTGTTGTACAGAGGATTTCTCTCCCGAAGGGCTATACTTCTCCAACGTTCACACTTTACAATGGAACGGGGAACGCCCGAGAGCATGTTTCTCGATTCCTGGAGGCATTAGGAGAACATGAACACAATGATGTCGTCCGACTGAAGGAGTTCTCAAAGTCTATGACCGGCCGAGCATATACTTGGTACAACAACATCGCACCAAGGAGCATCACTAATTGCGGAGAAATGGTTAATGCCTTCTACAGGAAATACTTTTTCGTTTCAGAGAAGATTACTCTTTCTGACTAAGGGAGAATGGCTCAGAAAAACACCGAACATCCAAACGAATATGTTAAGAGGTTCATAATTCAAGCCTTGGATTGTCATGATCCTAATGTTACTGAACAACAATTGGTGTACTTGTGCATCAACGGGATGATCCTTGTCTACACACTACAACAAAACACACGTTTAGTGACAAATTTTACGTGACCAATAAAATTTTGTCTACAAATCTAGTGTTTAGGGAGGAAATCTTTTTTGGTCACCAAATATATTTTTTTCGCGACAAACAGTAAATTTAGTCTTTAAAGTTGTCACTTCAAATTTTTGGGACCAAATATAGTGACCAATCTTATCTCCATCTCAAAATTATTTTTTTGTGACCAAATATAGTGACCAATCCTATCTCCGCCTCTAAATATTTCTTTGTGACCAATTATTTCGGTCACGGAATTGGTTTCTAGCGACAAAGGAAAATTATAGTTTCCAAACATATTATTGCTAGCAATCCGAGACTTTTGTCCATGAATGTATCTTATACTGATAAAATTAGTTTGTTGCCGAAATGAATGCACGTCAAATAAGGATTTCGCGATTAGAACTATCAGTATCCAAACAAATTGTTGTCGTAAATAAGGTCTCCGAAAAAACTATTGCTGACAACGTATAACTTTTGTCCTTATATCTATTTATCCAGACAAAAAATGAGTCGTCCTATAAATGAATACGAAGCAAATCTGAAATTTTGCCGTTAAAACTGTGTTGCGGCAAGACAAATTGTGGTCAACAAATCTGAATATTTGGTGACTGCTTGTGATTTAGTCTGCTCAGTTTCAGAAATTGAAATGGTGATGTTGCTTCGAGTATGACTGGCATCCAAAGGCATACGTGATGGAACATTTGTTGCGGGAAGCGAGAGATTTTTCTCTTCCGAATCCATTCCAAGATTCTCATCTAAAAGATAAATAGAAGGGTTCAAAATCTAATGCATAACCATGATAAAGCAGATTCTCAAGTGAAAAAAAAACAGCTGTAAACATGTAATAGATCAATAAAACCGTGTTAACAATTTGGTGGTACACTTCATACCTTCACCAAAGTGATCCTCGGAAAGTGGTTCCTAAGCAGCATCAATACTCTGGAAATATCACCACCAGCAGAGTGCTAGCTTGGACTTGTCCCAGATGCAAAAATATGAAGTGATTAAGTAAAAGACAAATTGAATAATCAACAATATGAAGTGATCAAGTAAAAGAAAAATTGAATAATCAACTGCACACAATTTTCATAATCTCAATTATCGTCAGCTAGAGGTACAAGGATTGTATAAAACCGAAAGGTAATATCACGCACCAGGACTAAGTATATACAAATTTGGGAGGATCCTACAATAACATATTAACACTAGTAAATACCATCATGCCGAGTTGCCGACATCTATAAAAGTAAGAAACTTAGGCAGAAAATGGGTGTCCATATTATCAGAATTAAGGGTAAACATGCTTAAAGTTGGTGGCCTCTTCCTCCTCATTCCTAGAAAGGGAGAGCAGTAGCTGGAACAGGAGTGATTTCTGCTTCTTCATAATGGAGATCCCTGAGAACTGTCTCTTGTATTACTCAAAAATTTGTCATATAATGGAGAATATTGTGAAGGTGTTCCAATTTCCGACATTTCAGAAATATGTTCGTTCTTGCTAGCGGAGAATGGATATGGCTATCATTGGCATTGAACTGGAAGACCTTGAACGGCACAGAGTAGCCACTGCCTCTTTTCCTACATTAAGGAATATAGGCATGCTACCTTAAATCTTCTTCATTCTATTCAGCCAGCATGTGTTTTCTGTCCGATTGCGTTTATAGAGAACCTAAGTAAAACCCAACTCGCAACTGATGTGACCTCCATGCTGTAACCAACTGCCTCGCATTAAATCTGCTTTCATTACACCAAGCTAGGTGTTAGCATACATCTTTATCGTTAATATAAAAGAGGAAATTTGAATTTTGATTTGTAGGTGATCTCTAAAAACATCTACATCAATTGTCAGGATGTACTAGATTATTTGGACCAAATGCATGACGCATAAAGAAAAACAATGGGGGTGAGATATCCTCACATGCAGCTGGTTAACAATCATGAAAAAGTTGGATAAGACATGCTCGAAGATACTGTAACAGCACTCTCCTAAGATCAATATAACACCATTATTCATTAGGAAAAACTCTAATTAACGAAAAATTTAAGGAAATGAGGATGTCTTAGGTAACATTCTGATGCCCGAACCAAAGATTTTTTATTTTTTTTGGTTATCAGCGTCATATCATGCTAGATTCGTGTATATCCTGAAAATGAAACAAATATGAATGGTCCAGTGTGTATTGGCATTGGTCCAATCATTAACAAAGGAAAGAAATCAGTATCACTGTTTGTGTGTACATATTTCACCATCAAACACGTGTATGTAGGAAGACACGTGGAGAGCATGCGGACCAAGCCATCAAAACATGATGACACACGCCCACAGCCAAGAAGCCCATCCCGTAGACGTCGGATCTTTGCTCGAACAAATCCAAGGGCAAAAGATAAGAGATGTATCAAAAACACGATGTACTGCGGAGCACCAAATAACTCCCGAAGAGTTACTTTATCTCATCCCTAAAAGAAGCCAAGATCAACGGTGAAGAAAAGGTCGACTGACATGGACGTGACAGGGGCAGAAGACACTTGTCTGACACGAGCATGCGTCTCAACTACCCACATTAAACACTCTGAGCAATATACGTGTCGAGCAACTCGTGGAATGAACGAGGATTACTCTGCGTGATTAAGTAATGAACGAAGACCTCCGCGTGATGGACACAAAGCACAAGAAGATAAGGTTCCAACGGCCCTCAGAAACGGGTCCCACAATCTAACCCTATAGATACCCCTTCTCCACCAAGAGTAAAGGGGATCGGGAAAACAAGGGAGAGAAGGAGAGAGAGAAGGATTGTGAGTGTAAGTTTGTCTTTTACAATACACAGATCTATGTAAACTCCAAAGTCACTCGACTATCTCTGTAATCATCAAGTACATAGTGAAACAACCCCGTGGATGTAGGCCTTAGTGCTGAACCACGTAAATCCCAGTCTTATTTACATTCCAGCACTTTATATTCGCCGAATGTTCCACGGATTTTACTTTTGTACCATGTTTTCTTTATCTTCTTCTATGTGAACGCCTCTAGTGATGATATTAGATGAGGCTATGATAAACCCGAAGGTTTTGAGCCAAGGAATCGGTAGTCATTTCATCAGTCCAAGTGGGCACATAGAGTGCGAACATTGTTTGTGAACATATAAATGCCTTCGTGATTTACGTGTTCACGATTTGGCGCTAGAAACAGGGACTTCGTCCCGGTAAAAGATTTATCTTATCCTGTGATTTCATCTTAAACTAGCATATGATTGCTCTGCTTCATTAGCTCTAGCAATATTTACCTTTTGTTAAAATTTACCATATTCAAAGCAATTTAAACTGGTTAAAAGATTTATTGCTTAGATCCATGGATTTACATTTTCTAGATCTCGTACGGACCTGTCTTTCCGGTGGGTTTTCGAAAATTTTCAAAAAGATCTACGTGCAGTTTCAAAGGGATCCTTTCACGTGGCCCTCGGGCAGTTTTTCCCTGTCTTGGAGTAAGGTATTTCGCAAACTAACCCGATCCGCACGGACATTTCTGTTTCTCGCTGTTTGAAATTCACTTGTGCAGAAAGAAGACGACAAAAGGACCCACGATGGAAAAGATGCGGGAAGCAGGAAAATCCAAAGCCTCGTCAAAAGTAGCACCAAGGACAACCCCGGTCATCACCCGGAGCAAGCAGAAAGGAGACAAAGCCAAAATGACTAGTCAGAGGCAGGATACTGCGGAGATCACTTCGCCTCTGAACGCTAACTCCGTTGCAGCCGCGGCCCTCAGAGCAGCGGAAACAAAGTACAGTACGGCAGCGGCAGCCCCAAAGGCTGCGGAAGCCAGCAAAACTCTTTCTACGAATCAATTTCACCAACCAAAATAAAGGGTGGATGAATCCGGAACACATCAACCCGCGCACCCGCCAACCTTCGGAATGCCATCAGCAAACGATCAGAATCAGACTGTGCCGGTGGCTTTAACACCGCAGATGGGCACTCGGCCCGATCTGGAAATGCCAACAATCGAAGCTGAACCTCTACCCCCTTTAGTGAAAACCGTAGAAGAAGGTGGCACCATGGCCGTAGTAGCACAAGCTGGGACTCTCAATCAGGGGTCAAACCAATCACATCGATTGATGGCTGAGCTTGAAGAATTGAAGAAGAGCCAGCAGGTTTAAGCAGATGCAGTAGCTCTGCTGGCCAAAGAAAACCAAGATTTAAAAGACCGGATTGCCCAAAGCACGAAGACCAGCCAACCACTTGATGAAGCAAATTCAAAGGCACCAGAACCAAATCGAGACCGAAGAGTCATCGTAGCAGCTAATGGAGACACGGCTAGGGGAAGTAGCGCATCCGAACCGGATTATAATGACGGAGAGTCAGACTATCACGAGCAGAAGAGCGTAGGGAACCACCACGCGATGGAAGAGCTGCGTGATGAGATGATGGCAGAGATCAGGCAATTAAAAAGTAGACAAGGCAGGGGAAGGTTAGAAGAGGTCATGAGAGAGGCTAACTCCACGCCCCTAACTCATCGCCTGGCCAACACCCATATTCCGCTGAAGTGCCCTGTCCCGACGTTCGAATGCTATGACGGATCCAGTGATCCCGCTGCACATATTCGGTATTATAACCGTGTCTTAGATAGATGGAGTCAGAACGACACCGTACTCTGTAGATACTTCCCATCAAGCCTGAAGGGATCGGCATTGTTTTGGTTTGATAATCTGCCGCCAGACTCTGTCCACTCCTACGACCAACTCGCAGAAAATTTCTTAAGAACTTACATGTACAACAAGGTTGTTAACACCGGAATGGATAATCTCTTTTCGCTGGCAATTGGCTACAAGGAAACCACGAGGGAATACACTAACAGATGGCACAAGATCTGCCAAGCCATAGGAAGTGTGGACCCAGTGGTAAGTATCAACTGCTACAAGTGGGGATTAGACCGAATGAGTCCACTATTTGTTGAGATTCATGGAAGCATGCCTAAGACAGAGGGAGATCTTCGAATAATTATTGAAAAGCACGCTCGTCTTTAAGAAATCCAGCGTGAAAACCCGAGGGCGTACCCACAGAGGTCTCACCGTACCAATTTCGCAGAAAAAACCAATGGGACCAAAAGGAATTGCTCAGTGGAACGGCCTCACGAAGATAGGAAGGAACGAAGGGATGAACGACGAAAAAACGATCGAAAATTCGAAGATCAAGTTTACACGAAGCTCAATGCTAGCTATGCTCGGATCCTGCGAGAGATCAAAGGAAGGGAAAATCTGGAGTGGCCATGGTCTAAGGGAAAACAGCCCCCAAGAACTGAGAAGTCTAAAGATTACTGTGAATATCACTGCTTCAACGGACACCAGACCGAAAAATGTAAAAACCTCAAAATAATGATCCACAAATTGATTGATGCTGGCGAGCTCAAACATTACATACGAAAGGATATTGCCGAGGATAGATCCAAACGAACCAAGCCAGTCCAACTTCCAGAGGGAAACCGCACAATCAACACCATCTCGTGTTCTGAAGCCGCAGGTCCCTCACTCACAGCACAGATAGGAAAGAGGTTACGGAAGCAGTTCGAGGACCGCTGCGAATTGTATAAGATCGATGGGGTAGAAGTGGACGAGCACGAAGAGTGGATGGACTCACCTATTATCTTCGATGCTGAAGATATCGAAGAAGATATGGAAGACCATAACGACCCCCTGGTCCTCACACTACCAGTGGCTGGATGTAACCTTAAAAAGATCCTCATAGACGGGGGAATTTCAGTGAACGTTCTATTCTACGACGCATTAAACGAATGAAGCTCCATGAAGAACAGCTAATGACCTCTTATTACACCATCTACGGATTCAACGGAGCACCCACGAAGCCATTGGGAGACATCGTGTTGCAGGTTAATGCCGGACCCATGAAAGTAGAAACACGATTCAGCGTGGTTGACGCCCCATCCCCCTACAACGCCATTATTGGACGAAAATGGTTACATAAACTCAAGGGAGTGGCGGCAACTTACTACCAATATCTCAGATTCCCTACACCTGAGGGAGTGATGGAAATCAAGGGAGATCGGGTCTCTACAAGAGAGTGCCAAGCCACTCAGGATCGTATCAACAACGAACAAGAAGAGCAGCGAAAAACCCGAAGAATTAAAAATAAAGAAGCCGCGAAAGAGAAGGCCATAGACCTGTTCCTCAAGGAAACTACAGGAAGGGGTTTGGAAAAAGATGATAATGTCCTAAACACAGAGACAGGTCCTTCAGCAGCCAACGAAGGACAGAAACATACCAAATAGCAATCAAAGAACGTCCCAGTCCTCGGGGACCCGAAGCCGGTGTTCACGCCAGTAGAGCCCGTAAAAGAAATCAACATAGGAACGGAAGAAAACCCGAAAATGATCAAAGTAGGGACCATAATGGACGAAAGAAGGGAAGATTCTCTAACCAAATTACTTAAGGAATACGCGGATATATTCGCTTGGAAACTAGGAGATATGTCGGGGATTGACCCGAAAGTAATCCAACACGAGCTGCGCATCAAACCAGGCACGCCCCCGTTCCGGCAGAAAATTAGAAAAGTTGCACCAGAGTACCATAAGGCAGTGGAAAAAGAACTTCGGAAACTACTAGACGCGGGTTTCATCAAGGAAGTCAAGTACCCTACATGGATCTCCAACATGGTCGTCGTTCCTAAGAAAAATGGAGGGGTTAGGATATGCATCGATTTTACTAATCTCAACAAGGCATGTCCAAAGGACAGCTATCCCCTGCCAAGCATAGATCAGCTGGTGGAAGCAGTAAAAGGATATGAAGAACTTTCATTCATGGATGGACATTCTGGCTACAACCAAGTAGCCCTGGAAGAAGAAGATCAACCACACACAGCGTTTTACACCCCACATGGACTTTATTGCTACACTAGAATGCCCTTCGGACTTCGAAACGCAGGGGCAACATACCAAATAATGGTCGATACTATCTTCAGGCCATGGATTGGTAGTACCTTAGAAGTCTACATCGACGATATGCTCGTCAAAAGTAAGCTGCGCAAAGATCACCACCAGGATCTGAGAGATATATTCGAAGCAATGAGGAAACATCACATGAAAGTAAATCCAGAGAAATGCACTTTCGGTGTCACCTCGGGGAAATTCCTCAGATATCTGGTAACAAAAAGAGGCATTGAGGTAGACCCAATGAAGATTCAGGCAATAGTAGAAATGCCATCCCCGAAGAATTTAAAAGAAGTGCAGAAGCTCAATGGGTCCATAGCATCCTTGGGAAGATTTATTGCCCGATCCTCGGACAAATGCAAACATTTCTTCAATATTCTCAAAAAAAGGGAGCAAGTTTGAATGGACCGCAGAATGCGAAGAAGCCTTCCAAAAAATCAAAGAACACCTAGCTTCAATTCCGATCGTGCAGAAGCCGGATCCTGATGAGGTTTTGGCATTGTTCATAGCAGCAACAGAAGACGCAGTTAGCGCAGTGTTGGTCAAAACCAATACGAAGATAGAACAACCTATCTATTATGTCAGTAAAACCCTCAATTCTGCGGAAAGGAACTACACGAAGATCGAAAAACTTATCCTAGCATTGGTATGGGCTACTCAAAAGCTGAGAACCTACTTCCTAACTCACTTCATCCGGGTCCCATGCAAAGCACCACTGGAAGCAGTCCTTAAAAGCGCAGGAAAAGTGGGCAGAATAGCCAAGTGGAACACCCACCTGGATCAATTCAACATCATCCATGAAATTCAACATTCCCGAAAATCCCAAGTTTTGGCGGATTTCTTAGCAGACCTCCCCCTGGACAACGAGAGGAGATTGAGGGCCAGAAGCCGAGGAAGAAAGCAAGGATTCAATGGATATCCTCGAACCCGCGAGTCAAAGACAATGGGAAGTCTTCGTCGATGGGTCCAAAAATAAGGAAGGAGGAGGAATAGGCATCGTCATCACCACCCCAACCGGAGAAAGGATCGTACAGGCACTCAGGTTAGAATTCAAAGAGCATACTAACAACATCGTCGAATACGAGGCAGTCGTACATGCCCTCCGTTTAATAATAGAAATGGGGGTAACCGATGTAAGACTGACAAGTGATTCACAGCTTGTCATACGGCAAATAGGGCTCGAGTACAATGTGTACGACGACACCCTCTCAGCTTACATGGCCTTGGTCCAAACATTGGCATCACAAATTCCAAACATCAAGTTCCGGCACTTATGCAGAAGGGATCTCAGGCACGCGGATGCCCTAGCATATATATCATCCATGCTGAAGGACAAAAGCGTCGAAGCTATTAAGATAACAAGGGTATACGAGCCTTCGATTGCATCACAATTCTCCTTCGCTACCAATCAAGATACAGTGGAAGAAAATATCGAAGACCAGGTAGGAGAAGACATCCATAACGATTTTGACGAAGAAGACATCCTGTCAAGAGCAAATCAAGACGAAGATTTCAGCAACGAAGATGATTGGAGAAAGGTGATCCATGCGTTTCTCCAAGAAGGAACTTTACCCGCGGATCATAAACAAGCCAGGAAAATACTCTCCAAAGCAGGAAGATATGACCTTCGGGATGGAATCCTGTACAAGAAATCCTTCCTCGGACCGTTACTACGCTGCTTGTCCAGAAAAGAGGGGCATCGAATTCTAAACGACATCCATTATGGCGACGCAGGGAATCATAGCGGCATGAGATCACTGGCCGACAAAGCAAAAATGCAAGGATATTACTGGCCCACAATGATACAGGATGCCGCAAGAATGTCCCGACGATGTGAAGAATGTCAGCGTTTCGCCAAAAAGATACACGCGCCAGCAACAACGTTAAATTCTGTAGGTAGCCCGTGGCCATTTGCAAAATGGGGCATAGATATCGTCGGGCCTTTCATCGAGGGATCAGGGAAAAGACGATTTTTGATAGTAGCCACGGACTATTTCAGTAAATGGGTGGAAGCTAAAGCCTTAGCCAGGATCAGAGACGTGGATGTGTTTACTTTCATATTCCAAAACATCATTTGCAGGTTCGGCATACCAGCAGAAATCGTGTCCGATAATGGTAAGCAGCTACAAGGGAAAAATATAGACATGCTCTTCGATACTTTCAAAATAAGGAAGAACAAATCCACCCCCATATACCCTCAAAGCAACGGACAAGCGGAAGCCACTAACAAGACCCTCGCCCTTATCCTCAAAAAGCAATTAGACGAACATAAGGGGCGATGGTGTGAACAGTTGCACAATGTGTTATGGGCATACAGGACAACACGAAGATCTGCCACTGGGGAATCCCCGTTTCTCCTCACTTATGGAGCTGAAGCGGTCATCCCAACAGAGATCCTCATGCCAACCACAAAGACTGAAGCATGGGAGAAAAATCTCACAACAGACATGATGTTGGAGAGATTGGACGACCTGGAAGGAAGAAGGGAAGCAGCATTGCAGAAGATGGAAAATTATCAACGAAGACTAGCAAGGGAGTACAACAAAAAGGTAAAACTTCGAAATTTTGTAGAGGGGCAGTATGTGCTAAGAACAATCCCACAGTATCAACGAGAAAAGAAATGGGGAAAGCTAGCACCTACGTGGGGAGGACCTTTTATAATACACGACATTGCGGGGAACGGTTCCTACCATCTTCGCAATATGAAAGGCGAAGTTCTCCGACATCCTTGGAATGCTAAGTGGCTCAAACCATACTACCCATAGGTGCAACGCAGCTTTGCATCTGCGTGAAGAATCCCAGAAGAAGAAGGCAGCGTAACCGCTCTACATGTTTCTATCTCTGGACGAGGAGTAGCAAGCCTCAACCTATCAATCAAACAAGCCTTCTGAAATTCGAGTAAACAAAACTAATCAACAATATTGGGGAAAGTAGTCAACCTACAATCTCTCAGGGCTCTCCCATCAGTGTCCATAAGTGTAAGACCGGGGAGAAGGCACCCAGCAGAAAGAGATACCCAACCAATCTTAAGGCAACGGGTCGACGGAATGGGTGTATGTAAATATTTTTACCCCATATCCTAGAACGTTGCCTCGACCCCCACCGTCTGGGAATCCTCTGGCCAAGGGTTCGCAGGGGGTGACAGGTCTCAAGACGATCACGAAGGTACCTCCCTTCGGTATCGCACCCAAACACTTAAAAAACTCTTCTTTGTTTTTAGTGTCCTTCCTCACAATGCTTAAAATAAACAACAAACTGATATTGCAGGTATAAAAAAATGATCCATTTCATAAAGGTTGGTTACAAAAAGCGGCAAGGCCAATACAAGGAATACACATCAAAAATATTCTTTTTACAAAATACTAGCAAAATCTAACGGAAGGCTAATGATGCCGCGGTCTCTACTTAGATGATGCCGCCCCATCGGCAGGGTTGTTCCGAAGAGTTGAAGGGACGCTCCCACCAGATGAGGGTCCCGAGGGCCAAGGAGGGGACAGGACGACGCGGATAGCTCTTCACGAGGCCATGCTCGGTCTTAAGGCCAAGCTCAATCTTCTCCAGCATCTTGTTTGTCTCCTCAGCCAATTGACACCGAGCCTTATGCATAATAACTGTCGTCCGCTGGTGGGCTTGGATAACAACGAAGATAGACGATTCACTTCTTTAGAAGCAGCACCAACGGCCTCCTCGCGGGATGCCGCCAAACTCTTAAAATGATTAGTCTGTTCTTCCTGCTGCGCTAAGGAAGATTGAGCCTTTTCAAATTTTTCATTTGCAACGCGGAGTTGTCCCTCGAGCTCTGAAAAAGACAACACAAGGGAGTTAGCACAGAAAAGACACAATCACACTCGACGAAATAGGGTTATACCTTCGACACAAGCCGAAGCCTCTTCATACTCATTAACAACCGCATCTCGCGCTTCATCAAGATAGTCATATTCCTCGGATAATTTCTTATAATCTAGTTGAAGGTTGGTGAGAGTAAATTGACTGGCATCTAATTCTACCTGCTTCATCGAATCCATGTGACGAAGGTGGTTGACTTCGTTGTTTATCTCTGATACCCCTTTGCTAAGTCTGTACATACATACTTCGAGATTTCTCTCAGACTCAGCCTGGCGGGCTATTTCAGCGCGAGACGCAGCAAGGGCTTTGCTTAGAGCCCCAACTTCGGCTCTGGCATCGTCCCTTTCTCTGGTAAGACACATCATGCTCTCCTTAACTCCCGGAAAAGGAAGGGAGCGAGCCTTTCGTAATTCCTCTTCCAGAAGATGTATTCTAGACTCCAACAATGAAGTGCGCTCACGGGATTCCCGCAGATTCTCACGTGTCCACAAGCGTACCATTGAACAAAGTACGGTCATGGTTATACAGATTCTGCATATCAACCATTTGAACATGCCTTGCGCGCCATCCCTCAGCCCGAGCGTCCCACTTTTTGGCTTCGCTCTTAATTTTCTCGACCAGCTCTTTGATACGAGATTTTTGCCGTGCCCTTTCTTTCGAAGCCATATCAGCTCAGGGACGCCACCCACTGAAGATAGGGTGGGGAGACTCAGACAGAACAACAAAGTAGTAGAGGGAATTACGAGAGAAAAAATGGAGAAGAACCAAACCTGTGAAAGCTGAAACTTGGCCGCGGGTTTGCTCTAACTCAGCGCGTACGGCGGCAAGCTCTGAACGAAGACCAGTCTCCGCTTCACCCAGCCTTTCTTTCTCTTTAAGGCTATTCTTCAGTTCTTCTATCTCCACCTCAGCCGCAGATAAGGCCTTTTCTCTGTGACGAAGCTTGGCCTCCAGCTTCAAAGATTTCGCTTTAAAGAATTGATACAACACATGGTTACAATGCTCACTCCTCATCATCTACACATCAAATGGCAAACATTATTACACCGAAGAGATACGTCACGAAGAGATATGTACGAAGACTTACCTCCAAGACACGCTGCTGGGGAAAACCGTATTGGTACCCATCGGCTATGGCCATCATGTCAGCAACAGAAGTGGGAGGCTCCGATACGAGGGTAGCTTCGGGAACACTCAAGCTTTTCCCCCACATCTCAGATACACGCGCCTCGGAAGATAGTTCCATCATCCGACGGGTATAAGCATCGGAATCCTTCTCACCAGCAACCACCGGGGCAGGATGGGGGACAAACAACAGACCCTTTTTCTTGAGCCAATCCATTATGGCATCCTCACCCTCAAACGTCAGCGAATGAGGGAAATCCTCGGAAGGCGAGTCAACCACAGACTTCCCCTTTGCTGATATTGCCCCATCGGCACAAGTTTCGGCATCAACATGCGCATTGCGATCATCCGCGCCCTCATCCTGAACAGCAGCGTCTCCCTTACCAGAACCCCCGAGCACATCCCAATCATCATTGGGGGAAAGCAAAGAAAAGCCTTCGGGAAAATCGAGGGCGTCTTCAAAGAGTTCCCCTGCGGAATAAATCATGTCAAAGGAGAACTCTTGAGAAATGGTGGGGAGAGTTTCCGCAGCCTCACCAGCACGAGCAGACATGTCCGCGATAACACTGCCGTCAGCCACCGCGGTATTATTTCTCACTTCAACACCATCACAACCCGCACCAATCTCTTCCTCGACATTAGGAGGGGAAGTATCAGTGCGCTCTTCCCCATCATACATTTCTTCATCCTCGGCAAACTCTTCGTTCACCAGACTAGTAACTTCTTCATGAACCTCAGCCTCACCCGTCACAATGGTAGAAGACTGCTTGGGCCCAATCTTCTTCTTTTTAGACACCTTGGAAGTAGTGACACTCTTCGGTGGAAGTATAGCACCAGAACCTTCCTCCTCATCTCCTTCAACGACGTCGAGAGCACAAGGAAAGTTCATGCCTTCGAAGTTTAAACGTTAGGGACAGAAATCTCCATAACGAGCAGGTGGAGATTCACGAGTCCTGCTACTCCCAGAAGAACGCCAACCGCGCGGACCGGGAATCCAACCATACGCCCAAGGACCAACAATTTCAATAACAGTGGAGTGCCACTCATAATCATGGTCACGTTTGATCCTTTCGCGCGCGGGAAAAAGTTTCCGCTGACTCGACCCCTCGGTGCCCGGAACGTATTTCAGTTTGGCATCGCTCACCTCACTTAACAGACGAATTTCGCCCCGAGGAGCAGCAAGGTTCCGAAGGATAACACTCCACGGTTTACGGTTCCTAATATTGACATAATCCTCAAAGGAGTTGTTGAAGTTTTCAGGAGTATACCACTCCCTCTCAGCGGGATTTGGAACGTAACATGTCATCGTCGTCTCCCCCTTACTCCGCAGATAACATTCCCTCAGTGCGCGGAGATAATTCCCCGATAGTTGCGACACGGAACGACTGTGAGTATTGGTGGAAGAGCCTTCACAACCAGCCAGCACATCGTAATAAAAGGAATCACCATACTTGTACAACGCAGCATAAGACCCGCCTCGAAGGCTCCAACCGTAGTCAGCAGGTGAAACTCATCAAACTGATACTTTGAGATAAGCTCGTAAGTAATATCATCCTCAGGGGCATAGAAACGAACCTCGAAGGCTTGAAGCTCATGCTTTTCCTTGAAAACTTCAAGGTCAATATGCTTGAACGTAACTTTCTTCTTGCTGACCGAAACGCTGCGTATCACCGGGGCAACCTCATCCTCTTCCGCGGGATCGGACGAACCAACAAAATCTTCGGAAGCTCTTCTTTTCAAAGGAGGATTCTTAGACGATTCAGCCCTCGGCGCACCACCTTTGGAGTTCTTCCCTTTAAAAGAAAGTACTGGAGGCGGTGGCAGAGGGTGATGCACGGGCACTATGGAACGAAGAGGGGGAATATCGAAGGTGCCACCGCGAGGATGCATCTGCGTATACCCCGAGTCATCACGAGGGAAAGAAGCAGCACGACCGGCAGCGTTTCGAGACCCGGAAGGACTCTTCGATGGATCCCCTTTCATAGGAGGAGAGGCCCTCGTCCGAGAAGAAGATGAAACTTTATTACCACGGGGATACATTTGAGACAATTTAGAGAAATCTCCCCCAGGTGGATATCTATCATACTCTCTACGTGGATGGGATCTCGGTAGACTAGAAGCCGGAGCTTTATATGGAAGCCGCGGACGGTCAGACATGGTTGCGAAGAGGAACAACAAAAACAAGTTAGAAGCAAACACGAGGACATCAACAAAGATCAAAAAACAACAAAATTACCAGTTCATTTCAACAAACCCCAGAAACCCCAGAAACCCAAAAACTAGCATACATACATGTACACCCTAAAACCCTAAAACCCTAAGCTTAAAAGTTCAATCAATAAAAATGCAACAATGGCCTCCTTGACTTGAGAAGAAGAACAGGGGCAAACTAGCATACATACATCAAAAGGTGTTCTTCATCACAAACAAGGTACGACAGCAGCAGAAAATTTTGTTTCAGCACAATCAACACAACTTAAAACAACATAGACGAAGAAAAGAAACCTTACCACCACAAACGAAATCCCAAAAGAAGACAACAAACCAGAAACAAAGAAGAAACAAGCGTGATTAATGCTAGGGCAGAGGGAATCTAATGGTTGAAGAACAAAGAATGAAGACTGACAGGGAGAATGAAATTAATTTTCAAGGAGAATGAAATTAATTTTTCTCTCCTCCTTAATATACTCGAAAGAAAGAGAAGGAAGTTAATGGAGGAATGGGAAACGTGCCCATTAAATGAGCAGTTAATGCACGAGTGAGAAACGTGCCCAAGTATCTAGGAGAAGTTATTAGGAGAGAGGAAGAATATGTAACGTCTGTTTTCTTCAATGCTTCCACTAAACACTCAAGCCCAAAGAAAAGGGGCAAATTGTGTGTACATATTTCACCATCAAACACGTGTATGTAGGAAGACACGTGGAGAGCATGCGGACCAAGCCATCAAAACATGATGACACACGCCCACAGCCAAGAAGCCCATCCCGTGGACGTCGGATCTTTGCTCGAACAAATCCAAGTGCAGAAGATAAGAGATGTATCAAAAACACGATGTACTGCGAAGCACCAAATAACTCCCGAAGAGTTACTTTATCTCATCCCCAAAAGAAGCCAAGATCAACGGTGAAGAAAAGGTCGACTGACATGGACGTGACAGGGGCAGAAGACACTTGTCTGACACGAGCATGCGTCTCAACTACCCGCATTAAACACTCTGAGCAATATACGTGTCGATCAACCCGTGGAACGAACGAGGATTACTCTGCGTGATTAAGTAATGAACGAAGACCTCCGCGTGATGGACACAAAGCACAAGAAGATAAGGTTCCAACGGCCCTCAGAAACGGGTCCCACAATCTAACCCTATAAATACCCCTTCTCCACCAAGAGTAAAGGGGATCGGGAAAACAAGAGAGAGAAGGATTGTGAGTGTAAGTTTGTCCTTTACAATACACAGATCTATGTAAACTCCAAAGTCACTCGACTATCTCTGTAATCATCAAGTACATAGTGAAACAACCCCGTGGATGTAGGCCTTAGTGCTGAACCACGTAAATCCCAGTCTTATTTACATTCCAGCACTTTATATTCGCCGAATGTTCCACGGATTTTACTTTTGTACCACGTTTTCTTTATCTTCCTCTATGTGAACGCCTCTAGTGATGATATTAGATGAGGCTATGATAAACCCGAAGGTTTTGAGCCAAGGAATCAGTAGTCATTTCATCAGTCTGAGTGGGCACATAGAGTGCGAACATTGTTTGTGAACATATAAATGCCTTCGTGGTTTACGTGTTCACACTGTTCAAATCTCGCATGTGACACCTTCATGATTAGAAAATGTAAGCTGCACTAATGCTTCAAGCGCACCTGCCTCTTGCCCAACAACAGCGTTGTTACTGTTGCTATCTCCATGGGCACCCAGATTAGCCAACGCACGAGCAGCCTAGACAACAATAATCTGAGATAGTAATTTTCTCTGACACAAAGAAGTACTTTATGTAGAAAGCGTTAATCATTTCTCCCAAACTAGTGATGTTTCCTGGCAATGTTGTTGTACCAGGTATATGCCCTGCCTTTCAAGGATTTTGAAAATTCCTTCAGACCGACGACATGATTGTGCTCATGTTTGCCCAATGCTTCCAGAAACCGAGAGACATGCTCTCGAGTATTGCATGTTCCATCATACAAAGTGAAGGTTGGAGAGGTATAACCTTTTAGAAGAGGAATTTTTTGCGTAGCAACAGGGTATGGAGGATGGTGATGATGAACATATGGTGTCTTGTCTTTTCCACGGTCCTCCAAGAGGCGTTTCAAATCTTCCCGAGTAATGAAATTTGGTGATTCTTTCGCTGATAGATCGTCTGAAGCTTTTCGGACTTCATTGTCATCCACCTATGAATTGGAACGACTTCAGGATCAGCATCCGAAGATGTTTCTTTTCCTTTTCCCTTTTCTTGAGTTTTCTCTGACATCTTGTCAGTGAGCGTTTTGAGATAATTGCACAACTCCTTCTGTGTTGCAGCCATGTCCGTCTGATTCTTGGCAAGAGTCTCTTGCACCTTCATGAGATAGTCTATGGTAGGTGGATTTTCTCTGACTTTTTCGGTATGCCGGCCGAAGAGAGGATGACTTCCAGTGTTGGGCTGAGGAGGAGTAATGTCACCACCGTTGTTGGAAGCAGGAATGGTTTCTGGGATACCATTATTGTTATTGTTGCTAGTGCTAGCGTCGTTTGTATTTATAACTAACCCAGACCTACAATCAACCATTTTTTGAAAGTTGAGATTGCAACCGAGAGATTAATCTCCCACTGTGGTCGCCAATCTATAGATGGGGAAAAATGATTTGCTGATTTTTATGGAATTGAGGAGATGACCGTGCGGAGGAGACTCCTTGAACCGAGCAAATGCTCAACCTCACATAGATGCACTACAAGAAGGGAGTGCTTTAAGTTCGAGAGATCAATCTGTAGGACTCCGGCCTAAACCAAGACAATGGTCGTTCCAGATTCAATTCGGTCACAAGAGAGGATGGGTTGATTTGTAGGAGGGAAGCTGAGAAATGTGTGAGATCAAATGGTGATCGAGATTGTAGGTATGTTGTGTATTCTGCGTAATAAATTTCTGAATGATTGAATTTACTCAGTTGAGAGTGATTTCAAGACGATGAGTTCATGTAGATGAAAGATTGTTTGTATGAACTTGTAGGGAAATTCTTGTCTGTTTCAATCATGATTTAAAGGCCTTTTATATTGTTGGAATTGTAAACACCTTGATCCCATGAAGTGTGACAGTCGTTGAAGTCAAAGAGTGGGGAATTGGGAAGTCGTTTCAAAACAAGTTGCTCATCATGTGGAGACTTGGTTGATTTTCCATCCACTACTTTGATAATTCCTCCAACTGATTATACGACTTGCTCACATTCTCATCTTGTGTATGAACACACGTGTCGTAGACCGCCAGACCAAAACCCTAGTTAATATCCCCCCATGTGACACGATTGACATCTCGTGATTGTGGAGTCAGTAGGTGACTTTATGGGACGATGAGTTCTTACATTGCTGAGTTGAACGTGATTTGAAAATGTTCTGGGACTCATGAATTGAACATTCCTGCTGAGACAAAAGTATATTATCGAATAAATGTTGATAACTTAAGGTGAGAAAATGTTGTTGAATTGTTTAATATTGATAGTTGAACCAATATTCCTTAGTCTGAGCAAATATTGTTCGTATGAGCAAGTGTTGCTCGTCTGATGAATTGTTGGTGTCAAGTCCAGATAAAATATTAATTTAAGATACCGGAAGCTAGGCCGAGCATAATAATAAAAGTGTTGATTACGGGATCATCATAAAATTATTAGTATTTGAATCTGCTCAGAATTATGTTTTGCAGAGCTCTGGATTCGAAACCGTAATTTTTTATCAATCGATGATTTATTGAAAATCAACCACAGACTGAAGGAGGGACCGGCTACATGGGATGAAGAGTCGATCATGTAAAGCCCGGATGCTCAGATGAGCAGAATACCAAAGTCTCTGAAGACCAGTTGGTGAAAGGATGATTAAATGCTGGTTTAATCATTTATTAAAATAATGATCGTGTGAGCGTTAGGTAGTAAAACCTGATTATGGAGAGATGAGGGACCGACCAAGGGGACATGGGACCGGCTCTTGGTGGTCATGGGACCAACTGATGGTCGTTTGAGCAAACTCCCAGTTGTTTGAGAAGAGTTTGGACCTTATATGAGCAATTGAGCAAATTAGGTCAAAATTGTTAAAACACGTGGGACCGGCTCTTTGCAAGCCTCGGGGCCGGCATTGGTCGGTCAAGGAGACATGCCCGTGTCACCATAATTTCCGTGTCTCAGTCTTGAGAGTTTTGATATTTTCTGGTGTGCGTTTGAGCAACATTTTGAGAAAATATGAAGAAATCAGGGATTTTTGCTGGAACCGGGAAAACTTCATGAGATGAAGGAATAAATAATAAAATAACTAAGGAATCATGAAGTGTGGGACCGGATATGGCCATGGCATTACCGGCCGGCCAAAGAGCCCGGTCCCAAGGCACTTTTCCTAATTTTGTAATATTTTTCATGATTTTAGGGAAATATCATAAAATCAAGGAGTTTGCTGGAACCAAGGAATTTGTTGAAATCAAGGAGTTTCCATGAGATGAGGGAAACATAAAAAACAATAATAATAATAATAAAATAAGGTGCGTGTGTGACCGGCCGGCTTGGACCCGGTCCCACGAGTTTCCCTAATTTTATATTATTTTTCATGACTTGAGGGAAATTTCATGAATTCAAGGAGTTTGCTGAAACTAGGGAGTTTCCTTGAAGTGAAAGAGTTTCCATGAGATGAGGGAAACAAATAAAATTAAAATAACGAGACAAAGGAGTGTGGGACCGGCCACGGCTAGGGAATGGCCGGCCGGCCAATGAGCCTGGTATGTGAGCTTTTCCCTAATTTTATGTAACTTTCATGAGTTGAGGGAAATATCATGAAATCAGGGAATTTTCATGAGATGAGGGAAATAATAAAATAATAAAGAATCATGAGGTGTGGGACCGGCCACGGCTAGGACATGGCCGGCCGGCTAGTAGACCCGGTCCCACAACACTTTTCCTATTTTTTATTATTTCTTTGATACGAGGAAACACCATGAGACTGGGGAGTTTCCTTGAGACGGAGGAGATTTGCTCAAATGAAGGGATTTTCATGATATCAGGGAAAAATAATAAAATATATAATTGGGCGTAGGACTAGCCACGGCGTGACCGGCCGGCCGGTGGACCCAGTCCCTTAGCGCCTTTGCTAATATTTTTTATTATTATTTTTCTTCCTATTTTGCATTGCTTCATCGTTCCTTCGTGTTTTGAATGCTCGTTCGTGCATTCAGGTGCTCGTTTGTGCATTATTGCTGAGTACACTTGCAACATTTTGGTCGGGGCTTACTCGATAGCGGCTCAAACTCCCGTACGTTGAATATTTATTACTAACCCATGGAATTCTGCTGGGAAGAGTCATGAATTGAAGTAATGAAATATTATGAAAAACGTAGAATATTTTCTAGAGACTCAGTTAATGAATCTAATGACTAGAAATAATTAATTGATGGCTCTATATTAGCACGTCGTCTAGGAGCATTAATTATTTGAGAATTGAGCGATATGAGCTAGTTGAAGCATCATATTTATTACGTATAGTCAGGGAAAACGTTGTTGCATCCTGAAGACGTTGTCGCTCTATACTAGCAGGCAAGCTGTCTAGGATCCGTCCAATCATTAAGATTCTATACACATGTCTTTTATATACTCATGGAAAACATTGTTACATCCCGAAGACGTTATCGCTCTATACTAGCAGGCAAGTTGTCTAGGATCCGTCCAATCGTTCGATTCTATATAAAAGTGATTACAGAAATTGCTCAGTATTCATGAAATATGCCGTTGCCTCAGTTGAGAGACTTCATATTCATGTATGCTCTGGGAGAAGTATACTCAGTCAGAGACTCTTATGGCATGAGCTTTCATGCTTTGATAAGAGATATGAGCCTCAATAGTCATCTGATTGCTGGATCAGGAATATGTAATATTATGGTTTTACGATTTTAGCCTTTGTCTAAAATCCACCATCTACAGAAGGAGTCTTCATGAGATTATGAAAATAATAAAATAAGAAAAAAATAAAGGAAGAGGCGTGGGGGACCGGCCACGGGGGCATGACCGGATGGGCCCGGGCCCTAGGCGCCTCTTTTTATTTTATTATTATTTTCTCTCTCCTATTTTGTGTAGGATTTCTCGTTTGTCCATATTTTTGAATGCTCATTCGTGCATTTGGGTGCTCTTTAATGCATCATCTTTGAGTACACTTACACCATCTTCTTGGGGATTACTCGGTGATAGTCTTGACGCCCGATTGTTGAGTAATTATTACTAATTCATGAAATTCAGCGGAGAATGATTTATGAAATGGAGTAATAAAATGAATTGAATATCTATTACTAATCCACGAAATCCAGTCGGGGAATTCAAGGAACGGAGTAATGAGATAAAATGGTTATCTGTTACTAATCCATGAATCCATCCGGGGGATTCAGGTAACGGAGTAATGAATGAGATATAATAGATTATTTTATAGGAATTCATTGGATGAATGTCATGATAGAATTAATATATTTGCAGAATCGAGATATGAGATAGTTGAAGCATCATATTCGTTCTGAGGGGCGTATTGTCAAGGAACAACGAACGGCGTGACGTCCTGAAGGCGTTAAGCTCTCTAACAAACAATTATGTCTAGAGAATCGCCCAATCATCAAATTCTATACAGGGTCTCTCTACATAGTCATGGAACAACGAATGGCGTGACGTCCTGAAGGCATTAAGTTCTCTAACAAACAATTATGTCTAGAGAACCGCCCAATCATTATTCTATGTAGAGGTGGGTCTCTCTACGTAGTCAGGGAACAACATGCAGTGTCGACATCCTGAAGTCGTTAAGCTCTCCGACAAACAATTATGTCCAGAGAACCTCCCAATCATTTGATTCTACGTAGAGGTCATGATGAAATGTGTGTAGCATCAAACGCTCGGCCGGGAAGGCTTTTCGAGAAACACATTCATCATGGCTCTAAGAGGAATGCTCACTCAGTCAGAGATTGTAAAACGGTTCACGAATCATAAAATATGAATCGTCACATGCGTTCCTGAAGCCGGGTCAGAAACATGCAGTATCATGATTTTACGATTTTAGCCCTTGTCGAAAATCCACCATCAACATTAAGTCCCCTGCTTAGTGGGGGGAAATCATGTTCCGCAGTAAGCATTATATGGTGATTTTCAAGTGGAAGAGATAAGCAGTCGGACTTAGTCGTACAAAGGTATTTTCAGAATCCCCGATTTACTCTAAGCAGTCGGACGTATTGTAGTGAATGTTCATGCAATGAAAAATCAAGTTTTGGTATTTGAATAAAAATTTTGCTCGTGTTTGCAGGTTCGAGGAGACGAGCAAATTTTGAAGTATTAACTCTTGTATCACAATCACTACTGTTAGTGGAATCGTAAACAGGTAAGAGTTGAAAGTTACCATTTTTGTAGACGTTGTTGTGAGCATATTTATTCCATGATTTATTGTTTTGTTGAATCATGTGCTTTGTATGAACGATGTGCTGAAGTAGAAATGTTACACATCTGTCACAGCCTCTTTGGAAGAATGACTGACTCCCATGATGACACTTCCAGAGATGATTTTTCCAGAGATGACATCTCTACGGATGCAACTTCAAGAAATGGTACTTTTGGGACCTCTGAGTGATGGTGAGAGATCCTTCATACTGAGTTGTACTCCTGGTTAATTAGTATGAGTAATACATAGAGAGTTCTTCATGGAAGAGTATAACATTGACAGAGCAGCACGCCAGATGGGCTTTGACCAATGTGTTTCGGATGTTCGAAGGAATAAACCATCAGTTGAACAACTTTAGGCTCATTTGGATTACACGTACCTGAATGTTCGTGAATATATGTTTCCTTGCTCTAACCGAGCCACGTATGAAACTCGGGTTATATCGTTTTCTGTACCCAGCAACTTGAACGCCTTCATGACTTTGTAATGGCTGCTCGGACTCCCTCAAAAGAACCTCCTACTGTTGATATGGTCTCCGCTCGGCCGAGATTGAAATATCCATAGGACGGTCGTGTTGTGAGACCTCATATCGATGTGATTACTCAGAAATAGCAGTAAGTCTTCGGGGCGGAGAATCCAGAAATAAGGATTATAGAATGATACCGAACACTATAAAGTCCTCGGCTGTTTCTTTGGTGAGTCGTTAGCGTTCCATATACCATGAATTTTTCTTGTCTGTGCAATTAGGATCATGAAACCAATGTTTGTTACTTCGTCTCAGAACTTTGCCCCATCGAGCCTTGACGGTCTTCAGTTCATTGATGCTGAACAAACAATCTCTGAATCGAGCGTTGAAGAAGAAGTTGATGTAAGTACCTCTTCGTGTAATCGTTCATAGCACTTCTTGAACGAAATATTAATAATTTTTGCTGATGTATACAAGAGGAGATTTCGTGGATGAGCAAAGTATTTATAATGCTCATTCTTCCTTGGAAAATGGTGAGACGTAGAATTCTCAAAACCCAGGACCGAATGAAGGAAATAATGCTATTAATGGTGATTCCGACAATATTGATCCTCTGAACGGCTTAGTGACCCCTCAAGTAAGTATTACCCTGTACTTTATTCATAGAAGTATTAAATTGATGATTTGGGGATGAATAAATGAGAACCCACATGAATGAATGAGAAATTTTGCCGAAATACGTCACCAGAAAAATCCAGACTTCAGTCTTTCAGTAAAAACTCTGTAGAATCTTCGTCCGATGTAGGATTTTCGCGATCTACCCATGTTTTTTCATGCCAGGAAATTTCTTTAAAGAAGATTTTGAGTTTTGAGCATGTTTAGGGGCCGAAATAGGCGAAACAGTAAACTTCCAGGAGACTTCCAGAAACTTTTCAGCTGGCATGTAGTCCAATGTTTTGGCCACATCTCTTTGCTTGTTTATCCAATTGTTATGAAATTTTGATATGTTAAAGATAACATACATACGAAGAGAATAGTATATGACTAAACCTTGGATTCCTAATCAATTGCTCCTAGTTTGTCGTCTTATACAGGGCAGTGTAAAATCTCCTCAGGCGAGCTCGTTGCAAAACGTGTTCTATGAATTGTACACCATTCACTCATGTCTTGAATGCATAATAAAGAACTTAGATAGTGTTAGTTCACTTAAATTCTGGATTTTATGATTGAAATTTGAATTCCATGCTTGGAGCGTCCTAACCCAGTGTAATCTTCATGTCAGGTGCCAAATGTCGAAGTAGAGAATAATGGAGCCAATGATGATTCAAACCATATGGTGAATCGATTTGATGATATTACCATCTCTGCGTCTCAATGCCATGAGAATATTTCTATCGAAGTTCTCGAAGAGAATGAATCTCAAATCATCATCACTTCAGGGGTAGAAGAAACCGAACCCAGAATGAAAAAGACAGCTCCAACAATAGAAGAAACTGTCTCCACGACTATTGAAGTTGCTCTGATGATTGAGAACCGCATAATAGTGCATGAATAACCTAATGTAGGGGTTGCTTTCTATCCTTCGTTCGATGAGTCACTCCCATATTATGCACTAGTTGGCAGATTTAGCGTTCCCATAGGGTCTGCTGCTATGTATGAGAAATTGTGGAAGATGTACGGTCACATTGTTGTTTTCAAGGACCCAAAACGTAGTTACTTCTTGACAATGCAAGTAGGAGCTATCTTGCGTGTCATAGATGATATACGGACTAGGGCTAGAAGTACTCTTGAAGAACTCGATTTTAACTTGAAGTGGCTTCGTCAAAGGATCAACACCATCAAGGATGTAGTAGAGAATAATATACCTTTTACCAGTGATGTTTTGGTGGAGAATATGGCCAAGATCGTTGAGTTGACTGAAAATCTGGAGTTGGAGAAAGCGGCCTTGCAAGTTTTGGAGAATGCAGAGAAGTAAAAATCTTACTTTGATGGCTTCCTTTAGTTTTCCTTTCCATAATCCCTTGAACTTTGAACTTCTGAGAGATGTGAGGTTTTACTTTGGTTTTGATTTTTGATTAGTTTTGGATAAGTGAGTGATTGAGGATTTTCTTTTGGGTTTGATAGAGATTTTTCTTTGAATAAAAGAACTTTAATAAATTACTGAATTCAAATACTGGATGCAAGTATTGCAAACGTTTTGGAAGAATTGAAGATACAGATGAAATAAAATCCTAAAATGTATTAGGTGTCTCGAGCATTCGTTTGTGCCTTGAGCAAATAACACCCGAAGACGCTGAATGTCTTAGGCGTCAAAGACCTTGAGCCAATTCTCCTGTATCACTGGCACGCTGGTCCTTCCATCCATGTTAATCAGTTTGTAGTATCCACCAACCACGGACTTAGCGACCATAAAAGGCCCTTCCCAATTAGAGATTCTTGCAGAATGAAGGTTACGCTTAGTTGCTTTGAGAACCAAATCTCCTTCATGATATTTGTTCGGCTTGATCGTGACCTGAAAATATTCTGTTGATTCGGAAATTCCGTTGATGATGGGGTTCCATGCTCGTGCGGTTGAAGCTTTCTAACTTTGTGGCACATATGAACACTCATGCAAAGTTACAGGAGGATATACGAGGTATTCTTTGTCATACTTGTTAATCATATCAGCAATAAAATTTTCGATGAGATATTCAACCATTTAGTAAAATATTGTTGAGGTGATACTAACCACTCGTAGAATTTGGTGAGTGCTAGGTTATTAGAAAGATTGAGTCCCCGGACCAGGGTAGCATGTTTGAAAGTTGATAATATGGACGCATGAGGGGAAATAAGACTTGCCTGAGTGCGAAACCTTTTGATGAAAGCATGCTCATTTTCTTCAGGTATTTGCGTCAGTTCCATCAAGGCTTTGACTTCCTCCATATGCTCGAATGACGGAGTATCCTCTATTTCTTCTAAATCAGAGCTTTCTTCAACAGAGAAATGTGCGATTGGAGATATTGGAGTTACTTTTTCAGCATGAATCCATGTTCGTACAAGGATCATATCATATCCTGGGTCTTCCCTAATTATGTGAAATTTGGTTTCTGCCAGGTTGAACCAGTTTTCATCTTGAGAATGATGTAACCATACGCATCCCTGGAGACTCCTTCATGATCTTTGACTGAAACATGAGCATGAGTGGCTTCTTGTCGAGTGATGCCTGCAGCTCTGAGAGTTCTCAAAGGGATGATATTGACAGCAGTGCCAACATCGACCAATGCTCGATTGAATTCATTTCCTTTAAGATTGACTGTGGTGAGCAGTCCCCAGTCAAACATCTCTTTGTCAGTGACTGGAGGCTCAAGGAGCGTTTCTGGAATGGACAGTCGTTTCCCGGACACTATATGGTTCAAAGCCGCAAACATATCCATCATTTGAGCCTTTGATAGATAAAGCAATCCGCATATGTGCTCGATCAATGACTGAACTGCTTCTTTGACTGGTTGTTCAGAGAGTGTGAAGGTTCTGATTGGGAGAGGATTCTTGTGTACTCCTTCAGTCCCCAGTTCTCCTGAATCGGCCTTTTCTTTGAATATGCGTTTCAAAGTTCTACAATCACTTGTTGGATGACTGAATAGCTATGAAATCGGTAGTAGCGCGGATTCTCCATTTCGTCTTATGTCGGCTCTCTCCCGATGGAAAGTAGTTTGATCGCACCGTCTTGAATCCAGACTGATAATCACTCGATCACCTCTTCAATGGGAAAAGAAAAGTCTGGTTCTTCATGTTCATCCTGTTGACGCTGAGCCAGTGCTCTTGTGTTTCTGGCCTGACTGTCCTTCCTTGGTGTTTTTGTAGGATGGGACGTTGGAGCATTCTTATGTTGTTGTGCTTCGGCTTTCCTCTTGCTTCCTTCAGCAACATTCATGGAAGGTTGGAAATTGTACTGCTTGTTGATCAAGCTCCTAGCACTGCCTCGAGTTTCTCGTTGTTCCTCGACTTTTGCAGTTCTTGTTCTTTCCAGTAAGGCTGGAGCAGTAGTTGTTGATCGCTTGGTTGCTTCATGAAGTTCTGAGAAAGTCTGGAATTGCAGATTCTCCAGTAAATTTCTATAAACCGGGATCATTTCGTTGATGCACAAGTCCACCAGTTGTGTTCAGTGGCATTAGGGTCATGACAATCCAAAGCTTGGACTCTGAACCTCTTCACATAGTCGTTCGGATATTCATTGTTATTCTGAGCCATTCTTCCTAAGTAAGAGAGAGTAATCTGCTCTGAGATGAAGAAGTATTTCCTATAGAAGGAATTAACCATTTCTCCCCAACTAGTGATACTTACAGGTGCAATGTTGTTGTACCATGTGTATGCTCGGCCTGTCAGATATTTATAGAATTCTTTCAGACGGACGACATGGTTGTGTTCGTGCTCACCTAGTGCCTCCAGTAATCGAGAGACATTTTCTCGAGCATTCCCCGTTCCGTTGTACAACGTAAACGTTGGAGAGGTGTAGCCTTTCGGGTGAGGAATTCTTTGCGTAGCAGCAGGATACAGAGGTTGATGACGGTGAACAGATGGTGTTTTTTCTTTTCCTCGGTCCTCCATGAAGCATTCCAGGTCCTCACGGGTGATGAAGCCTACAGGTTCCTTCGTTGGTGGGTGTCTGCAGCCTTGTGGACTTCATAATCATCTACTACATGGATCGGAGTGACTTTAGGATCAGCACCTGAAGACGTTTCTTTGGCTTTTCCCTTTTCCTGAGTTTTCTCTGGAATCTTGTCAGTGAGAGTTTTGAGATAATTGTACAGCTCTTTTTGTGTTGTATCCATGTCAATCTGGTTTTTGGCGAGAATCTCTTGCACATTCATGAGATCACCTAAGGTAGGTGGATTTTCTATGATTTCTTCGGGAGAGCGGCCAAACAGGAGATGGTCTCCAATGTTGGTCTGACGAGGAGTGGTATCACCAGCACCGATATTGGAAGCATGAGTAGTTTTTAGAGTACCGCCGTTGTTGCTAATGCCAGCGTTGTTTGTGTTAGGATTTTTAACTGAACCTGACCTAAGATGAACCATTTGTGAAAGTTTGAGATTGAAATTGAAAGATTAATCTCCCACTGTGGTTGCCAATCTGTAGATGTGGAAAAACGATTTGTTGGTTTTTCAAGAAAGTGAAGAGACGACCGTGCGGACGAGACTCCTCAACCGAGCAAACTGCTTAACCTCAAACAGATGCACTGCACAGGAGTGCTTTCAGTTCGAGAGATCAATTTTTAGGACTCCGGACTAAACCATGTCAATGGCCGTTCCAGAATCAATTCGGTCACAAAGAGGGAGATGGGTTAATTTGTAGGAGGGAAGCTGAGAAGTGTGTGGGATCAATGATGATCAATGATTGTGGATGTGTTGTGGTTTTCTGCAAGTTTTCTGTGAACTATTGAGTTCAAATAAGTTCTTGGTCGATTGATGGAATTCTTGAGAGTGATTACTCGAAAAATTGTGTTGTTTCAATCATGGATTCAGATACTTATTTATATTGCCAGAATATTAGACACATTGATCTCCATTAAGTGTGACGATTGCTCGAGTGAAAGAGTGGGAAAGTGGGAAATCGTGGTTTCACCAGTTCCAGGTCGTGCGGAGACTTGGTTGATTGTCCACCCACTACTTTGCTAACTCCCTTAACTGCTTGCACGACTTACTCACATTTCTCATCGTGGATGAACACACGTGTTGTAGGCCGCCATACCAAAACCCTAATTAATATCCCTTGTATGATGTGATTGATATCTCATGAACATGGAGTCTGCAAAGAAGACGTGTATTTGATTAGTCAGTCATTGAATTGATTAGACGATGGGTCTAAGTTTTGTTGAATCGAGCATGATTGACAAATTCTCAGTGATTCATGGATTGAACATGTCTATTGAGACGTATAGTTCCTGAATCAATATGATGATAGTTTGAGGAAATATTGCTCGTCTGAGCAAATATTGCTCGTCTGATAAATCGTTTAATATTGATAGTTAGATCAATATTATCACTCTGAGCAACGTTGCTCGTGTATAAGTAAAATTATTCAATATGGATGGTTAAATCAATATTGCTCGTCTGAGCGAATATTGCTCGTCTGAGCGAATATTGCTCGTTTGATGAATTATTGGTAGCATGACCAAATAAAGTATTAATTAAAATATTGGTAGCTGGACCGAATATTATATAATTAATTAAGATGTTGATTGGTGAATCAATATAAAATTATTAGTGTTTAAACTTTCTCAAAATTACGATTTGTAGAGCATTCAGTTCGAAACCCTAATTCTGATCAATTGATGATCAGTTGGTGATTTATTGAAGATCAATCGCTGAGTGAAGGAGGGACCGGTTACATGGGATGATGGACGACCATGTAGTGCCCAGGTGCTCATGTGAGCATGCACCAAAGTCCTTTGTTGACCAATTGGTGAAGGGATGATTAAATGTTGGTTTAATCATTTATTATAATAGTGCTCGTCTCAGCATTAGGTGATAAAACCTAATTATGGAGAAGTTAGGGACCGTCTAAGAGGGCATGAGACCGACCCTTGGTGGTCGTGGGACCAGCTGATGGTCGTTTGAGCAAATTCCAAGTTGGTTGGAAAGAGTTTGGACCCAATATGAGCAATTGAGAAAATTAGGTCAAAATTGGTTGAGTATCAGATATCACTGAATAACTTTTGAAGAATGAAGACTGAAGAAAAAACGAAGACATTTGCGAGAACTTCATCAATAAAGAAGCATGTGAAAACGGACCTGTATGGGCTGTCGTAGGCTCAACAAATTAATAAAGATATTTCCCACTAATTAACTAGTAATATAAAGGTAATAAGAGATCGTTCCCACAGAGAGCTATGTAATTGATAAGTTATTTGATTAGAAAAATAAGGTATATAACAAAGGGGGGATTAGTTTTAGTATAAATAAAAATACAATAAGAATAAAAGGATGATAAAGGAATCCTTCGCTGTTACCAAGAGATAACCTGATTAACAGAAAATCTATCGTTCGTCAGAACCATTCATCACCAATCGTAGAATAGCAGATATCTCAGTTCTATCCACAAAACTCCTTTCACCAAGGATACGGAAGCTCTACAATATCAGATTCTCTTCAACTGAACCACCAAGTAGTAGCTCACTCAAGGTGTAATCTAATTGAACGCTTTAGGCTTCGTGAATTATGTTAATCCTAGTAGTTAAACTCGTAGCTCAAGGTTTACTTGCTGGTGCTTTTTTTTACACACGATTTCTCCACAGAATCCCTCTGTAAGGTCTCGTGATTTCTACTTGTGTAGAGAGAGTTATATATTCGACGATTACTTATCTCCTAACTTTTACTAGCAATGGAACGATCAATAGATCAATCTTGTGTGCACTCCAAATCAATCTAAGAATCACTCATAAACCCTAGATATGGTAAAAACAAACGATGATGATAAAAACTCTCAATGTATTTGTATTAATAATAAAGCTTCACGCTTAGAACATTGAATTCATCCTTAATCAACAAAGGATTTATCTACTCATATTACAAAGAGGATGAATAATAGTGGTTTCCCTCTAAAGGGGTAAAACCTAGGTTTTGATGTTGAATAAACCCTAGATTCTAATATTATATGATGATATATCTCCTTTGGAAGGCCTAATACCTATCTATATAGGTTTACAATGCTTGGACTCCAAGTATGTTAGTCGATTAAGGAACCCGACCCTAAATTGTGAAAGAAAGACCCTAACCGTGAATATTAGCCTTCAACAGTTTGCATACCCGTTTGCAAACTTAAATTTTGTAAAACAAATCCAGGGAAATAAGTTTGCATTCCCATTTGCAAACTGAAATTTCAATTACTCCCGTTTGAAACTTGCTTGTCTTCGGTATTTGATAAAACTCGTTTTGGTCGTAACTTCTTCGTACGAACTCGAAATGACCTCATTCTTTTTGCATTATTTTCCTATTTTAATTTTATTCAAGATACTGATGAGAAATCTTGAGTTCGAATGATTTAATCTTGGTCTTTGGTCCGTCTGTTGATTTTGAGTGTTTTGCTCCTTTTCGTCGCATTTCTTCCACTCTCTTCGACTTGAGCACTTGGGTACTTGAAACAATTCTCTTATTAGCTATTTTTAACACTTTGTAGATCCTTTTTGGATGATTTACCTAATAGAGGCTGAAAAAGCGGGGTCTAACAACCACACCCAATATTTCGTTCGGCAATCTGTATGGACAACTCCAATACAATTCCAAGAGAATCAATTATACAGTCAGACTCAATCACGGAAAAGTATCCCAAGAGTTATATCTCAATTTCTCAATGTAATCAGCAAATTAAACAGATAGAATCCGCGAGCCTGATTATTATGAGAAACAACTTGAATGGTACCAAAGAACAATGTTCAAGTTTCAATCAATTTCAATCAACAACCAAAGGTTGGATTTACCAGTTGATCGAACTATGCACAACCTGTGATATTTCAATTATGTATACAAGTATAATGCGGGAAATAAATAACACAGACACCGTAAATTTTGTTAACGAGGAAACTGCAAATGCGGAAAAACCCCGGGACCTAGTCCAGATTGAACACCACACTATATTAAGCCGCTACAGACACTAGCCTACTACAAGATTAACTTCGGACTGGAATGTAGTTGAGACCTAACCAATATCACACTGATCAAGGTATAGTCGCGTTCCTTATGCCTTTGAATCCCAAAAGAACTCTACGCACTTGATTCCCTTAATTGATCTCACCCACAACTAAGAGTTTCTACAATCCAAAGTCGAAGACTTATAAACAAATTTGTCTCCCACAGAAAGGTCTATTCTGATAGATAAATTTGTCTCCCACAGAAATACTTATGAAGTTTTGTTCTTTCTTATGATAAATCAAGGTGCACATGAACCAATTGATAATCCGGCCTTATATTCCCGAAGAACAGCCTAGAAATATCAGTCACCTCACAATAACTTAATCATATGGTAGTAGAACAAGTTATTGTGGAATCACAAAGAATGAGACAAAGAGCTTTGTGATTACTTTTTATAACTTACCTATCAGAGATAAATCTCGATACAATCTTATATAAGATAGTACTCAATACGATAGAACAAGTAAGATCAGAATACGCAACTACAAAGAAAATAGTTGGATCTGGCTTCAGAATCCCAATGAAGTCTTTAAGTCGTTAACCTAAATGTGTTTAGGAAAAACCTAGGTTAATGGAGAACCGACTCTTGTACGCAACTAGTATCACACAAGAGGTGTGGGGATTAGGTTTCCCAGTTGCTAGAGCTCTCCTTTATATAGATTTCTTAGTTAGCTTAGAAACAAAGCATTCATTATTCACCGTTAGATGAAATCCTGATTTAATATGCAAACTAAGTTTTACTTGAAACCAAAGAAAAATCTCTCCACCGTTAGATGGACTTAGCTTGTCACACACAAATGAAATATACTTCATTTAGATATGGGTAACCATACCTAAATGAGTATACTTAGTTGGTTCAATAATAGTCAACCAAGGTTAGCTATATGAACACTTTTGTCTAATCCACATTCATCTAACACATCTAGATCAAATATGATGATCAAAGATAATCAAAGGATCTAATTGTGTTCTTCATAGAGTTGTTCAATTGTCCATTATCTTATAGTAAAATACATAAACGAATCTAAGCAAAATCGGATTGATTCGGAAGAATCAATTCATGAACATTTAAGCCACGGTTTGCAAAGATTGCATTCCTTATTATATAAATGTATTTTTTCATGAGTATGAAATCATACTTTACCGATTTAAGAACTTGAACCACTTAAGTTTGCAAACGGGTGTGCAAACTTATTCCGGACATTGGTCACAAGCCAGCAGTTTGCAAACGGGTACACAAACTTTAGCTCCGGACTGAACTCAGTTGAAACCGTTTGCGAACGGGTGCGCAAACTTGGTTCGCGGACTTCAATAATTAAATCAATTTTCGAACGGGTATGCAAAATTAAGTACCCTGACTTAAACAGTTGAATAAGTTTGCGAACGGGTATGCAAACTTATGGTCCTGAATTCCGTCAAAACAAATCGTATACTAAGTACACAAACCGTAATGTATCCATACATGGGTTTTAGCTCTTAACTCCCATTTCAATCATTAAATTATTCTTAGAAAAAGACAATGGATGTCTCACACACACCATTAGCTAATAAGCAATTTTCAAGTGATCGAATGATCAATACGAAAATTTCCAAGTAGACATCTGTTGATGGTGGTTTTTAGCTTAGGGTTAAATCGTAAAACCGTACAACTGACATGACGTCACTATGACCATTAGCACATTTATTGAATTGAATCGATCAGCATGCCTACGTAATAATTACCAGGGTACCTTTTTTTTATATGTCATGTTCCACGGCAGAGCCCTTAATATGGACCAACATCATCTATGCCAAACCCTAATTCTCATGCTACCGCGCCAAGGCATGCCAACCATGCCAGCCGCACCACTGTGCTAATGGAAAACCATGCCAGCCACATCTCCGCGCCAAGGCATGCCAACCATTCCAGCCGCACCACTGTGCCAATGGCAAACCATGCCAGCCACATCTCCGCGCCAAGGCATGCCAACCATACCAGCCGCACCACTGTGCCAATGGCAGACCATGCCAGCCACATCTCGGTGCCAAGGCATGCCAACCATGCCAGCCACATCTCAGCGCCAAGGCATCCCAACCATGCCAGCCGCACCACTGTGCCAATGGCAAACCATGCCAACCACATCTCCGCGCCAAGACATGCCAACCATGCCAGCCGCACCACTGTGCCAATGACAAACCATGCCAGCCACATCTCCGCGCCAAGGCATGCCAACCATGCCAGCCGCACCACTGTGCCAATGGAAAACCATGCCAGCCACGTCTACCGCGCCAAGGCATTCCAACCATGCTAGCCGCACCATGCGACAATGGCATGCCAAGCCAATCTCACCTTTCCTTGGCCCCAACCATGCTAGCCGCACCATGCGCCAATGGCATGCCAAACCCTTGGCCCCACCATTCCAAGCCAACCGCGCCTTGCCTTGTCCCCACCATGCCAAGCCGTCCGTACCAAACCCTAGGCCCCTCTATGCCAAGCCATCCGCGCCATTGGCCTTGGCCCCACCATGCCGGCCTTCCCTATGCGGCTACCAAAACGAAGGCGTGCGACGATCAATGGCCACCCTTCCATCCTAGATGCAAATCCTAGCCGTCCAAGGTCTCCAAACATCACATGGTAACCTTTGGCCCAAAACCCTAGTTTTGGCCACGCCAAACCGCGCCAAGGCATGCCATGCCACATGTGCCAATGGCATACCAACCACCTTGCCGCACCATACCATCCCGGCCTTCCCCATGCGGCTAACAAAACAAAGGCGTGCGACGATCAACGGCCACCCTTCCATCCTAGATGCAAATCCTAGCCGTCCAAGGTCGCCAAACAGCGCATGGTAGCCTTTGGCCAAAAACCCTTGTTTTGGCCACGCCAAACCGCGCCATGGCATGCCAACCATCTTGCCGCGCCATACCATGCCGACCTTCCCCATGTGGCTACCAAAACGAAGGCGTGCAACGATCAACGGCCACCCTTCCATCCTGGATGAAAATCCTAGCCGTCCAAGGTCGCCAACGCATGGTAACCTCCAAAACCCTAGTTTTGGCCACGCCAAACCGCGCCAAGGCATGCCATGCCACATGTGCCAATGGCATGCCAACCACCTTTCTGCGCCATACCATGCCGGCCTTCCCCATGCGTCTACCAAAACGAAGGTGTGCGACGATCAACGTCTACCCTTCCATCCTGGATGCAAATCCTAGTCGTCCAAGGTCGTCAAACAACGCAAGGTAACCTTTGGCCCAAAACCCTAGTTTTGGCCACGCCAAACCGTGCCAAGGCATGCCATGCCACATGTGCCAATGGCATGCCAACCAACTTGTCGCGCCATACCATGCCGGCCTTCCCCATGCGGGTACCAAAACGAAGGCGTGTGAAGATCAACGGCCACCCTTCTATCCTAGATGCAAATCCTAGCCGTCCAAGGTCGCCAAACAACGCATGGTAACCTTTGGCCCAAAACCCTAGTTTTGGCCACACCAAACCGCGCCAAGGCATGCCATGCCACATGTGCCAATGGCATGCCAACCACCTTGTCGCGCCATACCATGTCGGACTTCCCTATGCGGCTACCAAAACGAAGGCCTGCAACAATCAATGACCACTTTTTCATCTAAGATGCAGATCTTAGCCGTCCAATGTTACCAGCTAACACATGGAAACCTTTGGCCCTAGTTTGGTCGCGCCTAAACAAAGCTAAAACCCTAACTGTTGGTCGTGCCTAAACTGGGCAATATTAAAGCCATACTGATCATACTTTCATGCCACTGGATGCCAAACGAAAGGTTGCAATAATCAACGGCTACCTTCCTCTTAAGATGCAAAATCTTGACCGTTGAAGGTCACCACCGAGCCGGCAAGTCTCCCAAGCTCAACTTTCCAGACAACAACAACATGCTACATGTTTTCTACGAAAAATACTCGAGACATAAGGATGCTCATTGGGTATTGGTTTGGTGGTTTGCAGCGTGCGGCGTACATTACGCTCATTATAAGAAAGTGTCATAAGGATGAGGCGATTAGTAAATACAGGGAGTAATGGTGAAACGCTTTCTTTTGTGGAACATCAATTCCAAGCGTTATCGGTTACCATCTCCTCCCATTTACTCACCCGTTTTCCATTTCATAATGAGACCAGAGTACATTTCACTTCGACTTTTATAAATAGGCATTACCTATTTCCACCGAACAACAAGTTCAGGTCAGGAGGATACAACACTCAGAAAACATTTGCTAGCTTTCCATTTGTTAGCTTCCCACTTTCTGATACAAGTCGTGAAACAACTACTCTTCCAGAATCAACTATTCTGGTTTCAACACTTTCTTCGCTTCCCTCCCCAAAACCAACCCTTCTCCTTCACTTTGTGACAGAAGCAAGTCTGGAACGTCCATTTATTTATTTGAGCCGGATTTGTACAGATTGATCTCTCGAATCTAAAGTACTCCCTTGCAGTACATTGTTTAGGGTTTAAATTCGTTTCTCACCCACACACCCGAAATTACCAAAATTAGCAGAAACCGTTTTCACCCTCAAACAATTGGTGACCACAGTGGGAGATTGATCTTTCGGTTACAATGTCAATTTTCGACCATCGCTTTCATGCTTCGAGCCAGACATCAAGGCGGTAGAAGCAGGCGATCCGCTCAGGGATCGACAATTCAGTTACCAGACGACCCGATTATCAGTCTTGACACGGCGAGGGATGACTGGGGACTTCCTAGAGGTTAAAAGTGAACGATCCAACCAGGGATCGACGACTCGGTTATCAGATGAGACGGCTTGGGACTTTCCACAATCACGGCGGTGCCTCCCGTAAAACTCGGTCTTACACCCGGAAGATTCCCTTTTCATCAGGAGACCTGAAAAACCGAGTAAGTCTTACCTAGACAAAATAAATGGTTTTCTATTTTAAGTTTTCACGGGAATGATAAAACCGATAGCCCATGTTATGTTTCACCCCATGTAATCTACCGACACGCAAAGCTCATCGTTCCATGGTTTTCCTGGGATGTTTGCGTCACTTGTAATAGTAACCAAGACAACATCATTCCCAAAATAATCCATTCCAAAACAATTCATTCCAAAAGAATAATCCAAAACCCTCAAGGTAACATTTGTCTATCAACCCAAAAATCCAGGAAATCAAAACCATTAACTAGGCGTTTCATTTGCCTTTAAAAAAAACCTAAAAATAAGAAGTTCAGAAGACAGAAATACATTCAAGGAAAGTTTTTCAACAATGGATTACTCTTCTTAGGAAGAGCCTCCTTCGTGCTTTGGAGATCCGCCCTCTTCAACTTCAGCTTCCTGGACAATTTTTTGACTTCCGCTTCCTGCTTCTTCACCATATGCGCAGAAGGACCCTTCGACTGTTTCGACCAGCAACTTTTCAACCTCAAAGAAACCTTCAAAGAACCAAAGAACATTGAACTCGAAGTTTACACACATGTCACGATGGAACCTCCATCTCGAGATTACATCCTCAGAAACAGTATTACCAGTCACGTTGCACATGTCTTCAATCGAAGACAAAGCTTCCTCCACACGCTTAACTAACGCAAATCGACTAGTAACCTTCTTGGTCGTGGCGATATGTTCGGAGCTTTCCCATATCTTGGTGTATAGCATCGCATGTTTGGCTGGCACTCTAAATCCCCAGATCAACACATGATCCGGATAAGGAACCAGGTATGGAGGGTTGAAAGTGGCGCCCGCGTCTTCAACAGCAACCGGCAAGGGATTCCTAACGACAATTGTACCTGCGGCCACTGGAGTACTCTCCATTGTATGAGTCACAACGATGTTTTCATCTCGATCAACATCCATTCCAAGGTCGCCCGGTGCGGCTGCCACAATTGGAGACAAATTTGTATCACCACCAGTCTCCGTCTCAGGGCCATCTTCAGAAACGGTTTCCCCCTATGACATCACGGATTAGATATTTTCCAAAGAGATAAAAAAAAAAAAAACCATGCGGGAGACTCACTGATTCGCTTTCAGACTGGCTAGAGGAAGATTCAGCACTGTTATCGGAAGAACTACTCTCGCCATCACTGAACTCTGAGCTTTCATCCTTCTCGGGTTCCCCATCGCCACGGATAGGCTCAGCACCGCCACCTTCCGTCTCGAGAAGCGATGTTTTCTGACTACTTGCAAGTTTGGCAAAGGCATTCACGCTGCTGAGACCCTAGGCAAGATACAAAGACGTATACTCAGGAAAGAAACAAGGATATACACGATCCAACTAAAGTCAAGAGGAAAATCACACGTAGCCGCATATTAGACGAACTGAAAGTCGGTAGGGTCGTCGAAACTGACTGGGAACCATCTGCACGGCTTTTAGATCTTCGCTCCTTCACTTGGGGACTATCTTCATTCGGGCTAATGGATTTTCGCATGGGCGAAGAAGGATCCCTCAGCAGTGGATGCTCCGCTAAAACCACAGGAGAAGGCTTACCGCGACGGTTTTCTACCACATCATTCACGAATCCATGGAAAAAGAGAAACTCATCCTGCCAAAATATGTTATATTTGGAGGTTGTTGATGGGTTTCATTCCGCAAGCAGGAAAGGGAGACTTTTACTCGACACAAGAACAGTAACATCGAGAACGGTTGGCAACGAGACTTATGGAACAACCGGCTGACGAACAAGTGGGATCCCTTGGTCAAAACCCATATGCCGAGCCTCCCTATCGATATTTTAAGAGACTGCTTTGCAAGATCCTCGAAAGAAAGACGACACATAACCGGGCGTGCAGCTTCGCATGAACACCATGATAGACACATTTTTGTGTCTGAATTGTCCTCAGTGTCTCTATTGATAGTGCTTGATTTTTTATTTATTATGGTGTTTTTATGTTTGTGTAGGTGTTTTTGGAGAAATACACTTGTGTGGAAAAAGTTGCTCAAAAAGTGCTATTTGGACCCCTGGAGGACATTTGCTATACGGACCCCATATTTGGCTAAGGGACACCCAAGGTTATGCGTAGCCCAAATTCACCCTCAGCACCCAAATTTTTCCTCAGGACCCATATTCTATTAGCACCCCAGAAAAGGATAGGGGCACTTCATCTTCAACATTTCAAAAATAAAAATGGCGGGAAAAATATTCACTTCACTGGCAGATTTTTTGATCGGATTTTGGAGGAGTTTTTGTGTGATTCAATCGCTGAAACTTCATGGGTAGTTGTGATATGTCCTAACAGAGCTGGTATGGGTGTTTGTTTCGATCAAATTTGGCTGGATAACTTGGTTTAATCCAAACAGGGAGTTGGAGGAAAAACATGAGCTTGCACGAGTTGTGAGGAATTTAAACGTGTTCTGCACATGTTTGATGACTCGAGCAACACTTTGGACCTTGACAAAGATAAATAAGGAGATTTTGCAGATGTAGAAACGCGTGAGAAGCTAAATCAGGGAAGAAAATATTCCCAGAATATTTTCTTTACTGCCCGAGTTCAATGAAGAATATTGAGAATTATGGCGTGATTAAATGAGGCTGAGGAGTATAAATAGATTGCTGGGATCATAGAGAAGAAAATATGGAGAGTTTGGGGTCGAGAGGAGAGCTCAGGAGGCGTGAATCAAGAGTTTTCAGAACTATGTTTCTGCTGCTGCACCAAGAACACGAAGAACAAAAGACCACCAGAGGCATTCGTTTATCAACAGTGACAACCACAGCCACACGAGGGTCGCAGAGTTACAACAACAACAGTTCTTTTATATCGTTCTTTGTAACAGTGTTTTGCAACAATTATAAACGGTGCAAACACCCAATTTTCATCATTTTCTCCATTTCATCATTTGTACACCTACTTTGAGCAATGAAATCAACTTTTGAGCGTGTTTCCAACATCATGATGAGCTAAACCCAATCCTTGGGTCTATGGAGGAAGCCATTGTTTCGGTAAAAGTGATATATTTCTATTAATTAATTACAACAACTCTATTATGATTTTTGCATTGAACTAAAAATTATGTATATGATTTTGATTAGTTAGGTGTATTTTCTCTTGATAGAATATGCTTGCTTTAGGGTTTTGATATTCTATGCTTGGATTAACATCTATTCTTTTGGAAATCTACATGTCTAGGAAATACTATTAGAATCAATTTGAATGTTGAGTTGCATAATTATTGTTTTATTAAATCACTAATATCAACCAATGGTGGAATCCTAGCCCTATTCTCTCCATAATTTTCACAACATCTTTTTAATTTAGTTCGCTATTTTTATTTATTAAAAAAAAATCTAAAAATCCGCTTTCACAAGTCTTTACGAATCATATTACTACAACAACTTTGAAAATACATCAAATTTTTGGCGCCGCCGACGCGGACTTGTCTTTAGGCTAGAGTTTTTAGATTTATTTTGTTTAGGTTTTTATTTTATTTGTTCTTCTTTACGTTTTTGGGTTTTTGTCTTTTTCTTACAGAATTTGGAATTTGGAGCGAAAGAAAATTTTGCCAAAGCTTTTGGTGAATACTTAAAGACTTCGAGTGAAAAGCAAAGCGAAAGGAGCGAAAGAAGAAGGTTTTTTTTATTTTATAAAAAAGAGAGAAAAAAAAAGAGAGACATTTTTATTTTTGTAGATTTTTTTTTTTAGACTTTCTTTTTCTTTTGCACTTTATATATATATAATTTTTTTTGGACTTTGGACTTTAAATTTTGGGACATTATTTTTTTTAAACCCTACGGAAGGGTAGTTTAAATATAAACTGTTTGCAGAGAAGGACGGTGATTACAATATCACCTCGGCCCCTCGGGTTCGTACATCACATAGGAGTCGTGGCCCGAGTCGACTACAAAGGTCAATCCCCCGTCTAGTACGGGAGGTAAGTTTGTCGAAACACTAGCGAATCCCCTGTAAGCGAGTTACTGTCTTCCTTTGTATGCATATATGTTGAGGACTTGAAAACGGATGCTTTAATTTCCTAGTAAAGGGCAAGGACTGGCCATTCAAGATAAGGGTTCGGATTTCATATCCGTTCTCTTCTTGCCCGCCTTAGGAAAACGACACCAAACGCGAACCTAAGCCTAAAATTTTGACTAGAACGAGGCCGATAGGGTAACGAGCTTAACAGGAAAGTCATTCGAAAAATATTGGTTACCCTTTTAAGCATACTTCGAAGTTCTTGACGGTTTCTGTAAGTTGAATGCGTGACTGCACCGCCTTGTAATACCGGTGAGGCCTTGGGTATCAAAGCTCCACCGAGCTTCCCTCGCCTCTATAAAAATTAGTTTAACTCGGATTGATTCCAGAGGGGTTTGCTTAAATTGTAACGAATTCTCGTTCGAAGGATTAGAAGCTAGTCTAGAAACAATCTAAGTGGATCCATCATGATTTTTGTTTGCTAGAAATCAGTAGGTTTGCTGTGGTGGAGTCAGCCTTGTTTGTGTTTGCATAGAACATCCCTTCCTTTTTAGGGATTTTCTTTTTGATTTTGTTTTTCTAGTGTATGCCCGAAGTTTTTAAACGGGCTTGGAAAAGAAACACTCTAGGTCGTTTGATTAGTGAAAAACCTAGTAGTTCTTCTTGTAAAGGCGGGGAGCTCGAAGACTCTTCTTTTGAGAGCCCCGTTCTTGGAAACTTCAGTTTTGAGAATCTGTCTCTTCGTGATGGAAAGTACCCCTAGTACTCCTAGTCCTTTGGTAGTGCCAGAAATGGCAACTTTGAAAGCTTTGCTAAACCCAACTAGGACCTCTCGTCCGTCTTGTATCAAGTTAACTGAAACCGAGGCAAATTATGAACTGAAACCTGGGACTTTACAGATGCTCCCAATATTTTTAGGGAAGGAGAATGAGAACCTCTATTTTCATGTTATGGAATTTGAGGAAGTTTGTAGTACTCTAAAAATTAAAATCCTAAGTGATGATGCGTTGAAACTTAGGTTATTCCCCTTTTCCTTAAAAGATAAAGCCAAATCTTGGCTGTATAGTTTGGACTCTGAGTCAATTGAAACCTATGACCAACTTACTTCTGCCTTTATACATAAGTTTTTCCCAAGGCATAAAACATCGTCTATTAGGACACAAATATGTACTTTTGCCCAACAAGAGGGAGAATCTTTATATAGGTACTTAGAAAGGTTCAATGACTTGATATCTCAATGTCCTCATCATGGTTTGGAGAAGGTTAGGTTAGTTCAGATCCTCTACGAGGGTTTAGATTATTCAACAACAACCATGGTTGAGTTCTTATGCACAGGTGGGTTTGAGAATAAAACTGTTGATGAAGCGATGACATTTTTGAATGAAATCTCCGATAAGACCCATTAATGGGAAAATAGTAGGGAACCCCAGAAAACAATTCTTCTAAGTAGAGGAAATGTTAATAGGGTAGAAGGATCTTATGAGTCAGATGCCAAAATAGCAGCTATAGCCAAAAGGTTAGAAGCCTTAGAATTAGGTCATTCTAGTGGTAGTAGTGGTAGAAATGAGCCTTTTTGGGAAGGCCATGTTGTTGAAGAGCAAGCCAATGCTCTTTATAACAACACTAGGTTTGATAACCGACAAAAGTTTGACCCATATTCAGAAACCTATAACCCTGGATGGAGAAACTATCCAAACCTTTCTTGGTCCAAGGTCCAGAATCAAGGTTAGTCTAGTAATGCTCAGGTTCCCCCAGGTTTTGGTTATGCTAAGAATCCTTCAGCTCCGGCACAGTTTCAGATCCCTTCAGATAAGAAAATCATGAGTTTAGAAGAGTCTCTTGCCTTGTTAACTCGGAACACTTTAGAATTTCAGCAATTGGTTGCACAAGGATTAGATGAAAATAAAAAGATGGTACAAGCTAACTCTCAGGCTATATCCGAGTTGAAAACCCAGGTTAGTCAGATAAATGATACATTTAGAGAAAAAGGAAAGTTTCCTAGTCAACCACAACCCAACCCTAGGGGAGTCCATCAAATATCTTTAGCTGGTGAGAAATCATCAAACCATGTGAACTCGATAACAACCCTTAGGAGTGGTAAAACGGTAGACAACAAGGTAGCCATGCCTAGTGGACATACTGTAGTTCCACCTTCTACTTCCCAAGAGGAGACCGTAGACGAGGAAACTGAAACAGTCTCTAAGGATTCCCAAAAAATTTCTGATAGGTCTACCTTTGTGCCTAGAGCCCCATATCCACATTTGTTAGCCCCAACAAAGAAGGAGTCGACTTTCAACGAGATAATGGAAACATTTATGCAGGTGAACATCAATATTCCGCTATTAGAAGAAATTAGGCAGATGCTTGATTATGCCAAGTTCCTTAAAGATCTTTGTACACGAAAGCGTAAGCTTAATGTCCATAAGAAAGCTTTTATAGCTGGTCAGGTAAGTTCTATTCTTCTGAACCAAACACCCCCTAAGTATAAGGATCCTGGATGCCCCACCATATCTTGTGTGATTGGTGATCACATGGTCGATAAAGCTTTACTTGACTTAAGAGCTAGTGTTAACTTACTCCCGTATCATGTATACACCCAGCTAGGTCTTGGTAAGTTGAAACCGACTAAAATTACACTACAATTAGCTGATAGGTCTGTCAAAGTCCCTCGTGGTGGAGGATGTTCTGATTGAGGTTGATAAGTTTATTTATCTTGTGGATTTCGTTATTCTAGACACCCATCCTGTTCAGGACCCAAGTCGTCAAATCCCAGTGATTTTAGGTCGCCCATTTTTAGCCACAGCTAATGCTATCATCAACTGTAGGACTGGGCTTATGAACATATCCTTTGGTAATATGACCATTGAACTAAATTTCTTTAATGTTACTAGACAACCTTCTGAGAACGATGATTTAGAAGAAGTGAATATGATTAGCACTTTAGTTCAGGATTTGGTTCAGGATAATTGGCTTGATACTTTACTGGTAGATTCTTTAGATGATTTTGAGGAAACCATTCTCTTAGATCAGATATGTGATCAATCTTTAGAAGAAGCTCTTGAGTATTTTAAAGATTCTATGGACCCAGAAATTCAGGCAATAGTTTTAGGTTTTTTTGAGAATAATGATGACCCTAAGTTTGGGGGTAGAGAACTAGAAGAATCTCTTGAGTATTTTAAGGACTCTGAAGATCCGTAAATTCAAGAAATAGTTAGAGGTTTGTCTGTGAACCCTAAGTTCGGGGCTAGTGATGGTTCTTGTGATTGTATCGTATCCCTAATTAGAGTCCCTAACTTGGGACTCGAGCCTTGTACATCTGAGATATTACTTGAGTCTTTTCAGACTCCGCAACCCGATCCTCCTGATACTGTCCAGGAGGTAACCCAGGTATTAGAGACCCGTTTTTCGGATGAATCTATTTATCGAGACACACATATGAAGTTCAATTACGCGCCGCAGATAAACCCAGTTGTCTTGACAGAAACCTTAGATGAGGACGTGCTCCTTCTTTTCATTTTTCTGAATCAGTGCAGTTGTCTCATACTGGTGTCAGCTCTATTTGGTCTTATGGACCCACAATTGTTTCGACTATTGATATATGACTTTGGAAGGTGACAATCCTTTTTGAGGTATTTGATGTCTAGCTAAAGACTTTAAATTTAGCATTTCCTGGGAGGTACTCATGCTTACGGTAATATCCTTCCTTATTTCTTTTTCCATCCATCAAGTGGTAACAGTTTCTTATTGTTCATTTTAATTTCATCTTTAGAACATTGAGGACAATGTTAGATTTAAGTTTGGGGTGGGGAAGAAACTTTTTGTTAGCTCTTAGCTGCAACAAAATAAACTCCAGAGCCTAGAAATTTATGCTTATTAAGGTTGGCACTAACCAATCTAAGTGGATGGGAACATCTTAGTTATAGGAGTTGAGGAACCAATCTGATTAGATGGAAACATCTAAAGAGTCTATTCATAAAAGCACAGAGCTCAGGTGTTAGAATTAAAAAAAAACATGGTAGTTTCGCCATATCTCGTTGAATCCTAATCCTTCTATTTTTATTTTTAAGTGATTTGGTGGGGCACACGATTCAAGTTGTTACCTTTGCTAGGGTGGAATAGAGTGATTGAGATACAAAAAAAAAAAAAAAAAAAAGACCAGATCATTAGACCAACCGGAATAAATTCAATAAAGTCGACCACTGGTGCCCTTGTATATGCCAGTTGTGTTGACCTAGAGTTAGGTTTATCGACCACTGGTCCCCTTGTATATGCCAGTTGTGTTGATATTAGTCAGATCGGTATCTCAGTCCATTAGGATAGGTTCACCTTGGCAGAGGCCTTCAGACAGATATGGGAAACATCGTTCACTTTTAACCATCTCTTTATCCATCTTCTTAATCTTTCCATGTGATTGGTTGACTCCGGTTATGATGTACAGAAACTATATGAGTAGAGCTCTATCACTTATATATGAATTTTAGTATGCTGAGTGCAAACTCGTGTACAACAATTGGAATTTTGTTTCAGGGTACTTACTCATGTAGTCAATGAGAGTATGCCAACCAAGGAGATTCTTTAGTGCCTTCCAAGGTTCTGCGTAGATATCTAGGGTCTGGAGTAAAGGTTTTGCAAGTACACCTCTGGTAAACCCTCCGGAGACAACACTCCGCCGCTAGGGCCACCTAGCGGTTTAACGGCTTGCTGCACATGCTAAGTGTAATCATTTTTATTTTTTTGCTCGAGGACTAGCAAATAATAAGTTTGGGGGTATTTGATAGACACATTTTTGTGTCTGAATTGTCCTCAGTGTCTCTATTGCTAGTGCTTGATTTTGTATTTATTATGGTGTTTTTATGTTTGTGTAGGTGTTTTTGGAGAAATACAATTGTGTGGAAAAAGTTGCTCAAAAAGTGTTATTTGGACCCCTGGAGGATATTTGCTATACGGACCCCAGATTTGGCTAAGGACACCCAAGGTTATGTGTAGCCCAAATTCATCCTCAGCACCCAAATTTGTCCTCAGCACCCATCTGCTATTCGCACCCCAGAAAAGGATAGGGGCACTTCATCTTCAACATTTCATAAATAAAAATGGCGGGAAAAATATTCACTTCAGTAGCAGATTTTTCGATCGGATTTTGGAGGAGTTTTTGTGTGATTCAATCGCTGAAACTTCATGGGTAGTTGTGATATGTCCTAACAGAGCTGGTATGGGTGTTTGTTTCGATCAAATTTGGCTGGATAACTTGGTTTAATCCAAACAGGGAGTTGGAGGAAAAACATGAGCTTGCACGAGTTGTGAGGAATTTAAACGTGTTTTGCTCATGTTTGATGACTCGAGCAACACTTTGGACCTTGACAAAGATAAATAAGAAGATTTTGCAGATGTCGAAACGCGTGAGAAGCTAAATCAGGGAACAAAATATTCCCAGAATATTTTCTTTACTGCTCGAGTTCAATGAAGAATATTGAGAATTATGGCGTGATTAAATGAGGCTGAGTATAAATAGATTGTTGGGATCATAGAGAAGAAAAGATGGAGAGTTTTGGGTCGAGAGGAGAGCTCAGGAAGCGTGAATCAAGAGTTTCAGAACTCTGTTTCTGCTGCTGCACCAAGAACACGAAGAACAAAAGACCACCAGAGGCATTCGTTTATCAACAGTGACAACGACAGCCACACGAGGGTTGCAGAGTTACAACAACAACAGTTCTTTTCTATCGTTCTTTGTAACAGTGTTTTGCAACAATTATAAACGTTGCAAACACCCAATTTTCATCATTTTCTCCATTTCATCATTTGTACACCTACTTTGAGCAATGAAATCAACTTTTGAGCGTGTTTCCAACGTCATGATGAGCTAAACCCAATCCTTGGGGCTATGGAGGAAGCCATTGTTTCGGTAAAAGTGATATATTTCTATTAATTAATTACAACAACTCTATTATGATTTTTTCATTGAACTAAAAATTGTTTGTATGATTTTGATTAGTTAAGTGTATTTTCTCTTGATAGAATATGCTTGCTTTAGGGTTTTGATATTTTATGCTTGGATTAACATCTATTCTTTTGGAAATATACATGTCTAGGAAATACTATTAGAATCAATTTGAATGTTGAGTTGCATAATTATTGTTTTATTAAATCACTAATATCAGCCAATGGTAGAATCCTAGCCCTATTCTCTCCATAATTTTCACAACATCTTTTTAATTTAGTTCGCTATTTTTATTTATTAAAAAAAAATCTAAAAATCCGCTTTCACAAGTCTTGAACAAATCATATTACTACAACAACTTAGAAAACTCGCCAAGCTAGCGTCATGATGTTCCCTAACCCAGCCAAGGTGATGCATAGCCAGACTAAGCCGACGATCTTCATCTCACCACTTCACGGTCTACACCACGAATAGAATCTACGCAAGGCCGCCAAACACGAAGATCATGGACTCTCCTTACCTCTCGAAAAAGGTTAGTCGGACCTTCCTAACCATCTTTCCACGACTTGTCGTTTCGATTTTTGTCTTTTCCCATCACTATCTTATGCTTACCTCGCAACAATGCTCTTGTTCCGAGCTAAGTAGGGGAGTTAATGTTGATGGTGGTTTTTAGCTTAAGGTTAAAATCGTAAAACCGTATAACTGACATGACGTCACTATGACCATTAACACATTTATTGAATCGATCAGCATGCCTATGTAAGAATTACCATGGTACCTTTTTTTTTATGTCATGTTCCACGGCAGAACCCTTAACATTGACCGACATCATCTATGCCAAACCCTAATTCTCATGATACCCGCGCCAAGGCATGCCAACCATGCCATCCGCACCATTGTGCCAATGGCAAACCATGCCAGCCACATCTCCGCGCCAAGGCATGCCAACCATGCCAGCCGCACCAATGTGCCAAGGGCAAACCATTCCAGCCACATCTCCGCGCCAAGGCATGCCAACCATGCCAGCCGCACCAATGTGCCAATGGAAAACCATGCCAGCCACATCTCCGCGCCAAGGCATGCCAACCATGCCAGCAGCACCACTGTGCCAATGGCAAACCATGCCAGCCACATCACCGCGCCAAGGCATGCCAACCATGCCAACCGCACCACTGTGCCAATGGCAAACTATGCCATCTGCAACACTGTGCGATGACAAACCATGCCAGCCACATCTCCGCGCCAAGGCATGCCAACCATGTCAGCCACGTCTACCGCGCCAAGGCATGCCAACCATGATAGCCGCACCATGCGCCAATGTATGCCAAACCCTTGGCCCCACCATGCCAAGCCAACCGCACCTTGCCTTGGCCCTAACCATGTTATCCGCACCATGCGCCAATGGCATGCCAAACCCTTGGCCCCACCATGCCAATCCAACCGCACCTTTCCTTGGCCCCACCATGCCAAGTCGTCCGTACCAAACCCTAGGCCCCACTATGCCAAGCCATCCATGCCATTGGCCTTGGCCCCACCATGCCGGCCTTCCCTATGCGGCTACCAAAACGAAGGCGTGTGACGATCAACGGCCACCCTTCCATCCTAGATGAAAATCCTATCCGTCCAAGGTCGCCAAACAACGCATGGTAACCTTTGGCCCAAAATCCTAGTTTTGGCCACGCCAAACCGCGCCAAGGCATGCCATGCCACATGTGCCAATGGCATGCCAACCACCTTGTCGCGCCATACCATGCCGGCCTTCCCCATGCGGCTACCAAAACGAAGGTGTGCAACGATCAACGGCCACCCTTCCATCCTAGATGCAAATCCTAGCCGTCCAAGGTCGCCAAACAACACATGCTAACCTTTGGCCTAAAACCCTAGTTTTGGCCACGCCAAGGCATGCCATGCCATATGTGCTAATGGCATGCCAACCACCTTGTCGCGCCATACCATGCCGGCCTTCCCCATGCGGCTACCAAAACGAAGGCGTGCGACGATTAACGGCCACCCTTCCATCCAGGATGCAAATCCTAGCCGTCCAAGGTCTCCAAACAATGCATGGTAACCTTTGGCCCAAAACCCTAGTTTTGGCCACGCCAAACCGTGCCAAGGCATGCCATGCCACATGTGCCAATGGCATGCCAACCACCTAGCCGCGCTATACCATGCCGGCCTTCCCCATGCGGCTACCAAAACGAAGGCGTGCGACGATCAGCGGCCACCCTTCCATCCTATATGCAAATCCTAGCCGTCCAAGGTCGCCAAACAACGCATGGTAACCTTTGGCCCAAAACCCTAGTTTTGGCCACACCAAACCGCGCCAAGGCATGCCATGCCACATGTGGCAATGGCATGCCAACCACCTTATCGCGCCATATCGTGTCGGCCTTCACTATGGGGCTACCAAAACGAAGGCGTGCAACAATCAACGGCCATTTTTTCATCTAAGATTCAGATCTTAGCCGTCCAAGGTTACCATCTAACACATGACAACCTTTGGCCCTAGTTTGGTCGCGCCTAAACAAAGCCAAAACCCTAACTTTTGGCCGCACCTAAACTGGGCCATATTAAATTCATATTGATCATACTTTCATGCCACTGGCTACCAAACGAAAGGTTGCAATAATCAACGGCTACCTTCCTCTTAAGATGCAGAATCTCGACCATTGAAGGTCACCACCGAGCCGGAAAGTCTCCCAAGCTCAACTTGCCAGACAACAACAACATGTTACATGTTTTCCACGAAAAACACTCGAGACATAAGGATGCTCATTGGGTATTGGTTTGGAGGTTTGCAGCGTGCGGCGTACACTACACTCATTATAAGAAAGTGTCATAAGGATAAGGCGATTAGTAAATACAGGGAGTAATGGTGAAACGCTTTCTTTTGTGGAACATCAATTCCAAGCGTTACCGGTTACCATCTCCTCCCATTTACTCACCTGTTTTCCATTTCATAATGAGACCAGAGTACATTTCACTTCGACTTGTATAAATAGGCATTACCTATTTCCACCGAACAACAAGTTCCGGTCAGGAGGATACAACACTCAGAAAACATTTGCTAGCTTTTCATTTGTTAGCTTCTCACTTTATGATATAAGTCGTGAAACAACTACTCTTCCAGAATCAACTATTCTGGTCTCAACATTTTCTTCGCTTCTCTCCCCAAAACCAACCCTTATCCTTCACTTTGTGACCGAAGCAAGTCTGGAAAGGCCATTTCTTGGTTTAGGCTGGAGTTGTACAGATTGATCTCTCGAATTTAAAGTACTCCCTTGCAGTACATTATTTAGGGTTTAAATTCGTTTTTCACCCACACACCCGAAATTACCAAAATCAGCAGAAACCGTTTTCACCCTCAAACAACATCAAATGGTTATCTCACACAAATCATGTAAGATGTTTCAAGGCAATTTCCACATGATCATCTTTTGACATAAAGTCAAGAATAATGATGAATGTAGCTAAGACAGAAATCCACCAACATTTATTTCGAGAAATAGATAAGCGAGTTATACTCAGCTCAAATATCAAATGTGTATGATACAAAAGACTATATCGTATACGACTTTTGTCTCAATAGGAGATAAGTAAGAATATAATAGACTTCTGAGGATAGATAAGTTTTAGTCTCCACATGCCTTTTGTTGATGAAGTTTCTTCGAGTTCTTCAATAGATCTTCGTCTTTAGTTGTAAGCTCCACGAAGTCTAAAGCTCAACTATACAATATATCCTAGTCCGAAACTCCTATAAGTAGACTAGAGATCAAGACTATAGTTTTGATCAACTAAACTTGACAAACAAGCTTGAGATAGCAACGCTTGCGAGTTCGACCGAGCAATGATCTAACAGTCTCCCCCTTTGTCAATTTTAGTGACAAAACTATCAATACATTTGGATTACAAAGTATATAAGACTTTGTAGCTTCTCATTCACCATGCTTGATTTCCTTGGTTCTTCAACATTACTTGAATTCTTTGTCGCTCTAAGTATTCCAGTGACTCTGAATGTGTTCGACCCAGCATCATTGTTGTTCAAGATCCGTAGCTATAATAATATTCAAAAAGACTGTTTTCATATTGTTATAAAGTGTCATAGTATTATTACACAGCATCAAAGTTCAATTGTACCACAACTTTGACAATAATACTATGGTGATATGTATCACTCCCCCTTATTCAATACTTCATCTCACAATGAAAATCACTCCCCCTTACATAATGATTCGTAAACCATATGTATGTAGTGTGAACTACAAATTAATTCTTCCCCAATTTGTCAATATAAATTGGCAAAGGTACAAAAATTATGGGATCATAATGAAATTCTCATAAAGATACTTCATGGCTAAAAGAGAACATATCAACTCTGTTTCGATGATTTCACGTAGTCGAAACTTAGTGTATTCACCAAGGAGTTAATAAAGATACAAAATAACTCCTACAATATTCCACAGCCTCACTCCCCACAAATATTTGGAAATTAAGAAAAAGTTCAATTAAGAACTCTCCCCCATTAAATGTCATTCCCAAAAGGAACAACAAGAGCGACCTTACTTTCACAAGAAAAGAAGGATTTCTTTGGACATTAACAAATCACATGAGACATGAATTTGTATCCAGAAAACTCGAATAAATTAATCCACAAGAGAAACTCATAGATTAATTCAGTCAGAAATGCTCATCGTAAGAAAACTTACGGAGCCATACAGTACTTTCATATAAAGTGGATCAGGGAAAGATCAATACTGCGGAATATTCAAAGATTCATTTTATTTTTCATCAAAATTTGCATAATGATACCATAGACTTAACCTTTGACATATAATTCAAAAGTTCATTCTATTCTCCATCAATATTTGCATAATGACACAATAGACTTAATTTTTGATCATATATGGAATAACCACAGTTCGCGGACGTAAACCACATATCCCATACAAAATTATTTTTTGCAATATATAAAACCAGTAAATATTAATACTGCAAAATCATCTTCCAAATAACTTAGAATTTAAATAAATAAATCTAAAAATATTGCAAGATCAAAAACGTTGACAATATCTATGTGTAATCACAATATTTGCTATTACAAACCCTAGTTATCCTTCTTAAAACACAAGAATAAAATCTCATAAGAAGTTTCCTAGACAAAAAAACGAAGCGACAAACAAACTCGTAAAGAACATACAAGATGAATTGCCCTTAGAAGGTAGAATCAGATTTTTTCGCACGGGTTTACACCAATAATGGCTACCAAAGGCGTATAAAAATATTTTCTTAACAAAGAAGAAAATACAAAGTCACTAACAATCATGCATCGTAGTTCACATAAGAGGATTGTGAACATTCAAGAATCCCAGAGTAATGCGTATTACTGCCCATTCTTGAACTTTCTTCTTTGTGATTCACAAACAACATTCTTACAAAATATAAAAATGAGCTTAGAATAGAACTTCTCCAAGAATCCAAGTTCTCAATTCCAAGAGAAGTGGTACAAGTGCGACGAAACGGAGCAAAACACTCAAAGCAAGAAACGGAACAAAGACAAATCTTAAATCATCCAAATCTAGTATTTCTCATCACCATTTTGAAGAGAAATCAAATAGGAAAATAATGCAAAAAGAATGAGGTCATTCCGAGTTCGGACGAAGAAGTTACGGTCAAAACAAGATTTTATTGAATATTGAAGACAGGAAAAGTTTGCAAACCGGTTTGCAAACGGGATTTCGTGACCTGGAGCTGTTTGCAAACCAGTATGCGAACTGAAGTCCCTGGATTTTAATTTTAAATTATGGTATGTGTACTATGAAGGGCAAACATCTCTAACTACTATTTTCGAACCTAAACATTTAAGAACCTTGAATACAAATCAAGTTAGGTAGACATGTACGATACACAAGGTACATGGATCATGATAAGAACTTGAAGCAAATAATAAAATCATAAATCTTCCTCAAGTTCAAAGACATACCTTTCTAGAAGAATCCAATCGAACTCTACAGCCTTGCCAAAGATTCAATCATACCTAACATAATATGTGCTCAATTCTCGTGCTTCCCTCACTGTATACATGGCAGGGCATTCCTTGGTGAGGATGCACTTACAACACAAAAAAGTTATGTTAAGGTAAACAAAGTCTTGCTCACCACAAATGACTGAAACATACTTTTCCGCAATTATGGATTTTTCACCATCTATTGTTTTTGGCTTATTCTGTTTCACTTTTGGATTATCATGAAAGAGATCGCTTTTAGAACCTTTCATATCCAAATCTATCTTTCCAAAGAACTTTTTAAGTTCCAACATCATGGATACCGCCTTCTCCATAGTCATGGAATTTTCTGGGAGATTATTTCTTTTCACACTCAAAACATCATTCACTTTCTTTGGTATCCACTTCTGAGTGTGTTTAGGAACAACCAGAACCTTCTTCCCATTACTCTCCTCTAGAATTCTCGGAAGAGAATTGGATTGACTATTCTTTTGCAAGTTAGTCTTTTTCCAATTGGGAGCATTGGATCTTATCTTCGTCTTTACGAAGTTATCTTTTTGATAACCATTACGATTGTGAAAAGGATTGGTATGCATTTTATAGGCAAATCTAGGTTTATCCCAGCACTGATTCCTTTGCCTAAAGGTTGGATAGTTACAACCTATAATGTTAAGGGGATTAGCCTTAGCATATGATCTTGGTTTCACAACTTCTTGTGATGCCCAAACAAGAACATCATGAAGTTTCTCATTCCTTATACGAAAATGACATCTCCTTTCCATGTGACTTTTATTTCCACAATAATGACAAATATAAGGAATGTTCTTACCCGGATTCGTATGTGCTGTTTTTGGAGGTTGATATACTTTGGTCTTTTGAACTTTATCTGCCGGTAAATTTATTTCACTTTTTCCATCGGTGGAAACCTTTTGTTGAGAAGAATCAATAGCCTTGACAAATTTTACCTCTTTGCTAGTACTTGGAGCATTTATTCCCTTATAGCCCAATCTTCGTTTATCACGATGATTTTTACTTGCTCCTAGCATTGTGGTTAATTTTTTTGAACTGGTATGGATCTTTTTCAAGTCCTCTTCCAGCATCTTGATTTTATCAAAAGGAGCAGTTAAATCAGCCTCAAATTGCTTTTCTTGAGAGAGAAAAACACTTTCCCTGTCTTTGAAACAGCTCTGTTGAGAGCTAATCCTTGCCACAGATTCTGCAAGTTTCCTTTCCAACAAGAAATATATTTGATAAACTTTATCACATTCAAGTGACTTTCTACGCAGGTTTTCCTCGGAATCTCTGAGGATCGATTCGCAAGAGCGATTTGAAACATAAAGACCTCCGTAAATCCTTTTCAATTTCTTGTTTTCTTGACAAAGAGAAGTCACAAGAGGTGTGACATGAGAAGTTGTCATCTTCTTCTCTTCCAACGAATCCAATAGCTTAACATACTCTGAGACTTCCTCATCAACATCTCTATCAATATCTGAATCACCTCCATCAGAAAGTTCATCCAACTGTTCTTCTAGGCGTGTTTCCCAATCAACTACATCAAGAGAATGTTTAGATATTGACTTAGATGTGACAGTTTTATCAGGGGAAAACAAGCTTTGAAAAACATCTGGTAATTTCTGACCTGGTACGTTATTAGAGATAGACTCGTCCATATAATCAAATTGCTTCAAACACAGAATTATGAGGTCTTAGCGTGTTTTCTTGCTCTGATACCAAATTAAAAAGCAGGGGTCTAACAACCACACCCAATATTTCGTTCGGCAATCTGTATGGACAACTCCAATACAATTCCAATAGAAACAACTAGACAGTCAGACTCTGTTAGAGCATTGCTCGGTCGAACTCGCATGCATTGTTATCTCAACCATGTTTGTCAATGTTAGTGATCAAAACTATAAGTCTTGATTTCTAATCTGCTATAGCTAAGGTCTCGGACTAGGATAGAAAGTGTAGTTGAGCTCAAGAACTTCATGGCAATCATCATACAAGACGAATGACTACTTAAGGAACTGGTGGATCTTCATCGACTAAAAGGTATGTGGAGACTTGAACTTATCTATCACTCAAAAGTATATTTATCTCCTATCTTGAGACAAAAGTCGTTTGCTATATAGACTTAGATTATACACATTTGGTATTTCGAGCCGATTTTACCTCGACTATCTATTTCTCGAAATATGTGTTGGTAAAGCTTTTGCTTTAGCCAAGTTCAACTTTACCTAGTGACGAAAGTCATGTTATGTTTCAATCACTTTGAAAATTGCTCTGACGAGAAATGGTTTGTGAATAACAACTATATCACGTCCTCTAAGAATGTTTCAATGATTGAAATGAGAGTTTAGACTATATAACCATTTGGAGGATATAATCATTGTTGTGGAAACACATATATGTATAAGTCCTTATTGCTTGAACCGGAGTTTGTAAACTTTATTGATCAAGTGAACCGGAGAAGTGCGTGAGCTAAGTCCGCGAACCCAGTCCGCGAACTAGCGAAGTTCTCAAACCCGAGAATTTCTGCTGGAGTTTGTGAACTCCATCCGGAAACTTAAGTCCGCGAACTTGAGTAGGTTATGTCTAAAAGCGATGTTTAGTGAACTTATCTTTATAAACTAAGGAATGCAAATGCAAACCGTGGCTATAGAGTTCATGAACTGATTCATGTGAATCAAATCGTTTTTGCTTCAATTGTGTCTTGTGTAGTACATAAGATTTCCTTGCAATTGAACAACTCTCTAACTAGTTCATTTGAGTCATTTGAACTAGTTATGGTGAAGAAGAATATGGTTGATATGAAAGTGATCATATGGCTAACCATTTGGTTAACTATTGTTGAACCAACTAATGTACAAGTTTGGGTACGTTTACACAAGCTCAGGAACGTGCATTTCATTTGTGTATAACAAGATATGTTTTCGATGTAACGGTTGATAAATATTAGCTTGAGTCTAATCAGGTTTTCATCTAACGGTGAATATTGAATGCTTTGTTACCAAGCTAACATTGATTGCAAACCCTAATTTGGAAGACTATATAAGGGAGAACTCTAGCAACTGGGAAACCTAATCCCCACACATTCTGTGTGATACTAGTTGTGCTAAGCTAGAGTCGATTCTCCTTTAACTTTTGGTTTCTTCTTCTAAACCAGGTTAACGACTTAAAGACTTCATTGGGATTGTGAAGCCAGACCGATACTACTTTTCTTGTAGTTGTGTGATATGATCTTGTTGTTTCCATCGTACGAGTACAATTGTAATAATTGGCTTGAGATTTCTATCTCCGATAGGCAAGATAAAAAGTAATCACAAATATCTTCGTCTCATCGTTTGTGATTCCACAATATCTTTTTTCACTGCGTCGATTAAGATTATTGTGAGGTGATTGATAATACTAGGCTGTTCTTCGGGAATATAAGATCGGTTTATCAATTAGTTCATGTTCACCTTGATTTATCAAAAGACAGAACAAAACTCATAGGTATATTCGTGGGAGACGGATTTATCTATTATCATAGACTTTTCTGTGTGATACAGATTTGTTTATAAAATTCTTCGACTTTGGGTCGTAGAAACTCTTAGTTGTGGGTGATATTAGCTAAGGGAATCAAGTACGTAGCATCCTGCTGGGATCAGAGACATATGAGCATAATTGTACCTTGGATCAGTGTGAGATTGGTTGGGGTTCAACTACAGTCCAAACCGAAGTTAGTTTGGAGTAGGCTAGTGTCTGCAGCGGCTTAATACAGTATGTGTTCAATCTGGAATAGGTCCCGGGGTTTTTCTGCATTTGCGGTTTCCTCGTGAACAAAATTCTGATGTCTGTGTTATTTCTTTTATGCATTATATTTGTTTATATAATTGAAATAATTCAGGTTGTGAGTTGTTCAATATATTAGAATATCCGACCTTTTGGTTATTGATTTAAATTGATTGACACTTGTATATTGTTCTTTGGTACCATCCAAGTTATCTCTCTTTGATAAAGACTCGCAGATTTCTATTTGCTTGAGTATAGATCAAATCGAGAGATTGGGGTAAAAACTCTTTGATATACTTTTCTATTGATTGAGTCTAACTGTCTCGTTGATTCTCTAGAAAGTATATTGGAGTTTGTCCATACAGATTGATAAGAGAAATATTGGGTGTCGTTGTTAGAACCCCGCTTTTTCAATTGGTATCAGAGCAGGCAAACATGTTTAAGACCTTACAAGTCCTTGTTTGTATCTGACTCTATGTACAGAGGTGATATCTCAATAAACGTACCACCAGTCTTCGATGGCTCTAATCACTTATGGTGGAAAATTGTTATGCGAGCTTTTCTTCAAGCACGTGATTTTCAATCATGGGTATATGTAGTTAATAGCTATAATGCTCCCGTTGTGGCAGTTGGAGATGTAAACGTTCCCAATGACATTGGTGAATACACCCCTGCCGAGGTAAATGTTGCAAAGCAAAATTCCGACGGTTTGAATGCCATTATACATGCCATTATCTCAAATCTTCAGCACCATGTGTCAAATTGCACTAAGTCTAAAGAAGCTTGGGAATCTTAGAAACCGTATTTGAAGGTAACTCCAGTGAAAAGGAAGCTAGGCTTCAAAACCTTAATTCCGATTGGGACAGCCTTCGTATGGGAGATGAAGAAACATTTGATGATTTTAATCATAAAGTGTCTGAAATTGTTAATGCATCTTTTGCATTGGGTAAGACTATTCCTGAAAAGGACATTGTGATGAAAATTCTCAGATCGCTGCCATCTAGATACTATTATAAAAAGCATGCTATCGTTGAGGGAAATAACCTGGATAATATCTCCAGAAATACGCTGGTTGGGAAGCTTAAGATCTTTGATCACGGACATTCATCCAAATCTAAGTATGTTGTGTTCAAAGCACTGAATGACACTAAATTACTTGATAAAAGTAAAAAAGTGTATATCTCTGAAGATGATCACTCTGAGACAGATTCATCCGATGAAGATCTTGACAAATCAGTCTCGATGATTACAAGACAGTTCAGGGATCTTCTGCTGAAGAGAAGTAAACGGTTCTCCATAGATAAGCCCAAGGCATCAGTCAAACCTCATAATCTTGTTCCTACAAAAAATAGGGATACTGATGAAACTGATGACGAGGATATGCCTCAGTGTTTTTAGTGTAAGGGATTTGGTCATTTTGCAAACGAGTGCCCAAATCGTAGAAAATGCATTGGGAACAAAGGTCTTGCTGCAACTCTTGATGAAATGTCTGACATCTATGATTCTAATGAAGACGAGAAATCAAGTGTTGCACTTCTTGGTGAAAATATTTATTTTGATTATTGTAGCAATACATACATCAATCTTGATATTCTTTCAGAAGATAATCCAACTATTCTTGAAGATAAAGTTGACCCATCCTTTGGAAACTCTGTTTATAATGTTTCAGGTTCCACCATGTGCCTAGATGCTCACACATCTCAAAAGCCTGATTTTTATCCTAAATTGACGTGTTCTTATTGTTCGTTAAAATGTCATGAACTATCAAGGTGCTAAAAGTATAAACACCAACGAAAACACGTCCACAAACTTCAATGAAGAGCAAATCATTTATCAAGAAATCTTAAACTTGCTCAGAAGACCGCTGAGGTATGTAGGATTTTATCTTCGTCTAAGAAGTTAGTTTCCAAGGATAAACCAAGACCAATAGAAAAGAAAGTATGGTCGAGTCGTTTTGATAGACAGAGGTCTGTAGATTTCTCTCAAGAGGAAAATAGTGGACAAATTGTTGTTCACCACAACGCAACTTGATTCTGTTGTGTTTTGAAATCTTGTCTCATGTGCCTGATCGAAAGAGACAATGATTTTGTACCTCTCAGGCTTTAGGAAAAGTTTGTTTTCTTCTTTTCTTAGATTTTCCTTCTTTTTGTCTATCAAAACAAAAGAAAGGGTACTATCGACAATTTTACTCTTCATAGGGTTGAGAGCTGGTCGTGTACGAACCTTTTTAAAGGTTTCAAAACCCTACGTTCCTTTTTCCTTCTATGAAACCTCTTTTTATCTCAAGACTACTTGTTGAGAAAATTGTGATTTCCTCCCACAAACCCATACGTTTATGGATACTCCAAGCATGATGTCTTCTGATGGAAAAGATGTTAATATGATTGTTAAGCCATCGATCATGAAGGAAAAAGAAAAATCTTCATTATCTCCAACATTGAAAAGGAAAAGAATGAATGTGAGGAAGCCAAGAGCCGTTCCTTCAAATTCTCAGAAGTTTTCTGATGTTCTTGATGGGTTAAAGGAGATGCGTAAGGAGATTCAACAAATAAAGGCTTTTGTGTATAAGACTCATGAGATTCAGAAGGCCCTGGTTCGACAACATCAACCAAGAAGGTTTATTGATATAAACTCCTATCTTAATGAACCTTATGTTCCAATGGAGGTTGACGACAAGGAGTTCGGGGACGATAAAGAATTCTTTAAAGGTCTTATAGCCTAGTAAATCTTCTATTTTTCTTATTTTTCTTAGAAGAATAACTAGAGTTTACAATATCCATTATTGTGATTACACATAGCTATGTCCAACGTTTTCCTCTTCATGTTTTTAGATTTATTGGTTTAAATACTAATTTTTTTTGGAAGATGATTTTTGCAGTATTAATCTTTATGGTTTTATATATTGCAATATTGTTATGGGATGTGTGTTTACGTCCGTGAACTTGATTGTCCCATACTTTGTCAAAAGTAAAGTCGTTCGTTAGTTGATATGTATGTATTGATGAAAGAATGAATTGACTTTTGACAAATACAAAAGTTAAGCCTATTATGTCAATTTTTGATGGAAGATAGGTTAAGATCTTTTGTTTTCAAAGATTATGTCTATTGGATGTCATTGTGCAAATGGTGATGGAAAAATAGAATGAATCCTTGTGTATTCCGCAGTAATTGATCTTCCCTGATCCATATTTTATGTATTACTGTGTGGCTCCGTAATGTGTCTTATGTTGAGCACTAAACAACCAAGTTGATTATTTTTATGATTAGCTTTGTTGTTTTTCCGTGAGATACTTTATGTCGAGCATTTTGAACTAAATTAATCATCTTGTTTGGTTATTTAGTTATGACTCCGTAAGTTTTCTTATGTTTGAGCGTTTTTGGCTGGGTTGATTATTTTCATGATTAACTTAGTCATTGCTCCATATATTCTCTTATGTCGAGTATGACCAATTAAATTGATTACTTTTGTGATTAGTTTAGTTGTGTATTTCGATTAGATTAATTGTGGATTTTCTTGTGATTAATCTAATTGAGTGTTTTTAAGTCTCCATAAGTATACTTGTGTTGAGCATTTCCAATTAAGTAAATCATGGGTTCCCTTATGAATAACTTAATTGAGTTTTCTGGATTCAAATTAATACTTGTATGTAATTTGTTATGTCCAAATAAATCTTTCTTTTCTTTTTGAAATTAAGGTCGCTCTTGTTGTTCTTTCGGGAATGACATAAAATGGGAGAGAGTTTTTTTAAACTTGTGCTTAATTGCCAAATCTTTGTCGGGAGTGCGGCTGTGGAATATTTTAGGGGTTATCTTGTATCTTCATAGACTCCTTGATGAATGCATTTAGCTTCGGCTTTATGATTGCATCTAAATAAGATGATATATGCTTTCTTTTGGTCATGAAATGTCTCTTTCAGAAATTTCATTAGGATCCCGTTCTTGTACCTTTGCCAATTTTATTGACAAAAAGGGGGAGAATTAATATGTAGTTCACACTACAAATACATATGGTTTTCGGATCATTATGTAAGGGGGAGGGTTTCCATGTGAGATGGAGTATTGACTAAGGGGGAGTAACATAACACCATAGTATTGTTGTTAAAGTTATGATACAATTGAACTTTGACGTTGTGTAATGATACTATGACACTCCATAACAATGATCGAGAACTCTTGTTTTCTCGTTGTTATAGCTACGGATTTTCAACAACGGTGATGCTAAAATTACAACCTTTGGGATCATTGGAGTACTTGGAAGTGACGAAGATTTCAAGTAATGTTGAAGATTAGGCATGTGGAATAGGATCTACAAAAGTTTATTTATATATTTTTTTGTATTCCATATGTATTGATAGTTTTATCACTAAAATTGACAAAGGGGGAGATTGTTAGAGCATTGCTCGGTCGAACTCGCATGCGTTGCTATCTCAAGCATGTTTTTCAATGTTAGTGATCAAAACTATAAGTCTTGATTTATATTCTACTATAGCTAAGGTCTCGGACTAGGATAGAAAGTGTAGTTGACCTCAAGAACTCCATGGAAATCATCATACAAGACGAAGGACTACTCAAGGAACTGGTGGATCTTCATCGACTAAAAGGTATGTGGAGACTTTAACTTATCTATCACTCAAAAGTCTAGTTATCTCTTATCTTGAAACAAAAGTCGTTTTGCTATATAAACTTAGATTATACACATTTGGTATTTCGAGCCGAGTTTATCTCGCCTATCTATTTCTCGAAATATGTGTTGGTAAAGCTTTCACTTTAGCCAAGTTCATCTTTACCTAGTGACGAAAGTCATGTTATGTTTCAATCACTTTGAAAATTGCTCTGACGAGAAATGGTTTGTGAATAACAACTATATGACGTCCACTGAGAATGTTTTTAATGATTGAAATGAGAGTTTAGACTATATAACCATTTGGAGGATATAAGCATTATTGTGGAAATACATATATGTATAAGTCCTTATTGCTTGAACCGATGTTTGCGAACTTTGTTGATCAAGTGAACCGGAGAAGTGCGTGAGCTAAGTCCGCGAACCCAGTCCGCGAACTGGCGAAGTTCTCAAACCCGAGAATTTCTGCTGGAGTTTGTGAACTCCATCCGGGAACTTAAGTCCGCGAACCTAGTCCGCGAACTTGAGTAGGCTATGTCTAAAAACGATGTTTAGTGAACTTATCTTTATAAACTAAGGAATGCAATTGCAAACCGTGGCTATAGAGTTCATGAACCGATTCATGTGAATCAAATCGTTTTTGCTTCAATTGTGTCTTGTGTAGTACATAATATTTCCTTGCAATTGAACAACTCTCTAACTAGTTCATTTGAGTCATTTGAACTAGTTATGGTGAAGAAGAATATGGTTGATATGAAAGTGATCATATGGCTAACCATTTGGTTAACTATTGTTGAACCAACTAATGTACAAGTTTGGGTACGTTTACACAAGCTCAGGAACGTGCATTTCATTTGTGTATAACAAGATATGTTTTCGATGTAACGGTTGATAAATATTAGCTTGAATTTAATCAGGTTTTCATCTAACGGTGAATATTGAATGCTTTGTTACCAAGCTAACATTGATTGCAAACCCTAATTTGGAAGACTATATAAGGGAGAACTCTAGCAACTGGGAAACCTAATCCCCACACATTCTGTGTGATACTAGTTGTGCTAATCTAGAGTCGATTCTCCTTTAACTTTTGGTTTCTTCTTCTAAACCAGGTTAACGACTTAAAGACTTCATTGGGATTGTGAAGCCAGACCGATACTACTTTTCTTGTAGTTGTGTGATATGATCTTGTTGTTTCCATCGTACGAGTACAATTGTAATAATTGGCTTGAGATTTCTATCTCCGATAGGCAAGATAAAAAGTAATCACAAACATCTTCGTCTCATCGTTTGTGATTCCACAATATCCTTTTTCGATGCGTCGATAAAGACTATTGTGAGGTGATTGATAATACTAGGATGTTCTTCAGGAATATAAGTCCGGATTATCAATTGGTTTATGTTCACCTTGATTTATCAAAAGACGGAACAAAACTCATAGGCATATTCGTGGAAGACGGATTTATCTATTATCATAGACTTTTCTGTGTGATTCAGATTTTTTTATTAAAGTCTTCGACTTTGGGTCGTAGCGACTCTTAGTTGTGGATGAGATCATCTAAGGGAATCAAGTACGTAGCATCATGCTGGGATCAGAGACTTATGAACATAAATGTACCTTGGATCACTGTGAGATTGGTTGGGTTCAACTACAGTCCAGACCGAAGTTAGTTTGGAGTAGGCTAGTGTCTGTAGCGGCTTAATACAGTGTGTGTTCAATCTGGACTAGGTCCCGGGGTTTTTCTGCATTTGCGGTTTCCTCGTTAACAAAATTCTGGTATCTGTGTTATTTCTTTTCCGCATTATATTTGTTTATGTAATTGAAATACTACAGGTTGTGCGTTTTTCAATCAATTAGAATATCCTACTTTTTGGTTGTTGATTTAAATTGATTGACACTTGGATATGGGTCTTTGGTACCATCCAAGTTATCTCTCTTTGATAAAGACTCGCAGCTTTCTATTTGCTTGAGTATAGATCAAATCGAGAGATTGAGATAAAAACTCTTTGATATACTTTTCTATTGGTTGAATCTAACTGTCTAGTTGATTCTCTAGAAAGTATATTGGAGTTTGTCCATACATATTGCTAAGCGAAATATTGGGTGTGGTTGTTAGACCCCTGCTTTTTCAGACTCAATCATGGAAAAGTATCCAAGAGTTATATCTCAATTTCTCAATATAATCAGCAAATCAAACAGATAGAATCCGCGAGCCTGATTATTTTGAGAAACAACTTGAACGGTACCAAAGATCAATGTTCAAGTGACAATCAATTTCAATCAACAACCAAAGGTTGGATTTACAAATTGATCGAACTGCGCACAACCTGTGATATTTCAATTATGTATATAAATATAATGTGAAAAAGAAATAACACAGACACCAGAAATTTTGTTAACGAGGAAACCGCAAATGCAGAAAAACCCCGGGACCTAGTCTAGGTTGAACACTACACTGTATTAAGCCGCTACAGACACTAGCCTACTACAAGATTAACTTCGGACTTGAATGTAGTTGAGCTCTAAGCCCTAACCAATCTTACACTGATCAAGGTACAGTCGCGTTCGTTACACCTCTGAATCCCAGAAGGACTCTACGCACTTGATTCCCTTAGCTGATCTCACCCACAACTAAGAGTTGTTACGATCCAAAGTCGAAGACTTATAAACAAATCTGTCTCCCACAGAAATGTCTATTCTGATAGATAAATATGTCTCCCATAGAAATACCTATGAAGGTTTATTCCGTCTTATGATAAATCAAGGTGCACAGGAACCAATTGATAATCCGGTTTTATATTCCCGGAGAAAAGGCTAGAAATATCAATAACCTCACAATAATTTAACTATATGGTAGCAGAACAAGTTATTATGGAATCACAAAGAATGAGACAAAGAGCTTTGTAATTACCTTTTATATCTTACCTATCTGAGATAAATCTCGAGCCAATATTAGAGAAGATAATACTCAATACGATAGAACAAGTAAGATCAGAATAAGCAACTACAAAGAAAATAGTTGGATCTGGCTTCAGAATCCCGATGAAGTCTTTAAGTCGTTAACCTAAATGGTTTTAGGAAAACCTAGGTTAATGGAGAACCGACTCTAGTATGCAACTAGTATCACACATGAGGTGTAGGTATTAGGTTTCCCAGTTGCTAGAGTTCTCCTTTATATAGCTTTCAAATCAGGGTTTGCTTCGTTAGCTTAGAAACAAAGCATTCATTGTTCACCATTAGATGAAATCCTGATTTAAGATGCAAACTAAGTTTTGCATGAAACCAAATCAATATCTCTCCACCGTTAGATGTTCTTATCTTGTGACACACAAATGAAATATACTTAATTTAGATATGGGTAACCGTACCTAAACGTGTATACTTAGTTGGTTCAATAATAGTCAACCAAGGTTAGCCATATGAACACTTTTGTCTAATCCACATTCATCTAACACATCTAGATCAACTATGATGTTCAAAGATAATCAAAGGATATAATTGGGTTCTTCATAGAGTTGTTCAATTTTTCATTATCTTATAGTAAAATACATGAAATAATCGAAGCAAAATCGGATTGATTCAGAAGAATCAATTCATGAACATTTAAGACACGGTTTGCAAAGATTGCATTCTTTATTATATAAATGTATTTGTTCATGAGTATGAAATCATACTTTACCGACTTAAGAATTTGAACCACTTAAGTTTGCAAACGGGTATGCAGACTTAAGTTTAGGACATTGGTCACAAGCCAACAGTTTGCAAACAGGTACGCAAACTTTAGCTCTGGACCGAACTCAGTTGAAACCGTTTGCGAACGGGTACGCAAACTTGGTTCCCGGACATCAACAGTTAAATCAGTTTGCGAACGGGTATGCAAACTTAAGTACCCCGACTTAAATAGTTGAATAAGTTTGCAAACGGGTATGCAGACTTCCGGTCCTGAATTCCGTCGAAACAGTTCATACACTAAGTACACAAACCGTATTGTATCCAGACATGGGTTTTAGATATTTACTCTCATTTCAATCATTGAAGCATTCTTAAAAGACGACAACGGATGTCTCACACACACCATTAGCTAATAAGCAATTTTCAAGTGATCGATTGATCAATACGAAACTTTCCAAGTCGACATCAAATAACTGTCTCACACAAATCATGTAAGATGTTTCAAGGAAATTTCCACATGATCATCTTTTGACATAAAGTCAAGAATAATGATGAATGTAGCTAGACAAAAATCGACCAACACGTATTTCGAGAGATAGATAAGCGAGTTATTCTCAGCTCGAAATATCAAATGTGTACGATACGAAAGACTATATCATATACGAATTTTGTCTCAATTGGAGATAAGTAATAATATAATAGACTTCTGAGGATAGATAAGCTTTAGTCTCCACATAAATTTTGTTGATGAAGTTCCTCCGAGTTCTTCAGTAGATCTTCGTCTTCAGTTGTAAGCGCCCTGAAGTCTAAAGCTCAACTACACAATCTATTCTAGTCCGAAACTCCTATAGGTATACTAGAAATCAAGACTATAGTTTTGATCAACTAAACTTGACAAACAATCTTGAGATAGCAACGCTTGCGAGTTCGACCGAGCAATGCTCTAACAGAGGCAAATAAGAGAAAACAAGAGTAATAATACGAATGCATGCAAGAATAATAGCTAAAACAAGTACGAAATGGACACTAAAATCATATGAATTATACACTTATCAAATTCCCCCACATATAGCTTTTTCTAGTCCTCGAGCAAACTAAATCAAACTAATCCTAAATACAACAACTCCTTTTCGATGAGAATATGGTTACACTTAGCTAATGTAACATGCCTTTAAACCCCTAGGTGTCCCTAGTGCACGAGTTATAGTCTCATGAGGGTTTACAAGAGGTATACCCACAAAACCTACTCCAATTTATTTCCTTGGAAGAACCACTAAGGATAGACACAAAGTAGTAGCTAATAATATAATCAGCCTACATATGTTCTTTAGCTGCAAACATCCCACATACATTCTAATCATCACACACCATCAATTACTTACGTGTGTCATTCAACCTGATTGCATAACTCTACTAAGATAGTCATTGTTCTTGTTGCAATGTTTCTCAACATTTTTGTTGCAACCCTCACGTACCGAAATCACATGGATAGATAAGAGAATGGAAATAGAATAATGAAGTGTGCAAATGTTGAAGGTGAAAGATGTTACCCACAATACTTGTATGAATATCGTCAAAGGATTTTTATATACATTTAGCACAATAGTTGAGTCAAGCATCCATTTAACTCGACAACATGATTAGATACTCTAAGTGCATGTTTCTTTTCAGCAAATATGTGATAGTCCCCTTGGATCCTGCATTCCACGCTTGTTTAGGCGACGGAGACAGGGAAAACGTTTCACATATACTGTTATACAAGTGTCGAGAACATCATCAATAGTCTTTTTGACTTTCTAAATAATGATGATAGGTTTCACTCATTTCATCAACTACATGATTAATTCTCATGGATCCTGCGTTCCACGCTTGTATAGACGACGGAGACAGGGAGAATCTTCTCTTTGTTTTATTAATAATGTCGGTATATGAAGAGGAGCCTTATATGATTTTTGGCTCACTCTTTATGAGTGTAAGACAATTGTCTATATGGATTTTATAAACTCAACCAATGATTACCTTGCTACAACATCTATGGCAGTACTAGGATCCCACCAAATCACTTTAGAGAAACATATACCTGCAAAAATAAAAATAAAGTGATTCAGTAATGATTGCGAGGACGAATCTTTCAAACGACTACCATGTTATTGCTAGCATCTGAGTTTCGCATTCAATTATGAACGTATATAATTAAGGATTGTAGAACGATAAAGTGGAACTCAATCCATAGCCGTAAGAACTGTTTCAACCTAAAAGGTTTGGTGTCATCCTAAATAGCTCACAATTAACTCCAAAAGATGAAGTCTCAAGAATGCAAGAAATCAAAGAGTATATTATTATTATTATTATGTAAATGCATGCTAAAAGTGGCCTAAGAAAGTGAATACTAATATAATATACTAGCCAAACATGTTTAACTACTCCCCCACACTTAAACTCAACATTATCCTCAATGTTCAAATAAATTTTGATTTCTAACGTAACATCCTTGAAAAACTCGAAAACTGTACAAATGGATAGGGAACTAGGAAAAACATCCTAAAAAAACGTTGTTTGCCTACGTCTTTTCTATGGTGTTTCAAAAGGGCACAATGTTTCTGTAGCGCCCCCAAAGCTAGCAGCTGACTAATTCAAGAGATTAACTAAATAAAGAGGCACTAAAAAAATCCAAATCATTTACTTAAACATTCAATTAAGAAATCTGCTACAAAACTTAACCCAAGAACTAGCCCCACTCTGGAAAAATATATACAAGAACTCCTCTCAAATGATATATATTCAACAGTGAGTTGATTTAAAAATGGAATAAAAACACGGAATAAACATAGCGGAAGCTAACTAACTAACGTAAATAATTCTTCGAAGCTTTCATCGTCACATGTACATCCTGATCTGTCTCTGAAACTGAAAGTGGGAATGGGTGAGCACATCATCCCTAAAAGGGGTGCCCATTGGAAATAACAACTAGCTTTCAAGTAATCATTAATATGATTCGAAGACAATGCAGGTTTTATCGGAAGTTGTTAATACACGGAAAGACAGTAAAACACAAAGTATAAACTTCTTCAAAGACATCCATAAATAACAGTAAACATCCAGGTATGAGATGTGTGTTGCCGCACATAAGGGAAGATTAATATTGATGCTAATTCCACACCGAATAGGTAATACTGTGGTGTATCGCCCTAGCCATAGAATACTGAATATATAAAGGAAGAATAATATTGCGGTGTATCGCCCTAGCCGTGTAATATTGTGGTGTATCGCCCTAGCCATAGAATATTGATATTGTGTCGGCACACATCTCATACCACACAAAGCACACAAATATATGCATGAATTTCACAACACAAAGATTGATTTGTAAAATAATAATGAATACAAGAGAGTTCATTATCGATTCCCACCTCTTTTGAGGATAAGCCTCGCCTACCTCGAGATCCATGATCCGCTGGTTCATCCTTGAATCGATCGTTGTTAATAACTAACTGTTAATCACACAAGAACTCTAAGTATCTAACCAAAATGGCTCATACAAGAATCATACAAGTTTATCTAATGGTTTTAGGCCCTTTTATGGTTCTACACCTTTTTATTATCTATCTTTAGCATAACTAAGAGTTTACTAATCCGATTAAATTGATTCTTGATATATAATCGATCAAGGGTACCTATAGTCAGTACTGCTTTGTAGAAGTGATTAAGAGAACACAAAGAAAATAATAATAACAGAAAGTAAATAACACGATTGTTGTTGCTAACTTCTTCTTCTTCTACTTCTTTGAAAGAAAAACTCTATTACAAACCATAATAATGGTCGTACTCTCTCTCATTTTTCTCTACCTCTCTAGCCTATCAATCCCTGATGTGATTTGTAGATAGTGGTAAAAGTGGTTCGATTCTCAGACTTGTGAAGGATATTAATTAGACTTAAATCCTAATATTAAAATATAAAACTCACTAAAAATTATAGCAAACTCAATCAAAGATGATATCAATACTAAAAGAAACACTGAGGCTAAGATTCCACTATTTTCCAAATTCAAAGTGATTTAATCCAATATTTATATTCATGCAATTTTTTCATTCAATTTGATTCTAAACTATTGCAACAAGTAGATTCTCAAAATAACAGGTGTAAATCCGAAGCATAGAACATCAAAAACCTAGGTCCAAGCATGCTCTATCAAAAGAAATAACAATTGCTTAACAAGAATCATTCAAACAATTTTCACTCAAGGCAAAACAATCATAAAAATAATTGCGATAAATAAATAAATAAGAATATACCACTTTTTGTTGGAAAGATAGCTTCCTCTATCGCCTCAGCAATGGGGTTTAGCTCCTCATATTAACCACTTGCTCAAAATACATGCTTGTTGCTCAAAAGTTGATTAAAAAGAAGAGAAGGTATAAAACAGCGTGTTTGTAACGGATATAATTGTTACGAACCACTGTTACAGAGTACCCTAACACAGAACTGTTGAGAGCTCTGAATAGTTGTTACAGAAATTGTTACAAAGTGACTGAATTTTGAAAGAAAAGGCCACGGATACTACGACTGTCTTCGTCTGTCCAATGTTCTTCAGCTTCGTCTTCTTCTTCCTGTTGCTGCAACTTTCTTTGCAGTGTGATTTCTTCATACCAGAGCTTCCCCTAAACTACGTAAGTCCCCAAACTACTCGATCCCCTTTTCTTAATACTCCTCCAATACTATATATACACCACAGTCCAAGAATATTGCTTCCAAATCTTTTTTTCTTTCACCCAAAAAACTCGGGATTTTTTCTTTTCTCTCTACTTACGTGTTTTCAATAGGAGCTGAGTTATTCCAAAGGTAAGCTCAAGTCAGTAGATAAGATATTATCCCTGATTTCCTCCATGTAACTTCCATACTCCAACCAATTCTCTTTCCCTGTTTAACCGAGAAAATATTAGACTTCCCTTTCCTTACGATTCTAAAACAGTATCTTCCCTGTTTTAATTAAAACCCTCTTTAGTAAATATAGGATGCAATCCTAGACATACATATATTCTCTTCATATATCACGTATCTTCTCAAATCATCAACAGACCCGACAAAGTTTCCACCTCCTCTATTTTATCCAAAACCCATGTAGATTTCTCTTTTTCACGTAACGAAAGTCATTACCAAGCCTGTGTTGTCCTAACAGACTAATTCGGATCCAATCCAGGGAGAAAGTCCAATAATAGCTCGCTTGAATCTTTCCCAGAATTTCACGCGGTGGATGTAATTTTTCCCGCCAATTTGCCAACTTTGAACTGTGAAGAAGAGATGTCCCCTAACCTATGATGGGGTGTCTTTATCAGCTGGGTGCCCCGGGGTGCAAACAGCAAGTGGGTGTCCCTTAGTAATTAGGATGCTCCTTATCCAAATTGAGAGTCCGAAATTTTCTCCCACGAGCTCAAATACCACTTTTCGAGCCAATTTTCCCGCATAAACTTATTTCTCCAAAAGCACCTACAAAGACATAAAATACCAAATAAGTACAAAAATGGGTACTAACAAAATAGAAAATCGAGATCAAAATAGACACATAAATGCGTCTATCAATCCCCTCCTTTTATAGGAGTGTAAACTTGCTGGAAAAGGAAAATAAAGCTATGAGTTTTTAGAACTCATCTAAACTAGGAATCCTTTCTAAAGTTGGAAACCTCCAAAGCTAGGAGTTTTAGAACTCATCTAAACTAGGAATCCTATCTAAAGTAGGAAACCTCAAACTTCTATGATAAGTTAACAAACTTACACCTCTTCTAGTATCTTCTAGATACTCTCTAGCCGTAATATGGCTCAATTAAACCTAGGCTAATGATTAACCTCATCTGGCAGCTTTAGTTGTCCCTCTGCTTATGTTATTTGCTTGTGTGAATATAATATTCACACTACTTAAGTTCTGTGCATATAATCTGCACATCCAACTATCTAGTCGTTGATACAGCTCTGTAAAGATAATCTTCACGTCACTCTTCTAGCCTTAATATGGCTCAACTTCTGCTACGATACTCCTGTATCATGGCTCCCCATTTTAGGAAGCTGGAACTCCGGTGTAAGATTTGAACTGAAGATGGGGAAACTCAATCTCCCCATGTTCCTTGTTGAACCACCTTGCTTTACTTGGCACTTGTCCTGTACGTCCCACACGAAACATTACACAGTCTCCTCTTTTGGTAGGCGTCACCTTTGTTTCAATAATACAATCTTCTTCAAGAACTTCTTCTCGTTCTATCCACAAGTCTTCTGCTAAAACATGTACTTTACTTATCTCCTCAATAAATCTTTGAGCTCTAGTGTCTTCTTATTTAATTCGCACTTGGTTATAACCAGATTCGAGATCAAGTTTGGTGAAGAATATTGCATCTCCATGCTCAACACCTCTCTTGGGTAGTATAATGACTTCTTCTTGGAACAGATCCACAAACTTCTTTTTTAGAGAACTTGATTCACTTTGTTGCCTGGTGGAAAGTTCAGTATGTAATACCACTTTCTTTTCCTCTTTGATCACGGGCCTGATTAATAAAGAGAACTTCCCACAAGCGTTGATCAATCTCTTGACTTGGTTAGTGGTAACCAGTTTCATGGGTAAATGGATTATACTAGCCTGAATCCGAAAATCTTTTCCATCTTTTTTGAACAAATATACATGATCTCTATGATAGAGAATAGCGTCACGTTCCCATAAATATGGATTTCCAAAAATAACTTGTGCTACATCCAATGGCACAACATCACAGACAATCTCATAAATGAACTTGTTAGTGATAGAAAATTTGAATCGACACTGCATTGATACTTGAAGTTCAATATCCTTCTGTATCCATCCCAATGGGTAGGGTTTTGGATGTGGAGTTGTTGATAATCCCATTTGTAAATTAAGTTTTTTTGGCTACCAGAATCGATGATAGCCTCGACGATGCTTTTTTTTACTTGAATCTTGACATGGAACAATTCTTCATGTAGATTCACTTGTTCTGCGTCTGTTAGCTTGGTCATCAACAAAAGCTTTGGGTCTGGCTGATCTATTATATATATTGTTTTGGTATCCCAGCTTCTGTAATCATAGTGTTCTTCTTAAAACTTCTTTATCCTTCAACCTCACGCAATTTCTTTGGTTTGAGATGAGGATAAAGAGTCCAGCAAGTGTATTTTATGTGACCTTTATCCTTGCAATGCTCACACACCTTTTCTTCTTGTTCAGCTAATAGAGACTTGTTCTTATTCGTATCAACCCTTCTTTGAGTCTTATCTTCCCCTCTCGTAACAAGTCTATTGTTGTCTGATCCTGCAGCACCTTTAACCTTCTGTTCAATGGCCACAACTTTGTTTATAGCATCTTCAATGTCTTGTACACTGAAAAGTTTCAACTCCCTTCGTATATAGTCAAGCAGTTCACCATTGTACTTTCGAAAAGTCTCATCACTGGTCATATCTACATCTAAAGTCAGAGCTTGGTTGTAGAATTCTGTAGTGTAGTCTTGAACACTTTGTTGATATCGTTTTCGAAGATGCTTCCACTTATACCATCTTTCATCCATATAGCCCACAGGGTAAAAGTGTTTCCTCATAAGAGTCTTAAATTGTTTCCAAGTCATGTTTTCTGTAATATACCTCTTCTTATAAGCTTTCCACCATGTTGAGGCATGGTTTGACAACTTCAGACTTGCAAAACTGATTTTTTGTGACTCAACAAGTTGGTGTACTGTGAAGTATGTTTCCAACTTATCTATCTATCCATCAAGTTTTTCAGCATCCATGACTCCATCATAGTCAGATATCTCGAGCTTGAATTCAATTTTCAGTCCTCCATATGGATTTTTATTTATTATATCATCATCTTCTTCTTCTTCTTCTTCAGATGAGCTTTCTTCATCATCTTCCTTTGATCCTCATTTTTCTCCCTTTGTACTTTCTTTTCTACGTTTAGGTTTTGACTTGACAACACTTTCTTTTATGAACGCGGCAAGGGTATCTGCTAAATCTTGTACCTTACGTTCAAGTTTAACATACTTGTCCTCATATGTTAGTTTAGTATTCTTATCATCTTCACTTCCCATCTTGGTTTTAGTACTTCCTCTAGGTTTTCTTGTGTCTAGCAGAACAACAGTTGCTTCCCCTGATCGCGTATATTGTTCACGTGTTAAGACCATGCACCACAACTAACCCTAGAAGTCAGAACGTGGCTCTGATACCACTTGATACGTAATCGATCAAGGGTACCTAGAGTCAGTACTGCTTTGTAGAAGTGATTAAGAGAACACAAAGAAAAGAATAATAACAGAAAGTAAATAACACGATTGTTATTGCTAACTTCTTCTTCTTCTACTGCTTTGAAAGAAAAACTCTATTACAAACCATAATAATGGTCGTACTCTCTCTCGTGTTTTTTTTCTACCTCTCTAGCCTATCAATCTCCTCCTTTTATAGGAGTGTAAACTTGCTGGAAAAGGAAAATAAAGCTATGAGTTTTTAGAACTCATCTAAACTAGGAATCCTTTCTAAAGTTTGAAACCTCCAAAGCTATGAGTTTTATAACTCATCTAAACTAGGAATCCTATCTAAAGTAGGAAACCTCAAACTTCTAGGCTAAGTTAACAAACTTACACCTCTTCTAGTATCTTCTAGATACTCTCTAGCCGTAATATGGCTCAATTAAACCTAGGCTAATGATTAGCCTCATCTGGAAGCTTTAGTTATCCCTCTGCTTATGTTATTTACTTGTGTGAATATAATCTTCACACTACTTAAGTTCTGTGCATATAATCTACACATCCAACTATCTAGCCTGTTAGAGCAATGCTCAGTCGAACTGGCATGCGTTGTTATCTCAAGCATGTTTGTCAATGTTAGTGATTAAAACTATAAGTCTTGATTTCTAGTCTATTATAGCTAAGTCTCGGACTAGTATAGAGAGTGTAGTTGAGCTCGAGGACTTCATGGCGATTCATCATACAAGTAGAAGAACTACTCAAGGAACCAGTGGAACTTCTCGACAAAAAGGTATGTGAAGACTTGAACTTATCTATCACTCAAAAGTCTATCTACTCTATCTCCTACTCTTTGAGACAAGAAATCATATGCTATATATATAGACTTGGATTATACACATTTGGTATTTCGAGCCGAGTATACCTCGCCTATCTATATCTCTAAATATGTGTTGGATAAGATTTTCGCTTAGATCAAGATTATCTTTACCATGTGACGAAAGTCATGATATGTTTCAATCATCTTGAAAATTTCTTTGACGAGAAATGGTGTAAAAACTATATAACGTCCTCTAAGAATGTTCCAATGATTGAAATAAGAGTTTAGATTACATAACCAATGGTGGACATAAGCATTGTCGTGGAAACACATTTATGTATAAGTCCTATTCCTTGAACCAATGTTTGCGAACTTTGTTGATCAAGAGAACCGGAAGAATGGTGTGAGCCAAATCCGCGAACTGCCGAAGTTCTCAAACCCGAGAATTTATGCCGGAGTTGAAAAAATACTTGCGTGAAGCTAAGTCCGCGAACCAGCGAAGTTCTCATACCCGAGAGTTTCTTCTGGAGTTTGTAAACTCTGCCCAGTAACTTAAGTCCGCGAACCTAATCTGCGAACTTGGGAAGGTTATATATCTGAAGATGATTTCTGAACTTAAACTTAAAAAGACTAAGGAATGCAGTTTGCAAACCCTATCTATAAAAGTTCATGAACCGATTCAAGTGAATCAAATCATCTTTGCTTCAATTGTGTCTTGTGTAGTACATAGGATTTCCTTGCAATTGAACAACTCTTTAACTAGTTCACTTGAAGTCATTTGAACTAGTTATGGTGAAGAAGAACGTGGTTTATATGAAATGCTCATATGGCTAACCTTTTAGTTACCTATTATTGAACCAACATGTGCATACGTTTGGGTACGGTTAACAAACCTAGAAGCGTGCATTGTCAAGTGTGTGTAACAAGCTAAGTTTTCGATCTAACGGTTGAGAAATACTAGCTTGAATCTAAATAAGGTTTCCATCTAACGGTGAATATTGAATGCTTTTTACTAAGCTAACATTGATTGGAAACCCTGATTTGAAAGACTATATAAAGGAGACATCTAATATTGTGCAAAACTAATCCCTACACCTTACGTGTAATACTAGTTTGCGTGCTAGAGTCGATTCTCCTTTAACCTTTGATTTTCTTCTTCTAAAACCAGGTTAATGACTTAAATACTTCATTGGGATTGTGAAGCCAGACCGATACTACTTATATCGTAGTTGTGTGATCTGATCTTGCATCTTCTATCTTACGAGTACAATCAGATTGATTGGCTTGAGATTGATATCTCCGATAGGCAAGATATAAAAAGTAATCACAAACATCTTCGTCTCATTGTTTGTGATTCCGAAACATCTTGTTTTGCTACCATAAGATTAAGATTGTTGTGGGGTGATTGATAACTCTAGGTTGTTCTTTGGGAATATAAGACCAGATTATCACTTGGTTCTTGTTCACCTTGATTAAAAACTTTTAGGGTTTATCTGTGGGAAATATATTGATCCTTTGATAGACTTGTCTGTGTGAGACAGATTTGTTTATTGTCAAAGCCTGCGATTTTGGGTCGTAGAAACTCTTAGTTGTGGGTGAGATCAGCTAAGGGAATCAAGTGTGCAGTATCCTGATGGGATCAGGGCGTAGGAGCATAATTGTACCTTGGATCAGTGGGAGATTGATTGGGGTTCAATTACAGTCCAGTCCGAAGTTAGCTTGGAGTAGGCTAGTCTGTAGCGGCTTAACATAGTGTGTGTTTAATCTGGACTAGGTCCCGGGGTTTTTCTGTATTTACAGTTTCCTCGTTAACAAATTTTTTAGTGTCTGTGTTATTTCAATTTCCGCATTATATTTGTTTATATAATTAAAATAATACAAGTTGTGTGTTAGATCATCAATTAGAGTAATCCAACCTTTGGTTGTTGATTGTCATTGATTGATCCTTGGATATTGGTCTTTGGTACCATCCAAGTTATTCCTTGCATTTGATTAGAACTCGAAGTTCCTGCTTGAGTAAATCAAATCAAGAGAGAGATATAAACTCGTTGATATATTTTTAATTGATTGAGTCTTGTTAATTCTCTTAAAAGTATATTCGAGTTTGTCCATACAGATTGCTAAGCGAAATATTGGGTGTTGTTGTTAGACCCTCGCTTTTTCAATTGGTATCAGAGCAGGCAAACACGTTCAAGACCTTACAAGTCTGTGTTTGTAGCAATCTGACTCTATTGACAAAGGTGTTATCTCTATTAACGTACCACCAGTCTTCCATGGCTCTAATTACTTATGGTGGAAAATTGATATGCGAGATTTTCTTCAAGCACGTGATTTTCAATCATGTGTATATGTTATTAATGGTTATGATGCTCTCGTTGTGGCAGATGGAGATGTAAACATTCCCAAGAATATTGGTGAATACAGTCCTGCCGAGATACTTGCTGCAAAGCAAAATTCCGACGGTTTGAATGCAATCATACATGCCATTACCCAAATCTTCAGCACCATGGGTCAAATTGCAACAGGTCTAAAGATGTTTGGGATATCTTAGAAACCGTATTTGAAGGTAACTCCAGTGAAAAGGAAGCTATACTTCAAAATCTTAATTCCGATTGGGAGAACCGTCGTATGGAAGATGAAGATACATTTGATGAGTTTAATCATAGAGTGTCTGAAATTGTTAATGCATCTTTTGCATTGGGTAAGACTATTCCTGAAAAGGACATTGTGATGAAAATTCTCAGATCGCTGCCACCTAGATACGAGTCTAAGAAGCATGCCATCGTTGAGGGAAATAACCTTGATAATCTTTCCAGAAATACATTGGTTGGAAAGCTAAAGATCTTTGATCATGAGCAAACATCTAAAATCGGAAAGGATGTTGCCTTTAAAGCACAGAAGAACCTAAATTACTTGATAAAGGTAAAAGTGTTTATGTCTCTGAGGATGATTTTTCGGACGAAGATCTTGACAAGTCAGTCTCCTTGATCACAAGACAATTTAGGGATCTTCTATTGAAGAGAAGTAAACGGTTTTCAAGAGACAAACCTAGGTCATTAGATAAACCTCACAATCGCGTTCTTCCTAAAAACAGGGATGCTGACGAGGCTGATGATGAGGATATGCCACAGTTCTTTAAGTGTAAAGGCTTTGGTTATTTTGCAAACGAGTGCCCAAATCGTAGAAAATACACTGGGAACAAAGGTCTTGCTGTAACACTTGATGAGATGTCTGAGATCTATGATTCTGATGAAGACAGGAAATCAAGTGTCGGTCTTCTATGTGAAAACATTGATTTTGATAATTGTAGCAATACATATATCAACCTTGATGGTTTCGGTGAAGACTAGAATCCAATCAAGCTGGAAGAATCAATTGACCCATCCTTTGGAAACTCTGGTTGTAATGTTTCAGGATCTACTATGTGTCTAGTTGCGTTCACACCACAGATGCCTCAATACTATCCGAGTTTGACGTGATCGTGTTGTTCTCAGAATGGTCATGAACTATCAAGATGTTACAAGTACAAACATCAAGTGAGGAACGCCAACAAACTTCAATAAAGAGCAAATCGATTGGAAAGGAAGCTTAAACTTGCTCAGAAGACTGCTGAGGTATGTAGGATTTTATCTTCGTCTAAGAAGTTGGTTTCCAAAGAAAAAATAAGACCATTAGAGAAGAAGGTATGGTAAAATCGCTTTGATAGACAGAAGTATAATGATTCTTCTCTAGAGGAAAATGGTGGACAAATTGTTGTTCCCCACAACACAAATTGATTGTGTTGTTTGGTAAATCTTATCTCATTTGCCTGATCAAAAGAGATAAGATTGTGTAACACTCAGGCTTTAGGGAAAGTTTTTTTTGGTTTGTTTTTCCTGTCTATCAAATAAAGTAAAGGTTTATTATCGATAACTCTACTCTTTATAGGGTTTAGAGTTGGGCGACCACGAACCTGTTTAAAGGTTGCGAACCCTACATTCCTTTTTCCTCTCTGATATCCTTTATATATTAAGACTGCTTGGTGAGATTGTGAATTTCACTCACAAAAAACAGTTGTTTATAATTGTTCTCTAAGCATCATGTCTTTGGATGGAAAAGATGTAAATATGATTGTTACGACATCAATCAAGGAAAAAGAGAAATCTCTAGTAACTCATTCCTTGAAAAGAAAGAGGAGGAATACAAGAAACCAAGAGCTGTCCCTTCTAACTCTCAGAAGTTTTTCGATGTACTTGATGAGTTGAAGGACGTAAGAAAGGAGATTAGTGAAATAAAGTCTTGCGTTTTAAGATCTTTGGAAATTTAGAAGGCCCTGGTTCGACATCATCAGCCAAGACGGTTCGTTGGTGTTGACTCCTTCCTCCACAAACCTTATATTCCAATGGATGTTGACGACAAGGAGTTCGGGAATGATAAGGAATTTCTCAAAGACATTGTTGCCTAGTATGTCTTCTTTTTGGTTTAGTTGGAAGAATAACTAGTGCTTGAATAGCAATGATTGTGACTACACATAACTATTATGTTTCATCTTCTTGTTCTTTTTTTAGGTTTTTTGGTTTAAATTCTAAAAATATTTGGAGGATGATGTTTTTTTTTGCAGTATTAATCTTTATGATTTGTTATATTGCAATTTGATATGGGATATTGGTGTTTACGTCCGTGAACTATGTTTGTCCCATACTCTGTCAAAAGTAAAGTCGTTTGTGATCGGTATTCACGTATTAGTAAAAGAATGAATAGACTTTTGACAAATACAAAAGTTAAGCCTATATAGTCAAACATTTGATGGAAGATAGGTTAAAATCTTTTGTTTTCAAGGATTATGTCTATTAATTGTCGTTATGCAAATAGTGATCGAAGATACAATGAATCCCTGTGTATTCCGCAGTACTGATCATCCGTGATTCATATTTTATGTATTACTGTGAGGCTCTGTAATGTATCTTATGTTGAGCACTATACAACCAGGTTGACCTTTTAGCTTAGTTGGTGTTCCGTGAGATATGTTATGTCGAGCATATTGAACTAAATTAATCATCTTGTTTGGTTATTTAGTTATTGCTCCGTAAGTTTTCTTATGTCAAGCAAAACAAATAACAATTAAATTGATTACTTTTGTGATTAGTTTGGTTGTGCATTCCAATTAGATTAATTATGGATTCTCTTGTAATTAATCTAGTTGAGTATTTTCGTGTCTCCATAAGTTCTCTTATGTTGAGCATAATCCATTGAATTGATCACTTTTTGTGTTTAATTTGATTGCGTATTCCGATTAAACTAATCATGGGTTTACTTGTGATTAATTTGATTGAGCTTTTTGGATATAGAAAATCATTCTCATGGTTTTGGTGTCCAATAAAATCCTTCTTTTCTTTTGAAATTAAGGTCGCTCTTGTTGTTCTTTTGGGAATGACATCAAATGGGGGAGAGTTCTTTTGAACTTGTGCTTAATGGTCATATCTTGAGGGGTGTGCGGATGTGGAATTTTATAGAGGTTATCTTGTATCTTTAAACTCCTTGATGAATGCATTTAGCTTCGGCTTTATGATTGCACCTAAATTAGTTGGTATGTAATTTTTTCTTTTTGTCATGAAATGTCTCTCTCGGAAATTTCATTATGATCCCGTTCTTGTACCTTTGCCAATTTTATTGACAAAAAGGGGGATAATTATTATGTAGTTCATACTACAAATACATATGGTTTTCGGATCATTATGTAAGGGGGAGAGGTTTCAATGTGAGATGAAGTATTGACTAAGGGGGAGTGATACATATCACCATAGTATTATTGTTGAAGTTGTGATACAATTGAACTTTGACGCTGTGTAATAATACTATGACATTGTATAACAATGATCGAGAACTATGTTTTCTCATTGTTATAGCTACGGATCTTCAACAGCGGTGATGCTAAACTTACAACCTTTGGGATCATTGGAGTACTTGGAAGTGACGAAGATTTCGAGGAATGTTGAAGATTATACATGTGGAATAGGAGCTACTAAAGTTTCTTTATCTTTTTTGTATTCCGTATGTATTGATAGTTTTGTCACTAAAATTGACAAAGGGGGGATTTTTAGAGCATTGCTCAGTCGAACTCGCATGCGTTGATATCTAAAGCATGTTTGTCAATGTTAGTGATCAAAACTATAAGTCTTGATTTCTAGTCTATTATAGCTAAGTCTCGGACTAGGATATAAACTATACTTGAGCTCAAGGACTTCATGGCGATTCATCATACAAGTAGAAGAACTACTCAAGGAACCGGTGGAACTTCTCGACCAAAAGGTATCTGAAGACTTGAACTTATCTATCACTCGAAAGTCTATCTACTCTATCTCTTACTCTTTGAGACAAGAAGTCGTATGCTATATATATAGACTTGGATTATACACATTTGGTATTTCGAGCCGAGTATACCTCGCCTATCTATATCTCTAAATATGTGTTGGGTAAGCTTTTCACTTCGATCAAGTTTATCTTTACCATGTGACGAAAGTCATGATATGTTTCAATCATCGTGAAAATTGCTTTGACGAGAAATGGTGTAACAACTATATAACATCCTCTAAGAATTTTTTAATGATTGAAATGAGAGTGTAGATTACATAACCAATGGTGGACATAAGCATTGTCGTGGAAACACATTTATGTATAAGTTCTATTCCTTGAACCAAAGTTTGCGAACTTTGTTGATCAAGAGAACCGGAAGAATGGCGTGAGCCAAGTCCGCGAACTCAGTCCACGAACTGCCAAAGTTCTCAAACCCGAGAATTTATGCTGGAGTTGACAAACTACTTGCGTGAAACTAAGTCCGCAAACCCAGTCCGCGAACCGGCGAAATTCTCATACCCGAGAATTTCTGCTGGAGTTTGTAAACTCTGCCCGGTAACTTAAGTCCGCGAACCTAGTCTGCGAACTTGAGAAGGTTATATATCTGAAGATGATTTCTGAACTTAAACTTTAAAAGACTAAGGAATGCAGTTTGCAAACCGTGGCTATAAAAGTTCATGAACCGATTCAAGTGAATCAAATCATCTTTGCTTCAATTGTGTCTTGTGTAGTACATAAGATTTCCTTGCAATTGACAACTCTCTAACTAGTTAATTTGAAGTCATTCGAACTAGTTATGGTGAAGAAGAACATGGTTGATATGAAATGCTCATATGGCTAACCTTTTGGTTAACTATTGTTGAACCAACAAGTGCATACGCTTGGGTACGGTTAAAAAACCTAGAAGCGTGCATTGTCAAGTGTGTGTAACAAGCTAAGTTTTCGATCTAAAGGTTGAGGAATACTAGCTTGAATCTAAATCAGGTTTTCATCTAACTGTGAATATTGAATGCTTTGTTACTAAGCTAACATTGATTGCAAACCCTGATTTGAAAGACTATATAAAGGAGATATTTAATATTGTGCAAAACTAATCCCCACACCTTGCGTGTGATACTAGTTTACGTGCTAGAGTCGATTCTCCTTTAACCTTTGGTTTCTTCTTCTAAAACCAGGTTAACGACTTAAAGACTTCATTGGGATTGTGAATCCAGACCGATACTACTTTTATCGTTACTTGTGTGATCTGATCTTGCATCTTCTATCGTACAAGTACAATCAGATTTATTTGGCTTGAGATTGATATCTCCGATAGGTAAGATATAAAAAGTAATCACAAACATCTTCGTCTCATTGTTTGTGATTCCGCGACATCTTGTTTCGCTACCATACGATTAAGATTGTTGTGAGGTGATTGATAAATCTAGGCTGTTCTTCGGGAATATAAGACTGGATTATCAACCGGTTCATGTTCACCTTGATTATTATCAAAAGACGGAACAAAACCTATAGGGTTTATCTGTAGGAGACAGATTGACCCTTTGATAGACTTGTCTGTGTGAGACAGATTTGTTTATTGTCAAAGCCTGCGATTTTGGGTCGTAGAAACTCTTAGTTGTGGGTGAGATCAGCTAAGGGAATCAAGTGTGCAGTATCCTGATGGGATCAGGGCGTAGGAGCATAATTGTACCTTGGATCAGTGGGAGATTGATTGGGGTTCAATTACAGTCCAGTCCGAAGTTAGCTTGGAGTAGGCTAGTCTTTAGCGGCTTAACATAGTGTGTGTTCAATCTGGACTAGGTCCCGGGGTTTTTCTGTATTTGCAGTTTCCTCGTTAACAAATATTTTAGTGTCTGTGTTATTTCAATTTCCGCATTATATTTGTTTATATAATTAAAATAATACAAGTTGTGTGTTAGATCATCAATTAGAGTAATCCAACCTTTGGTTGTTGATTGTCATTGATTGATCCTTGGATATTGGTCTTTGGTACCATCCAAGTTATTCCTTGCATTTGATTAGAACTCGAAGTTCCTGCTTGAGTAAATCAAATCAAGAGAGAGATATAAACTCGTTGATATACTTTTAATTGATTGAGTCTTGTTGATTTTCTTAAAAGTATATTTGAGTTTGTCCATAGAGATTGCTAAGCGAAATATTGGGTGGTGTTGTTAGACCCCCTTTTTTTCATAGTCGTTGATACAGCTCTGTGAAGATAATCTTCACGTCATTCTTCTAGCCTTAATACGGCTCAACTTCTTCTACGATACTCTTGTATCAATTCTATAGTCCATAGCTAAGTCTTATGAAATCCTACAACTTCGTAGAATAAGCCAAAGGCTAATTCGGATCATAAATGGTCCAAAATATCTAAGAAATTATACATGGAACTAAGCCTAAGTCCACTAGACTCGGCCCGTTACACAAGTGCTGACCCAACTGGGTCGACTAACGGTCACTGATGGTCAAATGGTTCAACTAACAGTCAATGTCCCTCCAAGGTCAAGTCCAGGGTCAAATGGTCAACTCAGTCAAAGTCAGGTCAACGAGTTAACTCAGTCAGCAAGACTGATTCAAGTAAAAGGAATAACTTAGCCAAACAGACTGAGTCAGACAACAACAAAACCGAGTCAGACTGAATAAGCTCAGTCAGACAAACCAAAGGTTCTCACATAACTGCAACTCCATCTTTATAACTCTGGCTTAAGTTCAACTTCAAACTATACATTACACTAGTTCATTCATTCTTAAACAAACTTCATAATCAATTACGGTAGATAAATTAGCTTACCTGCAAAATGCATCTTTAAGCAACATCTAACTCAATCTTCATACTTTTTTTCACATAATTATACAACCACCATACTAATGCTTCAACTCTAAACTCATCCGCATTTCAGCCACAACCATAACCACCAAACTGATTCACTCATACACAACTTCAACCATCAACAGTTTGTTACACAATGACCCCTACACCTTACCATTCTCACTTCATCTCTGTAATTACAACTCCAGCTATAATCCTTAAACCAACAACCCACATAGCACCAGCAACTCCAAATATGCAATCTAGTTGCAGCTGCATCTCAACCATTATCTCCACTCTTAAGAACTGAATCATCAACATAACCTCAACTTCCACACATCACTTCAGCTTCCTCAGTTAACCAGTCCAATACAGTTGCAACTCCAATTCCATTTCAATCATCTTACACTAGTTCAAGCATCTTAGCTTAATCACTTCAAACTTAATCTATACAACCAACAACATCAATTCAACTTCAACATCATTACTATTCAACAACTTAATCGTTCATATCACCTGCAACACTAGACCATTGTCTTCCCATTCCACTAACAATAATTTCAGCATCATTATTGTTCTTCCTTTAACTCATAACAACACCAGTTCACTTCTAAATTTATACCCTTATCAATCTCAGTTCAATTTATACTTATCAACAATTGAAATGAATAACTTATCTAAAATCACATAGAAGAACAATTACCTCAATTTAGGAATGCTCAGGAAATTGAATTCAGTTTCTTCCCCACCTGACTCAATTCATCAACCTCAAAACAGCTCCACAATATCTAATTAACTCCAACCCTTTCCTCAATTGCTCAAACCAGTCCTTAATTCTTCTTGTTCATCACCAATTCAAACTTAAAACCAATCTACTAAGAGACCCTAGTTTCATAAACAACTTCAAAACCATAACTTTATCAAACTCGAATTACTCCTCAACTCTAATCTTAATTCATCCAATAGATCAATACCCATCTCAAATCCCCTTCTTAAAATATCAATTTCATCTTCTAATTCATTTTTGAATTCTTCCAGAAACCCTAACTTTTCAATTCATCGCTGAACCGGATTCTTCAATTCGAAAGCAAACCCCTTTTGTTCTTCGCCACCTACCTCCCAAATCCTCATTAAAGCTTCAATCAATTCGAAATCTCAGAAAACCCTAACTCTACTTCTTCCTGTTTTATCATCTCGAGCAGAACTAATTTAATCCCTTAACTCTCCTCCTTCATGATTCACCACCACATCAACACCTCCATCATCTCATCAAAAAACTTCTCTCAATCGATATCTCACAAACTCACAAAATCGCTCGCAGAAGAACAGAAGAAAACGAAGATGAAGGAGAAATAAGAAAGAAGAAGAATAAGAGGGAAGAAGAAAATGGATACGTTTTTATCCTCTCGTTTGGGTAGATAAGACCAAAGATGGTTAACGGACCACTCCTCAAAAGGATAAGGGCAGTTGGGTCGGCTAAATCACAAAATGACTATTTTTCCCTTCACACGGCTCTGAAGATATCTTTTTCGTCTAATATCCGAGCGACACGTTCGAGCAGTCCATTTTGCGTAACTTTTCGAGATCTATCTAGCGGTACTAGTTTCGTATGAAAATCGTTGTTAGACTAATTCCTATTAATTAACGTTCGCGTTAAACTAATCGATTTATTATCGGCTAATTCATTACTTGACCGGTCTAATAGCGTTGACGAGCTTGAGGGTCCTTACAGTTTCGATAAACGGTCTGACTTTTATGGCCTCCGGACTGACATACATGCAAACTGAAAAAGTTCTGGAAAATACCGAAACTCAAATGTCCAGGCCAATCGGTCCAACTTAACAGACTCCGAATTCATATTTCCTTTCTGGAAAAGAAATATGAGTCTATCCTCTTTAAAAGTTGGGGTTAACCACTCAAATTGGACTTCGTGTGAAGTCTAGAGAGTTGTTTTCGCAACAAGTGCGCAATCAGAATTTTTTTGACAAGGATTATTCGTCAAAACTTCCATTATAGATATAGGACTTTGTAAAATCTAAGATGAGATTGCATAATATGATATGAAAAACTAAAAAAATTAAAAGGGACAAAGATACAAAATAGATGGGTTTCCTCCCATGTAGCGCTTGGTTTAACGTCGTCAGTCCGACGTTATTGTTACCATCCGTACACCAGTAATCTGAAAATTTGGTAATCCTTCCAAATAACAATCTGTAGTTTAAATAAAAGCTTCATGAAAATCTAGAATACAAAACAAAGATTGGCTAACTTAGCGTAGATAAGTGGCGGTTCAGATTTGTCCTCACAAGAGATAAATCTATGACTGTAATTGTTTGTCATAAGTGATGGTTGTGATCGGGATTGGAAGTGCATCTAATGGATAAAATTTACTTACCATATCACTAACGTTCTATTAATTTTTTATAAGAAATATTTTATTAATTTGCCTTAATAAATGTCAATTATGATGATATGTCAATTATAAATGATAGTAAATAAATTAATCTATCAACAGTGATGATAAATATATTTTTATTAATTAATGCTTAGGATTAATTTAGTATTGTTGTGAGTTGTACAACAACGTGTTTCTAATGCTTTGCTGTGCTGAGTTATGTACAAAAAACAGATGGTGTTTGGCAAAACATAAACTAAAGTTAGAGCCGATTAAAAAAGCGATCAAATTTGTTTCGTAAAATATTGGTTCAACTATTGTTGTTGCAGAAAATGACTACAACGACATATTTCTGAAATTTGTAGTGTATCAAATTTGTTTACAGATTAATATTATTATTAAATAGTATTATTTTTGAAAAAAATCAGTCGTTGTTTAATATTGCCTTTATTTTTATTATTGTTGGTAAATTAAAGAATTTTAATGATGGTATAGTATAAAATATAGCTTGAAAGGAAAATTATTATTTTTAAGAATAAAATATGACGAATAAAGATCTGTAGTATATATAAATTTAGGGGTAATTTTTATCATTTATAAAATAAAATAGGGGTGAGAAAAAATAGAAACGAAATTAGGTTGATCATAGCTTTTGCTTTTGAAGCTTTTAAAAGTTCATTCTCCTCTACTTTTCAAAGTTTATAGATTTTAGAAGTGTTGCATGAAAAACACTTTAAAAAATCTTTACCAAACACTATGATGGAAAAATATTATTATAAATATGTTTTTGAAATACTTTTTGAGAAGAAAAAAAATACCAAACTCAGCTAGATTCCCTAATAATTATATAAGTGAACCATAATGGCGGTTGTAGTGGTGTTAAGGCAAAGACTTTATGGTTTGATTGGAAGTGGTGGTGGAGGTTGTTTCACTAAAACAGTAGTGGTGGGTGGTGTAATTATGGTAGTGGGAGCTACTGGTGAATAGTGGTGCCCAATGAGTAATTTCGCACCGTCTCACGTATTTCCACATAAATATCTTAACTTTATTTTTTTCAACGACGATGGATAACAAAGTCTATTGTTTGTTGTCATACTCTATTGTTATTAGATTAAGTGGTTAACCATTTGACTTACTATCTAATCATGGTTTCATTATTTTTATGCAGCAAATAACCTCACATTTGGAAGGTTAATGTCCGGAATTTTTAAAAAACTAAAACTATATCTTATGTGAGTAAAATGGGTTGTCATATGAAATGATTTAACGTGTTATAACAAAATAGCTTAAGTAAATGAATTAGTTTTCCTTTATGTTACTGAAATAGTGAGAACATATAATGCGACTGTTAAGTTCATTCCGATTTTTAATCTTTTCATGTTATTCTTAAAGAGGGAGGATCCGTGGACACTTTTAGATGGACACTATCATAGTATCATACATGATTTGCGCTATTTTATCTGCAATATCCAAACGACAATGAATTTAAATCTAATATTTCGATGGTATGTTCCTCCTATAAATGAGCAGAATTAGAAACGTATAACACCACCATCTACCCCTTTGAATATCAGTCGTTAAAAATTAGCGGTTAAAATTAAGATATGTAGATGGTGAGTTTTGGTATCTAGAATTGTGCCCATTTTTGATAGGAATGTAGAGTTTTATAAGAGGAACGTATCATCAGAATATTAGATTTAAATTCATTGTCGATGGGGTTTTGAGAAGAAAACTGCAGAAATCATGTATGATAGTGTCCATATAAAAGTGTTCATGGATCCTCCCTCATTCTTAAAGGGGATAAAATCAACAAGGATCTGAATATTATTAATAACTACATGATTATTCTTGAAAAGAATGAGTTTGGGTGATGTAATTTGTCACAGACTACATAGTTTAGTGTTTTGGTTACATCCGGTTACTAAATTTAGGGAGATGCATAAGAAAAAATACGATTTCAAATGATCAATTGTAAACTATAAAACACATCAAATAACGTTGTTGTTGTTTTTTCTTGTTGGGGGGATGGGGGAGGAGTATGTGAAAATTAATTCTGATATAATTCCATAGTTGACTTGAGGATACAACTGGCACAACAAGAGGCAGTATTAGGAACAATATCACAGTGTCAAAGTATAAAGGAATTATATGTGAGAACTTGAGAAAAGATTTTTGGACTGAAGAACAGAAATATCTATCGGTTTTTCCTTTACTTTTGAAATGATAAGAAGGGTAAATTCGACAATTAATAATTGTTATATATAATATATAAACGTCGACATATATATAACCAAATAAAAATCCATACCGTACCGTTACGGCAGGGGTTAAGCCCTAGTATTAGCCCAAAATATAAATATTGAAGCTATCAATTTATTGAAGTTTCCCCCACACTTAGTTCTTTATACACTCGGAAGTGGATAGAGAACATATAGCTCGGGAATTTCAAAAGGTTCCTCAGCTTGGTGAACCTGCACAATACTAGAATCAAACACATCAAGTGGTAGATACTTAGAAGAAAAATAATTCGTTAAAACTCTTGAAGCACACAACTCCAATCCTAAGTGAATTATTTTCCTAAAAGCTGGATTAACAACTCTTTTGGGAACTACTTCAATTGGATGGCAAGGATCAATGGATATAAAACTCCAATCCTAAGTGAAGTATTTTCCTAAAAGCTGGATTAACAACTCTTTGGGGAACTACTTCAATTGGATGGCAAGGATCAATGGATATGAAATTAAGCAAAGGTATAGACAAACCTTGTATCAGATCCTCATCTTTCTTAATTAAGTCCATTGAATTATTTACTTCAAGTATATTGTGGTCCTCTATCGAACTATTATTATCTATATCAATTGGGTCTTCCACAAAATCGATCAATTTGATTTCATTCTCAATCTCCATCTCTTCAACACTCTCATCATCTGAATCAAATTCCGCTCTCATGAACTCTTCCTCGGTATAAATCTTGGAAAAATGATTCTTCGGTGAAAGAATCACTGGTTCTACTATTTGCAAATCAACCAGCCTAAAAACAATGTAATCTGAATATTCATTGTAACGTTGATATGCATTTGAGTATGTTACACCGTTCATAACAATGGTTCGGTCATACCAAGGCTCCTCCTTCTGAATAGGCAAATGATCATTATTAAGATTCGGAGTTGGAATAACTTCATCATTGTTACATGGACTTTCCAAAGGTTGCTCATCTACAAAATATTTGTTGTTGTCCTTAGGAATTTCAAAATTAATTTGGTTTTGAGGCCAAACTTCTTCTTCATTCATTGTCGCGCTGAGTTGAGAATGCGATTCTTCATGAGATCTATAGACCTTTGAAGTTCTTGGAGTGTATCTTCAGTCTTTTTACTATGCTCATCCAAACATTGTATTTCCTGATCTAAACTATTCATAAATTGGTGCATGAGATCTGTAAGACTAGAAGAATCATGATTAGAAACATAACTATCCTCTCATCCCTGCGATTGTTCACTTACACACCCGTCATAAGGTTCTTGATATGTATGAGAATAACCAAAAGGTTCCATAGGGTATTGATCGTAACCAAAAGTTTGGTTTTGATTATACCCATAGGATGGTTGGTAGCTGTCATATGAATGAGATTGAAAACCATATTGATTGTCGTTGTTGTATGATTGATCTTGTGCTCCGTACTTGTTATTTCCGTAAGGAAACATGACGACTCACAAAAAAGAAAGAATTAAAAAAAAATCTAAAAAAACAAACAATCTAAACAAATAACAAATCAATTAATAACCGCTCCCCGGCAGCGGCGCCAAAATTTGTATGGGCAGTCGTAGGCTCAACAAATTAATAAAAATATTTCCCATTAATTAACTAGTAATATAGAGGTAGTAAGAGATCGTTACCATAGAGAGCTGTTGTAAGGACCCTCGAGCTCGTCAATGCTATTAGACTAGTCAAGAGACGTATTAGCTAATAATATCCCGTTTAATTAGCACGAATGTTCATTAATAGGAATTAATCTAACAACGATTTGGATACGAAACTAGTACCGTTGAATAGATCTCGAAAACTTATACAGAATAGACTACTCGGACATGTCAGTAGGATATCGGACGCAGAAGACGTCATCGGATGTGTATGAAGGGTGGATTAGTCTTTTCTCAGACAGACCGACCTGGGCTTCCTATATCATTTGGGTGATTGCGTTTACCATTTGTCTTTTGACCTTATCCCCAACCGACCGAGAATATAAACTTATATTTTATCTTCTTCTTCTTTCTTATCCTTCTTTCCTCTTCTTCTCTTCTGTTCTCTGTTTTTTTTTTCGTTCTTCTTCGTTTCTCTATCTATCGATTTCAATTCAGAGGATTCGAGTTCTATAAGAGATGGTGGTGGTGACGATTAAGGTTTATTAGGATTTGGAGAAGAAGGAATTGATGCTGCTGTGAATATGAAGATCGAGTTTCCGAAGCTAGGGTTTGTGTGGATTTGACGATGATATAGCGTTGTTGAAGGTTAAATAACGAGGGGGTTGATGTTTAATTTTAGCAGTTCTGTTATTGTGGTGATGATTCAAGAGGGCGAATTCAGAATCAAAAGAAAAGGTAAATTTAATTTAGGGTTTCAGATTGATTCTGAGTTTAAATGGAATTAACAGGTTTATTGAGTTACAAATAGATATAAAACAAATGGGTTATTGTTTAATTAGGGTTGTAAAGATGTTTTGGTAGTGAATTGAAGAATTGGGGTTTGATTCTGTTAGCATGAAGAGTATTGGGAATTGGCTGTGATGAACTGTTGCAGGTGGTGTTACTTTATGAGTAACAGGGCTTCAGAAATGGTGATAGTGATGATAGAACTAACTGTGCTGGTAGAGATGGTGATAATGAACTTGAGGTACAAAGATGTGGGTGTATTCGACGAACATTTATGGAAATGCTTTGGTTGTTAATGGGTGTGGTGTTGGTATGTATAATGATGAAGCTGAAGTTGCTCAGACTGCCAGGGAAAGGGTATAACTGTTGTAGATGAAAAAGATGAGAATGATGTTGAATAATTAACGGAAGAAGAAGACTTATAAGTTGGTATTTGAGGTAATTGTATTCTTAGTATACTTAGTTAAGTTACCCATTATTGTTGAGTAAGGAATTGAACTACAGATGGTAGTGATAAACTGCAATAGTGGTGTTATTGAGTATTAGTTGTTCTAACAGGACAATGTCCGTACAGAAGATGGGTTGTTTTTATGAAATAAGATTGAGACAATGTTTAAGTATTTTGTATTGTGATTAGTAATGCAGTGGATGTTGAAGTTGCAGGGAGTAAAGTTGAACTGCAATCATGGTGAGATTGTTATTCACTTCAACGGGTTAGTTAAATGAAGATATGTTAGAGTGGTGATTGATTGAATGTGTTTTGTGTTAGTGTTGTGAATTCAAGGTGGATGTAGTCTGAAATACAAATGGTAGTGTTGATGTAATGAGTAGAGTGATTGTAGCCTTGGAATTGTGGTGGCATGGCTTGCAACTTCTGGTTGCAGGTAAGTTGAGTTTATATTTGTATATCAATTTTAAAAGATGTCATGAAATGAATGTTGATATGAATATATGCATTATAAGTATGAATTGCTAGAACTGAATTGATAAAGGTGATGTTAATGTATAAAGAATGAGGGTGTAATATAATCAATGGCTTGTGCCATTTAAGTATGAATCATTCAATTTAGGTGAATCAAATTGTTGTGCCTGAATCAGTCTTGAAAACTGAGTTAAACCACTGAGTTGCCTAATTGACTCAGTTGACTAGTTGTACTTTGACTTAACCTTGACCTTTGACTCTGAACTTGACCTTTAACTGACGTGGACTGTTAGGTTGACCGTTACTTGACCCAGATGGACCAGGCCTTATGCTAATGAACTGAGTTTAGTGAATCTTGGGCTTAGAACCATTAGATAGACTGGTATGATTCTTTTGTGAGCCATTTTGGCTAGATTCTTAGAGTTCTTGTGTGATTAACAGTTAGTGTTAACAACGATCGATTTAAAGGATGAACCAGTGGATCTCGAGGTAGGCGTGGCTTGTCATCAAAAGAGGTGGGAATACATTTGACTTTCTTGTAACAATTGATGTTTTCTTTTACAAAGTTTTGTGTTTAACAACCTCGTGCATTTTTGTTTGTGCATTCTATGCATTGTTTAACTTGTTTTACGATAATTCTGTTGATCTTTCCATGGTTTAGAAAGGACCTGTAATGTTTTGTTGTCAATACAAATTTTTATGGGAAATAAGAATTTCCACATGTGGTATATAGGATACGCTCCTTCACATTTATACCTAGAGCTTTTATGATATATTGGTCGACAGTTTGCGAGTTCGGAACTGTCGACATCCATACATACGATTAGGTGTGGATTTGCGAGTTCAGAATTGCACAGCCATAGTATACATTGTTTGAAGAAGGAGTTTGTCCGTATACATGTTTGTTTGTTTCAGTGACTTGGTCACTGTTTAATGTTTCGGAAGAACATGTATTATTTTCCAACTCTTGCTTATGATTACTTGAAAGTTAAATGTTATTCCTACGGGGCACCCCATTTAGGGATGATGTGCTCACCCATTCCCACTTTCAGTTTCAGAGATAGATCAGAGTTGCGCAGCGAAAGCTCCGAGAAGTTGACTTCGTTAGTTGGTTATATTCTGATATGTTTATTATGTTGTATATTCTATTTGTAAACCAAATGACTATTGTATATGTATCATTTGAGAGGAGTTCTTGTATATATATTTCTGAGCGGGTTTAGTTTTGGGTTAAGTTTTTGTAGCAGATTTCTTAATTGAAAGTTTAAGTATTTGATTTAGATTCGTAGTGCCTCTTTATTTAGTTAATCTCTTGGATTAGTCAGCTGCTAGCTTAGGGGGCGCTACAGTATTGGTATCAGAGCTCACTATTAGATCTTATATGGGAAAAGATAGAGAGATAGTGCCAGTTAGAGAATTAGATTAGTTTAGAACTGGGTTGGGTTGTGAGATAAATCTTAATAACTAAAAGCTACCAATAATTAAAAGATTTATTTGATCGATTGATTTGCTTGTTTGGTTGTTTGTTTGTGTAATGAAGTAAAATTGTAGAGTACACCAATAACTTTAGTTAATAGGGATTTGAGAATAAACAATCTAAAAAGTATGAACACGTAGACAATCTAATACTATAAAAATAATGAGATTGGTATTGTTGATAGATCTTGTAAATGACATAGAAACTTATTGAACGCATTGATTTAAATGAAGAGTAAACAATTTATAATTACATAATACAATATTTTTGGGATTCAATGATTTTTGTAAGAGTAGTTAGAATAATAGTTTGACCACTAATATTAGTAGTAAAAATATTATAATAGTAATTATATATGATCATAAAAGTAATAATAATTTTAATAAAGTAATGATTAGCATTTATCAATTAGTGTCATATTGAACTTAGCTTAACTAAAATTGCAATAAAAATATATAACGATGAAAATAATAAATTATAAACTATGGAAAATTAATAGCGCTTATCTATGATTAAATTTTGTAAATTAAACTAATGACAAATTAGAAATAAATGGTTTGCGTTTAAACTAGATAGTTAATATAATACTTATTATGGTTTAGACGTAAGAAGGTGAGGATATAATGCATAAAATAAAAAGACTCAACTTGTTAGTAACCTTGCATCGAAATTATCTTTAGTCTAACAAATGAATTAGTAAATCTTTAAAAGGAAACAAATATACATGAAACCATAATAATAGTAATCGGATACTTAGTGTAATATTAGAATTAAAAGAAATTAAATTCGTATATTAATAGGATACTTTACACTAATTGCAAAATCTAAAGACTATTAGGATATATTATAAATTTATGCAAACTCAAAACATTAAATCATAATAAATTACCAATGCCAATATTTAACAAGTTATAGAATACGGATTCAATATGAATAAATAAATAAAATCTATTATATCAATCTTTACTTGAATGTAGAGTTATATTTAGAAGATTAGGGCTTAACGAACAAACTGGACTATCAACTTAAGAATAATGAGAATGATGACATAGTTGTTAATAATATTTAAGTAATTAAACTAGTAACAAATCTATAGTAATAATATTTGGAAAATTTGTATATGTTATTACAGTAAGGTCAAGAATATCAGACATTATAAATTGACGAAAAATCGAATTGGGATTACTTATATTGATTAATTAAATAAATAATAAAAATAATAAATAAAATAAAATAAAATAAACTTTGATGATTAAATTGCTTGAACTGACGTGAACTATTTATGAAGTAAAATTTTAAATTACGCCAGTTAAGATAAAAGTTTAGAGATTAATTAATCTTAGTAAATTAATACTTAGTTAATCCAGCACTAGGGAATAGTGAGGTTGGTAATTCTGATGTGTTCGGGTGATACTTGTTACGTAGGCAGGCATTGTCAGGCGTCGCGAACCTATACAAGGCAACTACATTCTTGTATCACTAGGCATAGAAGGGACACTTGCTTCTAATAGTGAACTAATAGATCCCGAAATTTAATTAGAAGCTTATAGAATATTTTCTCTCGTAATTAGAACCGGTGACTCGTTGAAATGGAAACTAGTCATCTGAACCTAGAGCCAAAAAATTTAGTAGTAGAAAGCCGTATAGGTTTGTGCTTTGGTATCAGAGATAAGATTTTTCTCTAAGGTGCGGAGTTTTCGAAGACCAGAAGGATGGTTTAATTTTCGAGGACGAAAATGTATAAGGTGGGGAGAATGTAAGGACCCTCAAGCTCATCAACGCTATTAGACTAGTCAAGAGACGTATTAGCCAATAATATCCCGTTTAATTTAGCACGAACGTTGGTTAATAGGAATTAATCTAACAACGATTTAGATACGAAACTAGTACCGTTGAATAGATCTCGAAAACTTATACAGAATAGACTACTCGGACGTGTCAGTGGGATATCGGACGAAGAAGATGTCATCGGATGTGTATGAAGGGTGGATTAGTCTTTTCTCAAACAGACCGACCTGGTCTTCCCATATCATTTGGGTGAATGCGTTTACCATTTGTCTTTCGACCTTATCCCCAACCGACCGAGAAGATAAACTCATATTTTTTCTTCTTCTTCTTTCTTATCCTTCTTTCCTCTTCTTCTCTTCTGTTCTCTGTTTTTTTTTTTCGTTCTTCTTCGTTTCTCTATCTATCGATTTCAATTCAGAGGATTCGAGTTCTATAAGAGATGGTGGTGGTGACGATTAGGGTTTATTAGGATTTGGAGAAGAAGGAATTGATGCTGCTGTGAATATGAAGATCGAGTTTCCGAAGCTAGGGTTTGTGTGGATTTGACGATGATATAATGTTGTTGAAGGTTAAATAACAAGGGGGTTGATGTTTAATTTTAGCAGTTATGTTGTTGTGGTGATGATTCAAGAGGGAGAATTCATAATCAAAAGAAAAGGTAAATTTAATATAGGGTTTCAGATTGATTCTGAGTTTAAATGGAATTAATAGGTTTATTGAGTTACAAATAGATATAAAACAAAAGGGTTATTGTTTAATTAGGGTTGTAAAGATGCTTTGGTAGTGAATTGAAGAATTGGGGTTTGATTCTGTTAGCATGAAGAGTATTGGGAATTGGCTGTGATGAACTGTTGCAGGTGGTGTTAGTTTATGAGTAACATGGCTTAAGAAATGGTGATAGTGATGATAGAACTAACTGTGCTGGTAGAGATGCTGATAATGAACTTGAGGTACAAAGATGTGGGTGTATTCGACGAACATTTGTGGAAATGCTTTGGTTGTTAATGGGTATGGTGTTGGTATGTATAATGATGAAGCTGAAGTTGCTCAGACTGCCAGGGAAAGGGTATAACTGTTGCAGATGAAAAAGATGAGAATGATGTTGAATAATTAACGGAAGAAGAAGACTTCTGAGTTGGTATTTGAGGTAATTGTATTCTCAGTATACTTAGTTAAGTTACGCATTTTTGTTGAGTAAGGAATTGAACTACATATGGTAATGATAAACTGCAGTAGTGGTGTTATTGAGTATTAGTTGTTCTAACAGGACAATGTCCGTAAAGAAGATGGGTTGTTTTTATGAAATAATATTGAGACAATGTTTAAGTATGTTATACTGTGATTAGTAATGCAGTGGATGTTAAAGTTGCAGAGAGTAAGGTTGAACTGCAATCATGGTGAGATTGTTATTCACTTCAATGGGTTAGTTAAATGAAGATATGTTAGAGTGGTGATTGATTGAATGTGTTTCGTGTTAGTGTTGTGAATTCAAGGTGGATGTAGTATGAAATACAAATGGTAGTGCTGATGTAATGAGTAGAGTGATTGTAGCCCTGGAATTGTGGTGGCATGGCTTGCAACTTCTGGTTGCAGGTAAGCTGAGTTTATATTTGTATATCAATTTTAAAAGATGTCATGAAATGAATGTTGATATGAAGATATGCATTATAATTGTGAATTGTTAGATTTGAATTGATAAAGGTGATGTTAATGTATAAAGAATGAGGGTGTAATAGAATCAGTGGCTTGTGCCGTTGAATAAGTATGAATCATTCAGTTTAGGTGAATCAAATTATTGTGCCTGAATCAGTCTTGTAGACTGAGTTAACCCACTGAGTTTCTTAATTGACTTAGTTGACTAGTTGTACTTTGACTTAACCTTGACCTTTGACTCTGGACTTGACCTTTAACTGACGTGGACTGTTAGGTTGACCGTTACTTGATCCAGATGGACCAGGCCTTGTGCTAATGAACTGAGTTTAGTGAATCTTGGGCTTAGAACCATTACATAGACTGGGATGATTCTTTTGTGATCCATTTTTTCTAGATTCTTAGAGTTCTTGTATGATTAACAGTTAGTGTTAACAATGATCGATTCAAAGGATGAACCAATGGATCGTGGATCTCGAGGTAGGCGTGGCTTTTCATCAAAAGAGGTGGGAATACATTTGACTTTCTTGTAACCATTGATGTTTTCTTTTACAAAGTTTTGTGTTTAACAACCTCATGCATTTCTGTTTGTGCATTCTATGCATTGTTTAACTTGTTTTACGATAATTCTGTTGATTCTGTTGATCTTTCCATTGTTTGGAAAGGACCTGTAATGTTTTGTTGTCAATATGAATTTTTATGGGAAATAAGAATTTCCACCTGTGGTATATAAGATAAGCTCCTTCACATTTATCCCTATAGCTTTTATGATATATTGGTCGGCAGTTTGCGAGTTCGGAACTGTCGACATCTATACATACGAGTCCGGAACTGTCACATTTATACCTAGATCTCCTTCACATTTATACATATGATATATTAGTAGATTTAATATCGCAAAGAAGAAATTTCGAGTCAAGCTTGTCTTGATAAATCTCTCGAAATATGACTCAAGCAATGGATGTTCTTAAACCCTTAACAATCTTGGTTAAGAACAATTTATTTCATGAACTATTTTTATTTCAACCCAGTACGCGTACCTTTAGAGCATGAGTTCGTGGACTGCCCATAAGTATGCATACCTACCCAGTTCTGATTTAAGCAGAAGCTCATGGACTATTTTTACAAATATGTTTGGCTTTGCTAAACTCCCATGGACAATTTTAAGACAACTTTGTTAACAAAAAATCTCGAGCATGTGGATCATGGTTTAAGTCTTGAGTGTTATTGAATACCACTTATGCTTGTAATTTCAATAGGCATGTTAGAGCATTGCTCGGTCAAACTCACAAGTTTTGGTATCTCAAGCTTATTGTGAATTTTAGTTGAACAAAACTATATCCTGATTTCTAGTCTAAGTCAAGTCCAGGACTAGGTATAAAGGTTTGTATTAAGTAACCTTCGAATACTAAAGATCAACAAAGACATTTGAAGAACTTCATCAATAAAGGCGTGTGCAGGCTGAACCATTCTATTTACTCACGTGCATCACCATTTTATCTATATGAGACTATGTCATATGACCTCTAGTAGATTTAATATTGCAAATAATAAACTCCGAGTCAAGATTGTCTTGTTAAACATCTTGAAATATGGTTCAAGCAATGGATGTTCATTGGTCCTTAGCAATCTTAGTTCGAAACAATTTATTGTTCAAAAACTATTTTGGTGTTATATGAATCATTTGAAAATTGCCCAAGCATTGATATTTATATATATAGCAAATGAGAATGTTTCAACATCAAAAGAAAGTTTTTCAGAACTACTGAAATTGTAGGTTGGCGAACCAGTTCGCAAACCGTAGGGTTCTGAATGGGACAGTTCACCGTGGTAATCTGAAATTGTGAAATACCCAACGGTTCACGAACCGTAGACATCTGAGTTCGTGAAAGGATGGATGATTCACGAACAGTTGCGCCTTGAATTCACGAACTGGTTAACGGTTCACGAACCGTTTCACAGATGGTCCCGGTAATGTTAACAGATGCTCAAAGACTTATTTTATAAATATGTTTAGCATTTCTATGACTCTCATACACTAGTGGAAAATAGAAGTTCCCCGACTGCCAGAACAAGTCATACATACGTGTTAAATGACCTGTTTTAACGGTCTCGGATGGGGTCACTGATAAAGCGTTTTATTTTTGTACGACCCGAAGTCGTGGGTCGCAGTATAACGACCGGTTTTAATAGTAAAGAGGTATGGACCGATTAAATCAGTCGTAGATTTAAATTCTTATTTTAAAAAAAATATAGATTCAGATTTGCTGAAATGCCTGCAGAATCTGAAATGATCTGACTGAACATCAAATTAAACTCAAATGGAACTCAACCTGAAACTCTAATGAAACTGAAACTTAAACTCAAATTCAGAATAACATTTTCATTCAACATTTAATCATTGTATCTGTAGCCCCCCAAAAGCTAGAAGCTTACTAATCCAAGAGATCAACTTTATAATGAGGCACTAAGGATCTAAAACATCTATTTAAGAACAAATTTAGAATTTTTAAACAAAGATTAACCCAAATCTAAACCCTCTCTGAAGTAATTACAAGAATCCCTCTCAGATGATACACATATAATAGTGATTTGGTTTGCAAATAGAATATACAACAATTTAAACATAGCAGAAGCTAACCAACTAACGTCCTCAACTCCTCGAAGCTTCCAAAACTTGAGAGACTATCATCACGTGCACAACTTGATCTGTCTATGAAACTAAAAGTGGAACTTGGGTGATCATCCCTAAAAGGGGTGCCAAGTAGAAATAACAACTAACTTTCAAGTAATCACTAACATGAATTGAAGACAATGCAGGTCTTATAGAAAACCGAGAAAACACGGAAAACAGATAAAACATAAACATATAATAAGATGTATACTGAAATATAAAGTTGTACCAACCAATAAACCGTCACACATTCACAACGTAAATAATAGTTGAGCGAAGTAATCCTTCGGAGTAGCAAGGCATGACTGTTGCAGATTCTCCAATGATCATTAAAACGCCCTAAGGTTTTCGTCCTCGAAGTCATAAACGATGTGTACCTTACAAGTACCTCATTCTACAAGAACTCTACATAAAAAGTACTCAAAGAAACTAATGGTGACCTAAATATACCCTGAAGTGGCTTAAGATCCAACGACTTTGATGAAACCATTAAGCCAACGATAAGAGATCAATATTTTTTTTTATTGTTCTTCCGCCTCCGACGTAAAAAGAAGAAAGAAAAGATGGAAGAGTTTATTTCTCCTCAAACTCGAGTGCGAAGCCGAGAATACAGGATAGGATTGGGTACTTGATGCCATCGATTTGGTTGTGGATAGCGTGTAATTAAGATAAGTGTTTGAGTTTTGTGAGGAGTTTTGAGTTGAATAGTTGTTGCTACTACTTCCGATAAAAGATGGTGATGGATGACCTCAAATTATCCTCAGATCCATAAAATCTCTAATCTTTACAACTTCCCTTCAACGATGCTATTCTCTATATTTTTTCAGATGTCAGAATCATTTAAGTATTTTACCATCCAACACTTCCGACCCTCAAACTTTGTGTGTGATAATATATGATATCAACCATAGAAATCGAAGAGATTTAATGGAAATGAAAAAAAAATTAAAGCGAAGGAATAGGAGATGGGTCTGTTCGAGTTTGATACAGGGATTTGAATGGGATTTTTGTTGGATTAGTATTGTTTTAGGTTGATTTTATTGCCGAAAAACCAGTCAAGAATTTATTTCGCTGCCGTTAGCTTTTGGTCATAAATGGTGTGGATTGAGAACTGATTTGGTATTTGTGCCCGATGAAGAAGCATGGGATTATTTTAGATCTGAATTGTTTGCAGGGAACTAGAACCAAATGGAGATAACAAGAGTAACAGTTGAGAGGCATATTATATGCTCGACATAAGTTCCTTACCAGTTCTACCTAAGATTTTTAAATGGTTCAAAATTATATATTGTGAAAATCATCAGTTGTAAGATATCAATGAGTTAAATGTTATAGTGGTGGTACGGGGTGGTTATGGTAGAGATGGTCTGATTTTATGTTCTACGTGGCGATGGTAGTGGCATCGGTAGGTGTTGATGGTGATTTCAGAAGTGGTGATGTAAACGTTTAGTAAATGAAGAGTGGGATGGTAAAATGAATAAATATATAATATTGTGTAAGATTTTAATTTAATTAATTTTGGACTTAATCAAGTCAATGGAAGTCAACGTCATATCGAGGTACCAACCATTAAGTTGGACAAATGTTTTACCAAACACTAACTTTGGACAAAATGTAAGTACTAAAAATCAATTAACCGTAAACTTAATTCTCCTGAAATCGTGCATCATTGACTATGGTATCAGGATACCGAGTAAAATCTTGTTTCCATCTACCACAAACTGCTTGAGTTGATGGCTGAGCACACCTTAAACAATTTTATAGTCATAGGCAGCAACAACCTTCTGAATATATCGTTTACTTCTTTATTCTGCCACAACATTAAGAAATTATACATCATTAAACGGAACATGATAATGGTGGAACGTGAATAATCACTATATAATTTCGAGAATAAATTGTAGTAAAGGTGGAGCTTTTCTGCATCACAAGGAATTATCAAGGTTGAAGACTCGCACATCGGACAAGCAATAAAAAAATAACCCATAATTGGGGGATACTCACAGTTATATGGGGATGGATTTTGGCTAAGGGGATATTTTTTCTAATTCTGAAATGTCAGTATCGTCCTTTAACCTAGTAAAAACTAAAAAGAAAAACTAAAAAAACTAAATTCTCTTAAGTTGGTATCCCCTAATCACTCAAAAGCCCGACTGCTCCTGTTCTTGTTTTCTTCTTCCACATCTTGTTCATTTAGTCGTCCATTAGTCGGCGATTCCAATAATCTCTTCGTCCTTAATGTTAATTTGTTATGTTATGATTAGATTGTTTAGGTTTTAAACAAAAACTAGGTCAAAATTAGTATCTAGTTATAGGGGCGGCATGGTTTATTAGAGGGGCGGCAGTATGATAATAGTGTCCCTCTAGTTGGTTAGGGAGTGTCCAAATGGTTTTGTAAATTGTCTAGATTACATTCCCCATGTTTTAACCTAAATCAAAGCTAAATTGAAAATCTGTTTTCTTTCTTCTTCTCTTCTCCTCCCATCAACCATAACCTCCATTAAAACTTAAAATTTCATCGTCTTCGATTAATCAGCGATTCGAAAATTAATCAAGTATAATGACTTATATGAGGTATGTTATGAAAAACCCAGTTAGGGTTTAGTTTATTTTGTTCGATTTAAGTTTAATTTCTATCAGAAATTAGGGTTTTAGGTGAAAATTGAAATTCAAATTTCTGGGTTTATGTGAGTTACGGTTGATTTTAACTCTATTACGAACCGTAACTGGAGAATTTGATGTTGTTACGGTTGGTAATAGTTCAATTACCAACCATATGTTCTTATATCTGAGAATTTTCTTCAGTTACGGTTGGTAACCATTTTTATTTACCAACCGTAACTCAGCTACGGTTGGTATCGAGCATTTGGTTATCAACCGTAACTGAGTTACGGTTCGTATCGAGCATTTAGTAAACCGTAACTGGTTTTACAATTGGGTTTTCCCCAAATTTAACCAGTTACGGTGGGTAGTTCATCTTTTACGAACCGTAACTATGAATTACGGTTGGTTACAAGCAAAATGCCAACCGTAATTAGCTCTGAAAATGTAAGAAATTGAATTTTTTTTACGTATTTGAGCAACAAAAAGCTAGTTGGGAATAATTTAGAAGTATACCTGGTCATTTTCAGACATTGGGTTTTCACTTGTTGGTTAATTTCTTCAATTGATTGAGATTGACCTTCACCTTCGGGTTAAAACTTCTCTACCATCTCCAATTTTTTTTTTAAACTCTAAAATCTGATTTTGTTTTGATTTTGAGTTAATATAAGTGAAATTAATCATTAACATTAAACTTGATTATCATCACTAAACTAGGTTATCAATTATGAGGGTTAATTTGTTATTTCCAGTTTTTTTTATAAGGGACACCTTGAATGATCATGTAATGACCCTTTTTGTCCCATTAAAATGCCGTCCCTCTAATAAATCATGCCGCCCCTATTACGGGTTATCAAAATTAAGTTAAGGTGAGCAGTCGGTATTGGTAGGAGTATGGATACAACACCGACTGTTGTTTTTGGTTTTATTTATCGAATGAAGCCAGTACCGACCGTTGTTATCGGTTTTGTTTACAAAATGAAGGCAACACCGACAACACAACAGGAAATTGATGAATATAAGAAGCTGAGTTGTCCGTTCACATTCAAATCAAAAACAAAACAGGTTATTGATATGTTGAGCAAAAATTTACTTTGGTCGACACTAAGCATGTCCACGAGCACAAATCTAAGAGGATTCACATGTGAGACAATGGAAGCAAGACCTTGACCTCTTTTGCTAGAAGGAACAAAGATTTTAACAGTATCCATCACTTTTCCACCGTTTATTAGCACATATTCAAAATATGCTTTTTTGTCTTCTCTTTCGAATTGCCATTCCTTCTCGTTCAATATGATTTTTGGAGCTTCAGTTGCCAAACCTCCCACTGCTCCTGCTGTTTCTCGCGACATCTCTTCCTACCCAAAGAATAAAATCTATAATAGAATAAAGAAAAAAATAAATCTAATAATTTACTATTATAATGCCAAGAGGCCAAATAAGAGCTTTTGACTGAAATGTCCATACCATACACAGAAAAACGAAATCAAAATAATGTGCGGGTTGTTTTGTCAACTGTATCTCTAAAAACCAAAGGATAAAAACCTATACTTACCCTACGGTCCTTACCTGTTAGCACATTTTGGAAGCAGTTTGAAATTCAAAATTCAAATTCCACCCTCTCCTCTCCTCTCAAGTCTCAATTTTAAATTTAAACCAAGAGCTCAATTTCTATTTGCAAAAGTGGGAAATCCGAAAACCAAGGTATAATTTTTTTAGGGTTGTATGTTAGTCCTTGCACTCTCACGCAACTTTCTTCTTTCTTTGTATTCAATATGAATCTAACCCATAGTCCGTTTGAGCTATTTTGTAGAAATGGATGGGATTTTTCTTAGGGTTCCATACATAATACAAAAGCAAGTCAAATTCTGCTATACTAATGCACGATAAGTGTTTGTAGAATTGTCACGAAGAGTTCCTATTTTTGTAAAAAATGATTAGATTTTTCTTAAGGTTCCGTACAAAGCATATAAAGTTCTGTCATACTAATGCATGGTAACCATTTGTAGAAATGTCACAAAGAAGTCTCTTTTGTTGAGGGGAGACTTTTGGGTCCTGATTAGTTTAAGTCCTTAGAGCTAATGTGTACAAGATCTGAGATTTTAGTGGAAAAGAAGTTGTAGTTTAATATTTGGGTCACATTTTAATTTTCCTAGAGTTGTGGAAATTGAAAAGAGAATAAAGGCTGTTGTTGAAGCTGAAACACAACTTCATTGGAGGGAACCTGAAGAGAACTCAGATGAAGCGAAACTTTCGAAGAAAGCTACGCGAAGTGGTAGATGGATTTTCGGTTTTTGGTAAGTTCATTTTGGATATCTTCTGCAATTCACATAGATTATACCTTTAGCCAGGTAAGGATTTTTGCAGTGCAGAAAACCAGAGAGGTCAGCGGTAGAGAACATTCTAAAGTTAATTACTTTGAGCTCCTTTTCAGTTATTTTTTGTGAAATTTTAATGTGATTCTACCTAATAATGTATCTAATAAAGTGGTATTTTTATAGGTGATTTCCTATATTAGAACTGGGAGCAATCTACTTTAGTCCTTAAATGGTAAATGCAAACACCTTCCCTATACGGTGAAGCAACTAATCTCAATGTAGGTTCTTTAATCCTAATAGCAAACCTACCCCAAATCTGACGTAGAGGTAAGATTTTGTTTTAACATCAACCTTAAATCCATGAATTGTACTTAACGGTAGTAATAAGAACATAATATGTTCACAATTCTGTTCCTAGGCACGCCAGCTCAGGGATTGTATAAGGGAAACCAGTTTGATTTGCTTGAGCAAATTGCTAATCGTAGTTCTTCTTTTGTTTTTAAGGTTCCAGAAAATTTGGCAGCCGACACTTCTCGATGATTCCCACAGGATGAGTTCTGAAGCTTGCATCAGGCGGCCTCGCAGTTTATTGGTGATGGTGGTGGACATTGCACAGGTTATGGGTAATGATGTTGAACCCAACATCAATAGCAGCAGACAAGAAACTAACCGTACCAAGGTAGCCATTGTAAGTGAACTAGATTCTGACTTTTTTTTTGTTTTGGTAGATTTGTTGCGTTTGGATGTTTATGAATTAGTTCTCTTATAAATTATAATGAAGTACCGTGAGAGGAAAGGAAGACAAGGTGTTACTTAGCATCAACAGACACGGAGATATTTCCAGCATGAGAAAAGGTGTATCTGATTGTTTAAGGATCTCTTATTAGGTAAACCCCTGTTTCTTATTATTTGACTTTGTTGTTGTTTATGGTGTTACTTAGCATCAACAGACCACAATGCAGTAGGCTTAGGTTTAGAGTGCAGGTAAGTATGTACTGATTTTTGTAGTTTGATCTTAGTCATATTTGAAGTGTTCAAGAATTGTCTTCTTAATTTTGGTTGCAGGTTCTAGAGTAATTCAAGTTGCTTATCTTCTTGATTATGGGAGCCAAATATTGGAAGCATGTCGCTAATTGATGAAGTTCAATTACTGCGAATGATGCTATGATCAAACATGGAGGTAATCTTCGTGTTTATATCTTTCAATTTTCTATGTAATCTTCTCATCGTATTTACTTTAAATGATGCTTCGTGTTTACTACTGCAAGTGTCATAAATTCTTCATATAATCTTGACGGCGAGCAGAAAAACGCTATTAATAAAATATTATTCTAGGTTAATGGCTTTTACTTGAGTCAAGTTATGGTCAAATCAACTCAACCTTAATTCAGTTGATGTTCCAGTCGCGGCTTCCTTTTAGTTTTCTTGATTTTTTCTTAAAATTTTGATTTTTGCCAAAATTGTTTTCCTTTTGCAGGGGTTCCTACAACCATTAAATTTTCACAAACAAATATTGCAGATTGAGGTATGAAAATACTTAAGCTTTGGTCTCTACAAAACTAAAACATAAACCTAAGTGTGATTTAGAAAACCTAAAAAGACCTCCACTCTGTGTTATGGGACTTTAAAAATGCAGAGTTAGTAACGCGTTCATATCTAAGCATGAGTATGAGTTAGCTGTTGTAAGAGGCCAGCCTATCATCTGCTTCCATTTATTTATTTGGTTATTCTTTTTGTTCTTTGTTAGCTTGATCTTGGTATCACTTAGTTTGTTCTAATCTGCAACCACGTGCAATAAAAAATGGTGCAAACAGCCAAAAGAAGTAATAAATACGTTTTCCATTGAAATATTTGTCTATCCAACTTGGTTGTTACCTATATATTTGGCAGCCACAATTTTATTGATGAAACAAAACATCTCTGAATTGGGATACTATATGTGTCCTGCTGAGAATAATGATCTCAAGGATGATGGTTGTGAAAAGCGAGGTTAGCACCTCTCATTTTCTTCCTCGCTTTACTCTGTTTCTCTTTGTAAGCCAAGTTATTGAATGATATATGTTTTATTTTAGAAGGACTTGAAGGATCTGGATTCCGGAGGGCCCTCAAAGATAGTTCCATCTCGGAGATCTTCAATGAGAAGGAAAGCAGCTGAAGTTCAAAGAGACCAGGTTGCCTAATTGGTTTTTTGTACACTGTATTGGCTCGATTCCTCCTCCTCTTTCTGTTGGGCAGTGAATGGTTAAGTGGAAGACAGACAACAAGTCCTTCTCGCTGAAGTCATTCTATATCTGGTTGGTGCAAGAAAGGTTGCTCACTGAGTTCAAGTGCTCGTATTCTAGCCAAATTTGGCCTGTCCGTTCTTCTTCTTCTTTTCTTTTGTAACCGTGTACATACTTTCTTTGTTCCTATGTTTCTAAAAATTAAATAAAAGTATGAATTGTTAAACTCAAATAACACGTGCGTTAGCACGTGCCCTCTACTAGTAAAATATAAACTAACATAACATTTACAAAGAATAAATCTAGAACCTAACTTAAAAACAAGTCCACGTCGGCGGCGACATTAATTGATCTGACTTAGAGTAGCTGTAAATAAAGTATTGTTTACTCGGACTTTAACATGATTCGATTTTAGATTTAAGTTTTGAAAATGCGGGGTACCAAAATACACCATCAACTTTTTCGTAGCAATCTATATGGATTAAATTAACTCAAATATAGTTCCGAGAGTTACAACTTAATGAATCTCAATCAGGAATCATATCAAGAGTTTCTATCTCTTTCTCTCACAATCAATATGTAAACGGAGACAAGTCCGTGAACCTGATTATACCGTGAGAGTACTTGGACGATTCCAAAGATCAATATCCAAGATCAATCAAGTCGTATCCAACAATTAAGATGGACGTATCTACTTTGATTGATTTTACGTACAATCTGTGACATTTCAATTATATAAATAAACAATATAATGCGGAAAAGAAATAACATAGACACCAGGAATTTTGTTAACGAGGAATCCGCAAATGTAGAAAACCCCTGGACCTTGTTTAGACTTGAACACCAAATTTTATTAAGCCGTTACAGATTCTAGCATATTATCAAAACTTCGGACCGAATGTAGTTGAGATCGAATCCACCGTCATCGTAATTCAGTTACAATCGCGCTCCTTACGCTTCTTGAATCTCGCAAGACTCTGCGCAATTCATTCCCTTAGTTGAGTTCCTTTACATCGTATGAGTTGCTTCAACCTAGGTAAAGACTTTAAACCAATCTGCCTCCCATAAAGAAGCCTATATGTGATTTCTGTTCTTATCGTTAGATCAATGTGAGATAGGAAATCGTTTGCAGTAGACTAGGTCTAGCAAACCTTAAAATTTGGTATTTACGAGTCTCAAAGAGCAGCCTAGATTATTATTCACCCCACAAGTAAAACCTACTCCGATTTCAACAAAGAATAGTTATAGAATATAGAGGAATTAACTTGTGGAATCACAAAGTCTGAGACGAAGAACTTTGAGATTTTATCAATCTTACCTGATTGGAGTGAGACTCAATAATCAGTAGTAAGATCAGGATACACGAACTATCAAGATAAAGATAGTCGAACCTGGTTTCACGAATCTCCAAGAGAAGTCTTTTTAGTCGCCAAACCTATAAAGGTTTGAAGGAGAGGATGACCATAGTTTACAACTAGGACACATAAGAAGAGTGTCAGGGACTCAAAAATCCTAGTTGCTCGAGGCTCTCCGTTTATAGACTTTCAAGATCGAAGGTTTCTTTAGATTTAAGCTAAGGTAGCTTTATAATCAAGCAATCTTTTTCCACCATTAGATGAAAATTCGACTCGAGATAAACACAACAAAATATACACTCTGGTTAGGATGAACCGTGATCAAACCGTGTATAATGACTTGTTCATGAAAGGTTAGCCGAAACCAGCCAAATGAACTATAAGCTTAACCATTTTCATATAACACTTTTAGACTTTAATCTTAAATCACAAGCATAGGTTATAATGTGATCAAATATGTGTAGATGTGTTTTAGAGAGTCATTCAAATGCTGATTATCTCATAAAAATAATTCGGATGCATCTGAAAATATTCGACTAGGTAAGTACGTGTACTTACTTCCAGTTTGTGAGTTATTTTTGCCACAGTACGTATACCGGGAATATGTACCCTTAAGACAAAAACGGTTCATGAACTTTTGGTATCCATGTTAGGTATGCGTACAATTCTGAGTTCATGAGTCAAAAAAACTTTTTGGTATCCATACTGGGTAGATGCACCAAAGGTCGTTGTTGAACTACAACTACGTCGGTATGTGTACTGCGGCTCCAGACCCATAACAGTTACGCCAGTACGTGAACTGGTATGTGTATTGTCATGTATCCATATTTATAGTAGTTTTATATCTCTTTAATAATCGATTTGAAACGTTCCCGAATAACATCAATGACACATATCACTGTTCCATGCTATTTTCAAATGACTGACTTGAATCATGATTTAGGTCATAAACAATGAATTGTTCTTAACCAAATTCATCAAGTTTTGAACAAATGTTCTTAAGCTTAGTCATTCATATTTCGAGAATAATTAACAAGATAAACTTGACTCGAAATTTCTATTGTGCAATATTTTACTTAGTCATGCGACTTAGTCTCATGGATATAAAGGTGAAAACTTGAGTAATAGGTTGGTTCAGTTGCATATACCTTTTGTCGATGAAGTTCTCCAAATGTCTTCAGTTGATCTCCGCCTTCAAACCGTTGAACGCAGTGATGTCTTATACTTGACCACGCATTTCTAATCCTAATCCGAGACTTGACTGAATGTAGACTATAAATCAAGATATGGTTTTGATCAACTAAATTTGACAACAAGCTTGATATAGCAACACTTGTGAGTTCGACCGACCAATGCTCTGACAAGTTCAACAATAAAATAACAAATAAATAAAAGATAATAACAAGATTAATAGACACTGGGACTCAAGATTCCACCATGATTCTTATTTATGAGATTCATATATTAATTATAGACAATTTTAGCTCATATAATAAAATTAGTGACTCTAATTCTTTGCCAAAAGTAGATTTTTAAAATATTAAATGAAAAATTATAAGCATGATGTATCAAAAGTACTTAAGACTAAGCATATGCCATCAAATCAAAATCACAATTAATTAAGAAAAATCATAAATCGATTAAAATTTAGGATTATATACAGAAGTAGGCCTGTTCTGGACCCTCACTTTCGTTTCTAGGCCTCTTTTTTTATTTCTTACAAAACTAAGCCTATTGAACGGATTCCATCCAAATCCGTTATCTCAGTCAATATTTCGGGTAGACTAGTCAATTTATCTTCAAAATCTCATACAAGGATATCTCGTGGATGTGCGAAGATTACTTAAATACCCTCGCCCGCATGTGCCAATCTGAAAGCCTAATCGGAGATATCCAGATCTATGTGAAATTGGACAGTCAAGATGGTTAGATGATACGCGTGAAAACCAAATAGCAGAAGATAGAGATCGATTCTCATTTTCATCTTCCTTCTTCTCTGTGGTTCTTCTAAATAGAAATTTTCTTCTGCTAAAATCAACAGATAACTTAGGGGTTTCTCTCAAATAAAACCCAATTAACGTTAATCAATCGTGGATGTTTAAAAGAGATTGAATCGTGGATGTTAGCACGACCAGGAACACCGGTATGTGAAGATTCGCAGGAAGTGATATTCATTCCACAACAACAATATCAGCTGAATTTGTTTTTTTTTTAATGGATCTGTTTTTGGGGTTGTTCGATGCGAATCTGTATTTTTCTTGGCAGTTTGATTCTCATATTAAGAATTGACAGCAGCAAGTTTCCAAAAGGAGATGAAATTGGTTGAATCGATGGTGTTTACACAGCAACATCGATGGGTTTCTGGTTTTGGAGAGCGATTAACAAAAACAAATAGAAGATGATACAAACTTTAGATAGTTCGAGTTCGATCCGTGGTGTTTTTGTGGTTGAGTTCAAGCAAGCTATTTCAATTTCTCTAAAAAGTACATCAACATATTTTAGGATCTCATGGGTTTGATGTGGTCTGAAATTGTATAGCTCGTTGACAAATTCTTGAGCTGGAGGAAAGGAACTGAGATCTAAAAATCAGGTGATGAAATAGGTTCCGGTGATGATGGATTGTGTCTGCAATTATCAAGAGAATAACCATGAACCTATCTTCTACAGGCGGAATTCAAATCTGCGTTATGGGGTCTCTGCGGTTCGTGATTTCACAGCAGCAACAATGGGTATTTGGGGGTTTCAGTGTGTTGGTCGTATCGCATGAGCAGTTATGTGAATTTCAATGAAGATCATGACAACAACCAAGTTAGGGTTTATATCAATGAAGATTTGAATTGTATTCTGTATGAATTTGAGCTGAAAAGAATGTTGAATGCGAAAATTACAGGGAGTGGTGTTGATGTTCATGGGTGTTGAATCTGAGATGGAGATGAGGGTTTGATGTTGGTCAAGATTTGAGTTTTGTTGCTCGAAATATGAAGATGGGTCTTCTAGTTCAGTAAAGATCAGATGAGAAAACCAAATTACAGATATGGTTTTGAAGGAGAATAAAATGGAATTAGGGTTTGAATTGAATATGAGATTTCCTTGTCTCTGATAGAGACGATGATGAGCAGATGGGTTTGAACTGTGAAGGGTTTGATGCTGCAGGTGGTATGTCAGTGATGGTGTAATGGTATGTCAGTGAAGCTGAAATTAAATGTATGTTAGGTTTTGCAGTAGTGGTTATGTCTGGTGGCTTGTATGAGTTGCAGGTGAATGAGATATCACTGGTGATATGGGTTTGCGATGGTAGTGGAATTCAGAGAAGATTCAGGTCGAGTTTTTGAGGGTGTTGTTGTTGCTGTTGCCGCTGCAATGGAAGAATGATGGAGTCTGGAGCTGGCAGTCAAGGGTTTGTGTTGATATATTAGAGTGCAGGAACTGACATGATGTTGTTGCTACAAATGAAGAGAATTGCATGGTTCTAGTGATGCTGATGAGATGGAGTAAAGCTTTACTCGAGGCTGAGATGATATTGCAGGCACTGAAGTGGTTGTGGTGGTTGCTGCTCATGGATATTGCAGCTGTATTGAAGCTGCAATGGGTTGCTGCAAGAAACGATGTAATGGTGCTACTAGGTCAAGAAGCTACATAAATGATGTTGGTTAATTTGGATTGGTGTCGTGTTTCAGTTGAGGACAAAAATAAGGGTCTGCAATGCAGTGAAGTAGTGTTCAGATGCAGGGTTTTGTAGCTACAGAACATGCAAAAATTGAATTGTTATAGCCGGAGTCTCTAGACCTTCGATTTTTTGTGGATAAATCTTGGACATTCACTTTATAATGTAATCTCCGTCGTTGATCTTAGATGGGGAGTTTGAAAGACTAAATCGTCTTTTAAACTTGAAAAATATAGATAGGTGTCAGATAACTGCAGCTAACTTTCCATCCACCAAAACTGGCCTAATTTTGTAAGAAATAAAAAAAGAGGCTTAGATTTGTAAACCATAAAAAACACAGGCCTAGATTTGTAAAAAGCCCTAAAATTTATGCAAAAAGTGATAAAATGATTGATTATATTTATCACAATCATGAAATATGGCTTACTCCGTTGCCCAGTGATGACGTTTAGCTCTCTATTATTACAAAGAACAAAAAAAAGAAATAAAGTTTTAATTTACTTCTAATGTTGGCTACAACCTCCCTCCAAAAACCGACTCCGTAAGACTCATTTGGTGGGAATTCCGAACTCCTTCCATAATTTGCGACATGAAATGATGTCACTTTTTTATTTACTGGCCAATAGAATAGCGTCATGTGTCAGGACAATACAAAATCCTCCAATAAAAATGCACCACGCATCAGTTAACATAAACCACGTGGAGTCAGAATTATTTGGGAAATATATCATTTTTTATTAATTCCAAAAATAAATAATAATATTTCTTCATAATCTCAATTTTCTTATTTATTTTGCTTATTTTCTTCGTTAAACCAAATATTTTCAAATATCATTTTATCATAATGAATACTTTGCAAATGGTTTCCACACTTTTTACACACGTCGTGTCATGCTTATCACACTTCATTTTATCATAATGAACACCTATCCAAATGATTAGGCCAATACAATATTTCTTCATGTTTAGTCCATTACAACACTTCATTTCCTCCCTTTTTACCAGTATAATTCCGCATGTTAGCCATTCGAGCTTTATTTCCTAAAAATATAAATAATCAAAAATTTCAAATATGTATAAAATAGAGAAGTAAGAAATACTATAAATTTGAGCTAGTAAATATGTAAGAAAAAAATGTAGATTTTGATTTCAAAGCGAGAGAAGAAGGAAAAATGTTTAAGTTTAAAGCTGTTTTTTTTTTTTAGTTTTAAGTTTAGGCTAACGGGTATTTAAATAATTTAATCCAATTAAAGCATAATCTAATAATTTCCATATCTAGAATGCCGTTATGACCATGCCTAAAAGGTATGTTTATTTTGTATGCCTCGAAAGATTTGAGTATTCCCCCGAGGATACAAATGGAGCGGTGCCCGAAAAATCATTCAAAACAAAACTTCTCATTAGCCCAACAGCAATGCATAAAGCCATCAGTTTAAGCCCGCTGCATTTGCGCCCGTTATCAGTAGTGAGCAGAGCAGTAGATGCTCTTAATAAAAGAGTTTTTGATTTCTTCTTTCCTCATCCTAAAACCCTAATTTTCCCTTTCAGGGAGGAAAAAAAAGATCCGACATCTCTTCATCATCTTCACACTAAAGACCCCGGCAGTAGTCTTGGCGACGAACGCACTATAATTTTCGAAAACCCTTGATAAAAATAATGTTTCAGTAACCAAATCGTTTTCTTGATTCAGAACTCTACTTTCAGTTCTCCGATTTGAAGTATACATTCAAACAATGGCGGAAACAGCGGAAGTGTTCAAGTGCGTTTCTGAAAAAGTATCTACCTCATCTACTAAACAACGAGTTCGGATCTTTCGAAATGATTTAAAATCGATCGTAAACGGTTCAGGTGAGTTTCATTTACAGTTCGTTTGATATTAAGTGTACCGATATCTTTCTCGATAGTAGACCCCGAAGCTTCTGAGTGAATTTTTACTGTTAAGTGGTAGGTCTTATGAAAAATAGTGAAAAATTTGTATTAGGTTTACCTGGGTTTGCTCACTTGGAACTACCAATGGTGAACGTACATAATGTTAATAGTCCGACTTTGTAAAAAGAATAAATAGTCAACCACTTTTTCAGGATAGTCAAGTAAACTCAGAAATGACTTATATAGCTAGTACTCAACTAGATTATACAGTGGAGATGAATTACTGAGACGTGCGAAAATCCAAGAAAGTTTTGAGATACTTTTTGTCAAAAAGCTACTTCAATAATGTAAGTAATAAGCAGATAATATGCTATACATCTAAGACAAACATGGTCATGAGTCATTAGAAATAAGTGATTGGGAGGATAATAAGAATAAGTGATTGGGAGGATAATAAGCCGAGTGAAGCATGTACGAAACACCAGCTTATATTGTCATCAAGTCATGTATACTCTGCATATTATGCTTGTCATGGACACTATGCATATTACACTTGTCATGAACACTATGCATATTACGCTAGCAGGCAACGCCTGGCTACATGGTATTACAGAATTATCTCTGGCGTGCTTCAGCAAAGAATTGCCATGCTGATGGTTGACCTTTAGTGTAATCTTATGCTGTTATTTTACTGGCCTCTTGATGTAGTGTTGGTTATATAGGGTACATGTTTCATTGGAGTTTAATCCTGAACTCAGCTTGCTCATATGACGGTTCATAACAGTTTCGGTTCTTTTTTCTTTTGAACTTCACAGAGATGTCAGCTGATACTGCATCACAGTTGGTTGATATCATTTTCCAAACTCTGTTTGTGTATGATGATCACGAGTCAAGAAAATCTGTTGATGATGTAATTGCCAAGGGTTTAGGTGAAGTCACCTTTATGAAGAGCTTTGCTTCCACCCTAATTCAGACCATTGAAAGGCAACTCAAGGTCAAGTCTCATGTTGGATGTTACAAACTTCTCAAATGGTCTTGTCTACTCCTGACGAAGAGTCAGTTTACCACTGTATCAAAGAATGCATTGTGGAGAATAGCCACTGCTCAGGCATCCCTACTTCATATTCTTCTGCAAGGCTCTGTTCGAGTTCAAAAGGCTTGCAGACAGTTATTTCTTCATTTATTTTTACAGGTCATTTTTTGTTGCTACTGTTTTTGAGTTTTTAAAAGGCTTCCTTCCTTACCATAATAATTTCAAGTAGTTCGGTTCTCTTATCTTTGGATCTTTGACTTTTCAGCTACCGAACCTGTACAAAATCTATGTAGAGGAGCTAAAAGATTCTAAAATCCCTTGCAAGGATAGCGCAGAGCTGATATTCTTGTTGCTGGACTTTTCGGTTAAATCGCAGACCGAGTTTGAGCAACACAAGGTAAGCAATCTACGCTGTTTACCATATATGACTTATTTCTGGTTTTTGCATTTTCGAGTTCAGTTATCCTTTCGTAGATGTCAAACGGAGTTTGTTGCTATGTTGCTGATCTTTATCTTGAATTTGATTAAATGCTTATTCTTAAGTTTTGCTTGTCCAGCCAATTTTTCTCGATATTTATGTCAAAGCAGTTCTAAGTGCAAAAGATAAGCCATCAAAGGAACTCAGTGAAGCTTTTAATCCACTTTTCACGCATATGTCGCATGAAGATTTCAAGAGTCTCGTGGTCCCTTCATCTGTAAAAATGTTAAAAAGGAACCCAGAGATTGTCTTAGAATCTGTTGGAGATCTGTTGAAGTCAGTCAATCTTGATTTGAGTAAATACGCTGCCGAAATTCTTTCGGTTCTACTACCTCAGGCCCGTCATGCTGAAGAAGGAAGAAGACTGGGGGCTCTGGCTATTGTAGGGGTTTTAAGCAAAAAGACGAGTGATCCTGATAGTATACAAGCGATGTTTAGCTGTATCAAAGCTGTCATTGGAGGTATTATTTTTGCCGTGCTGGTGTTCTACAACTTCATGATTACTATCCATTTTACATATACAGAAGGTTTGTTATCTTTAAACTGCATTAAGGATGTGTGGACTTTTTTTCTACATTCACAGGCTCAGAAGGAAGACTAGCTTTTCCCTACCAGAGGGTTGGTATGATTAATGCACTGCGAGAATTGTCGAAAGCTCCTGATGGAAGAGCGATGAATAACCTGACACCTACCGTATGCAGTTTTCTTTTGTCTTGTTACAAAGAGGACGGTAGGTATCCCAACCCTCATCTTGTTTTTGTTCTCCTTTTAATAGTTGGCGTATCCTCCCCTTGCTATTTTTCTGGTTTATTACCCCCTCCTCTTTTGTCTGGTCTGCTGTGACTGAGTGTTGTGCTCAATTTTCTTTTCATTAGGAAATGAAGAGGTTAAACTTGCAGTTTTATCTGCATTAGCATCATTGGCTGCAAGATCCTCAGAATCTATCCAAACAGAGTTTCTTTCTTTTATTGCTAATGGCCTTAAGGAGAAGGAACCCATAAGAAGAGGACATCTTCGTTTACTGCGATCCATATGCAAGAACTCTGATATCTGTGTACGGGTGAGAAACTTACTTGCATATGGTTTAGTGCTCATAATGTTGCTGGCCATTTGCTTAGCCCATATTTCTGTAAGCTTACGTCAACATATTGTGGACCCTATCTTCAGGTATCATCTTTGTTAGCCCCCCTTGTCCATCTCGTGAAAACTGGTTTTACCAAAGCAGCACAAAGATTGGATGGAATTTATGCGTTCTTTGTAATTGCAAAGATTGCAGCAATTGATATCAAAGCAGGTTCGAATCTGAAGTCTTCGCTATTTCCTTCTTGTCAGTAGTTACCTGTGTATTTGTATCGTTAAGATCTTAGAATGCTCATGTTATTGTCTTTTCAGAAGATCTGGTGTCAAAAGAGAAGCTCTGGACATTGATTTCCCAAAATGAACCTTCAGTGGTGTCCATTTCACTTGTAAGTGTTGGGTTTGTTTTTTAAACTAATTGTGTATAATGCTGTACAACATAGGGAAGACAACATTCCTTCTAATTAAAAATTAATGTGCCACCACTTGCTTGATGATAGACAACATAGAGAAGACAATTTACGTCAGTAAATTAGGTGATATTAACGTACTACCACGTGCTTGATAGACAAGATAGGGAAGATGAGTTCCCTTAGTATATGGAGTGATGATGGTCTATATAACATAGAGAAGACAATTTACGTCAGTAAATTAGGTGATATTAATGTATTACCACGTGCTTGATAGACAACATAGGGAAGATAAGTTCCCTTAGTATATGGAGTGATCATAGTCTATGTAGCATAACACGTTAGATGGTCGCCTAGCGGCTGAGTGGACCTGGCGCTTGTAGGGTTAGTCGGGGGAGTACACGGGTATAAGTAAATAAATTCTTATGATGTATTAGAAAGAGAAAGAGATGGAGAAGTAAATTAAATAGTAGTATCCAATGCGGAGAAAAAGAGAAAAGGAAACAGGAGGGGGTCTGCACACTTTTATTCGGTCTCTTTCTCTGTCTTCTCCTGTAATTTCTTTTACTTTTAAAACCCTAGGTTTTGTGATAATTTTTTTTTTGGAATTGGCCCATTTCATGTTTTAAAGCTCTAGGTTTTCCATTAATATGCCCGGTGCCCAAAATTCGGGCGAGTAATAATTAATCACCCACAGATCGGTGATAAGCGCAGAAGGCCCAGAAATTGCCGAGGACTTCTGCCACCTGGGGTTTTATCGGTGCCTAATCGGGCCTAGGCGCCGATTTTGGCTACACGATGATGGTCCACCAAAGACACACCCTTGTGCTGCAATCTATAAAGCTTGACTGTATATGAGTAGTGATTTTGTTTTGTTTAGTTTCATCTGTAGTTATCTGTTTGTGGATCATTCCGCCTTTATACTTGGCTTCTTTTCAGGTTTCAAAATTATCTAGTGACGATTGTATTGCATGCGTGGAACTTCTTGAGGTGTTGCTTGTGGAGCATTTGCCTAGGTTCTTACTCACATAAAATCCACTCAAGTCCCTCTTTCCTGATAATGATCTGAAAGTGCTTCTTGTTAATTTACTCTCTTCTACAGGGTGCTGGAAACCTTCTCTGTGAGGTCACTGTTACAGGTAAGTAATTAACTAGCAGGCTTGTTCTTTCACATCTTCCTATTAAGCATTTCATTTCATCCGTGGACTGCTGATTACATCATTTTGCAGTCACTGCTGCACCTAGTTTGCCACTCAAGTTGGGATGTGCGTAAAGTGGCTTATGATGCTCTGAAGAAGGTCATCACGGGCTCGCCACAATTGTGTGATGATCTCTTGCTTGAATTTACAAGTTTTCTTTCTGTAGTTGGGGAGCGAATGCAGCTTCTTAAATTAAGGTACACTCAAGACTATAGAATTTGGCATAAGTATTGGCGCTCCTCTTCAAATTTTCCGTAAATAGCTAGTCCTATAGGTGAATCGGCTACCTTTGTGAAATTTGAATTTGGTTGATGACGGTTTCTCACATTTGAAGGCAAAAAATGGATAAGGAAACAAACAGACAAGATAATGATTTAAGTGTAGAAAGTGTTCATTTGAATGCGACTCAACAATTCGAATCCATCCGTTGAAATTTTACAGTGCAAGTTACATAAGTAGAGTTCTATGGGTAGTGGGTGATGGCTATATTAGACATGTAGTCTAATGGGTGTTGGGAGATGACTATATCCCACATATGGTCAAAGAAAGAGTCTAATTGGTTATAGTAAAGAAACTGCATTTGGTTAATGTGGCATTTTGAGTTAGTAGGGAATAATGGCTGGACTCTAAACGGATCCTCTGATGATTTCCAGGAAATACTGTTTAGCATGCGATTCATTTAACGAGTTAGTTTCTGTTAGTGTTGGATATCATGTATTCTGGAGCATCCACCATTTTCTGCTTTTGAATTTACTTCATAGGCTAAAACCTGGACACCTTTTATATCAAGTCTGATCTTGGAACACTCAGTGATTTTCCAAGCAGATGACTAGCAAGTGTTGATAACAGGTTTGTTCTTCTACTTGCCTAAACGGGTGCACCAAAAAAGAGAAGGAACTACACTGGAAGAGAATAGGAATCTTTGGTCTAAAATTTATCAGCATTCATAAAACAGATTATTCTGGTCATTTCTTATAGTCTTCACTCTTTACGTTCTTTTTTTCATCATCGTTGTATATTTCAGCTTTTGATAAAATAATCTCTCTCTCTCTCTCCCCCTCTCTCCATGTGTCTGCGTGTCTCAAGAGAAAATATTGACTAAAATTATGAGTCACTGGTGTGTTCAAAGTGTTGTGAACAGGTAGTCACTTACTTGGTCTTATGTATTGGCAACATCTCTAAAGTTATGTTTGCTGTATAGTGATGCAGGGACTTTGGTGGATGCCCAAGCGCCCTTCCTTCCATCTATCGAGGTTTTAGTGAAGGCCCTGCTTGTCATTTCATCACGAGCTCTTGATGCAGGACCTAATGCTTGTGGAAAACTTTTATTCTGTTCACATCATCCATGCTTAGTTAACACAAAGAAAAGAGACGCAGTATGGAAGGTAATGATGCTTCATCTTTGGTGACTTATTTAGTTTTCAATTTTTTGTTTTATACAAAGCTCTCTCTTTCTATTGGAGTATTTTGTAGGCCTTTGAAGCTAGCGATTTCCAGTATCTTAAAATGTTTCTCTTGTTCACACAGAAGTCGCCGCATTGATTATTTGGTGTGAAATTGATTTTTTCTGTGCCGTATGATCTAACAATAACCTGGAATATCCAATCATTTTCCAGGTTTCTTGATCAAGTTACACTTGAATGTGATAGGCATTTGTTTTTTGCTGCCCAATAGACCATCAATCGCAACTTACTGTTCCTGTATTATTTTTTTTTAATATTTTTGGGTTAGTGACATGTTTTTGAATTTTATTCCCCTTTTGCCTTCTGCAGAGGCTCAGCAGGAGTTTGCAGACACATGGTTTTGATGTTATCAGTGTTATTTCTACCAATTTGGAGAACATCTGCGCGGTAAAAGTGAAACTCTGCATTTTTATAACTTTGCTTGTTCTTCAGTCACTTGGATTCATGCTAGTTCGGGGACTACATGGGATGGGGTTGCAAACTCAAGGTTTCTTCCTCATTTAACTTTCAAGTGCTCTTTTTTTTTTACATGACAGGATCTAGTTGGACATATGGGGCTGTTGAGTCCTTGCTCTTTTGAACAGGATGCAGCTATAACTTCTCTATCGGCGTTGATGTCGATAGTTCCTAAAGACACCTATATAGAATTTGAAAAGGTTAGTTTGTTTCTTTTTTAACTCGAAATCTTGTCTTCAACTGGTACTATTAGGCCTCTTGAATACTTAATGCTTTATGTTTTTTAACTTTGTCCTGTTTGTTTGCAATCAGCATTTGAACAAGCTTCCAGAACACTGTTTACATGACAGACTTTCTGAAAGTGATATTCAGGTGAATTTCTTCAGCTTATGCGCTTAATTTATTAGTATTCTTTATAGAAATATATAAAAAATGCATCTTCTCTGTTCCTCGTAAAATTACAATGATTCGAACCCATAAGCGTTCTTACCACGGGTGAGTTTAAGATGTAAAGTCTCTTCACATGGGTTTCCCATCCTCAGTGGCATGTAATAGTTCATAGGCTCTTCAAATGTCATTTAGCTATTATTCCAGGTAAACCAAGTTATACATCTTTATCTATATTCTCACGATGTGGCTTGATAGGTTCGAATATGGCTCATGTTGCACGCCTTCTGGCCATGCTGACATATGCGTTTAATCACTTCCCCTCCTATAAAATTGAATTATGACTGTTCCACACACACACACACACACTCTCTCTCCCCGCTAAAACCATAGGCAACATGGTGCAGCTACAAGTAAAAGTAGTTTCCCTATTTAAATTGGGCATGGCTATTCGGCGATCTCGTCTCTAGATATTGAGTATCAAATGTCCAAAATAAGGACTTAGTGAAGTATCAAATTTGGTGGGTTTCTATCTTTCATAGCGCAAAAAATTGTCCAAAATAAGGACTTACTGAAGTAACGGTTTGACCTACATCACCAACTTTATCAAATAACAGTTTTTTCCCTTTAAAATTAGGTTGGTCTCTTGGATTTATGGTAGTATGGATGTAAAAAAGGGTGTGAATCCTTGGTATTGCTATAGCCAATAGCTTCTTAGAAGTAGGCTAAAGTTGTTTCTATCTCTTCTCAAATTGGAGTTTTGGGATGCCAAAGTAATTCGAAGCTCGCGATGCAGGAGAACAATGATGTGATGGTCTTTTCCTAACCTTAATCTGTGTTTAAAATTCGAAGTCAACAATTACAACTGCAAAGTGATGTGTTAGGGGGTTTGGTTACAAAACCATTAGCGTTACGTATGTTCTTGTGTAGTAATTGTAGCTCGGGAATCAGATAGATGTGCATAACTTGAGCGTTGAAGTAATTAATGACCTAATGAAAAGCCGTCCAACAGACATGCATGTTACAGGCTTGCAGATCTTGATGTACGATGCATGAGTAATTGTTGAAATCGTGATAGTCTTATAAATTAGATTTGTTTGATTATTTTCAGAATAACAGCTGATGTTTTCTTCCATTTGTCTTGATTTGATTCCAGATTTTTCATACCCCAGAAGGTGTCCTCTCCAGTGAGCTTGGTGTTTACATTGCAGAGTCTGTTGCTTCTAAGAACACAAAGCAAGCAAAGGGTCGCTTCCGAGTTTATGATGACCAAGATGATCTGGTAAGCGAGATCATTTATGCTGTCGTCTCTTCTTTTATTTGTTTCTGTATATGTATGTATGTGTACATATATATACACGTTGATAAAGATGCTGTTTTTTTTTGGGTGTGTTTTCTTTCTTAGGAACATGGTAAACCTAGTCATTCTGTTCAGAAAGAACCAACAAAGCGAGAAGCTACTGGTGTTGGAAAAAAGGACACTGGCAAGGGAGCAAAGAAAGTTGGTATGTTATTGTTTCTTCTTGTTTTAGTCATTGAAACTTGTATATAGTGTTCATATCAAATTGTAATATGTGGTTCGTTTGTTCTATCGAGCTTATATAGATAAGTCTAAGACTGCAAAGGAAGAGGCGCGTGACTTGCAACTAAAAGAGGAAGCTATAATACGAAAGAAAGTTCAGAGTATTCAGAGCAATCTTTGTTTGATGCTCAGAGCTCTTGGAGAAATTGCTATTGCTAGTCCTGTATTTACACACAGTCAGTTGCCTTCACTGGTAGACACATAAACCATCATATCCTCTCTGATACCGTTCAAAGAACAATTTTTTCCCTTTAATCAGAATGACAATTCGTTTTTCCTGATATCGTGTCACTGGTGTTAGGTTAAATTTGTTAGTCCTCTACTGCGGTCAGCGATTGTAGGGGATGTAGCATTTGAAACCATGTTGAAACTTGCAAGATGCGTTGCTCCCCCTCTATGTAATTGGGCCCCTGAAATTACTGCTGCTTTGCGTATTATTGCCACTGAGGAAGTACGTGTTATATGGGACCTGATTCCTATAGCTGGTGAAGGGGAAGGCCGGAAACGCCCATCCATGGGGCTTTTTGAGCACATTATTAATGGAGTATCTACATCCTGCAAATATGGACCTCTTCCAGTAGATAGCTTTATTTTCATATTCCCGGTACCCTTTTTCTTCTCGTGTTTGCATTTGTTAATATGCTGTTCTGGTTTAGACACTAATCTGCATAAATGAAATTATGCAGATAATGGAGCAGATATTGTTGTCTTCAAAGAAAACAGGGCTTCATGATGATGTGCTTCGCATACTCTCTCTGCACCTGGATCCGATATTACCACTTCCTAGGCTTCAAATGTTATCAGTTACATCTTGAAACCTTACCCTTAATTTCTACATATTTGTAATTTTATTATTAAACATTGAGTAATTTTCATGGTTTTTTAGCATGCTCCTTATATTCATCTTTTCTGGTGCAGGTTCTTTATCATGTTCTGGGCGTTGTGCCAGCTTATCAAGCATTAGTTGGACCAATGTTGAATGAGCTATGTTTGGGTCTACAAACTGAAGAACTTGCACATGTAAGCGCCACCCAGTTCTCTGTCTATTTAGTCCTCTCTTAACACACTAATGCGATTTTTCGTCTACATTTGATACAGGCTCTCTGTGGAGTATACGCAAAAGATGTTCATGTGAGGCTTGCTTGCTTAAATGCCATTAAATGTATCCCCTCAGTTTCTGGCCGATCTCTTCCTCAGAATGTTCAAGTTGGAACAAGCATTTGGATTGCTCTTCATGATGCAGAAAAGGTTTTGACACTCAGCTACTTGTAGCATTGGCAGTTTTTTCTAAGTCTTTCAAGTTGGACCAGCTTGAGGTTCTTGTGCTTTTTAATTTCACCTGGTTTTCACTGTTTTAGAGCCTTTAGCAGTTTAGCTTTGTTTTCTCTGGCTCTCAAACGGGGAATGAGTTCCATCGACTTGGGGGTTACCAGAATCTAAATTAACTGTATTCTATAGGAGCAGTCCTGCTGCAGCTTGCATCAGTTGTTAGGTTTATTGTTTTAAATTCTCACTATGTCAACCGAAGTATTGAGTACTCAACCAATTTATAACTACTGGGGGTAGCTAAGACATGAATAGCTGTGGAAGAGCTACAAAAACAACTAGCTCAGCAAGTTTAAAACTTTTTTTGCTTTTCTTCATTTTTTTTTTGCATCTCTTTGTGGAAGAAGAGTTCTAGAAAATATTTGAGATACTTTCCATGGTATTTTTTTTTATTTTTTGCACGAGATCCTATGTCAGCACTGTGTTTTGAAATGGTCGAGTATGCTGCTGTGGTACTTTGTGGAATTTTTGCTCATCTTTTACTATTAACGTTCCATAGCCAATGTTAATCTCATAATTTCTCCGTACAGTCTGTTGCAGAAGTAGCAGAGGATGTTTGGGACCGTTATGGACATGATTTTGGAACTGATTATTCGGGACTGCTTACCGCACTTTCTCATGTCAACTATAATGTCCGTCTAGCGTCTGCCGAGGCAATGGCAGCCACTTTGGATGAAAATCCAGATACCATACAGGTTGGTTTTTCCTCTTTTTTCTTTCCCCCCTTCTTGCATATTATTTGATAAACTACAGATATTTCTCATGACTCAGTGTTATCTTTAGGAAACTCTGGCAACCCTTTTTTCTCTATATATCCGTGATCTTGTTTCTGGAGAGGACAGCGTGGATTCTTGTTGGCTCAGTAGACAGGGAGTAGCTCTCGCATTACATTCTGCAGCTGATGTATTAAGAACGAAGGACCTTCCTGTTGTCATGACTTTCCTTATATCACGGGCCTTGGTAAGGATTGCTTTACTGTTCACTTAGGTGATGCAGAATGGTGATTATAAGTTTTTGGAGTTTATAAGTTTGACTGCTATTATTCCTTCTACATTTTCGGATACACATCCTTGGGACAGTTTGTAATAATTGGATAATTTTTATTATTCTAGGCTGACACTAATACGGATGTTCGAGCGCGAATGATTAATGCTGGAATTATGATTATTGATAAGCACGGAAAGGATAATGTTTCATTGTTGTTTCCTATTTTTGAGAACTATCTGAATAAGAAGGTACATTTATGTTCTATCGTACTTTTCTCTGGAGATGCTTATCAGATTCTGTTTGTGTACAGAACCACTGGTTCAGTATTGCTATTTGGAATATTCATAAGGGATAGTTTCAGTGCATGTAGAGCATGCGTCCATTATCTCATGATTCTATAGATATGCTTTTGAGTTTCTGTATGTGTACAGGCATCTGATGAGCGAAAGTACGATTTAGTACGTGAGGGAGTTGTGATATATACTGGAGCTCTTGCAAAACATTTGGCAAAGGTTTGAAACTACTGTTGTGTATTCAATATTAAAATGCACGGTGTATATGAATGTCAATACTTTTTTGCATGCTAATATGTTTATTTTTTCTGGGCAGGACGATCCTAAGGTCAACACAGTTGTTGTGAAGTTGCTGGATGTATTAAACACTCCATCAGAGGCGGTTCAGCGAGCTGTTTCTAGTTGCTTATCACCACTCATGCATTCAAAGCAAGTATGGTGCTATGTCATCTTGCATTGATATTGACATGTCATGTTCCTTCTGATTCATGTTACAGTTATTTCAGAATATATCTTTTATGCCATGCGGTGCTAGTTGTTTTTTTAAATTAGTGGAAGTTATCATATCGTTTTTTTACATGTCATGTTACTAGGAAGTGGCTCTAGAAAACATGCCATGTCTGCTTCATGTATACCATTTTTCCAGTGACTGCGAATACGTAAAACCATATTACATTTTTATAGTGACATTTTAGGTCATGACCCTACTAAACCTAGAACACCTGGGCTTCATCATACTGATATATTGTCTGACTCATTTACTCTGTTTTCTCTCTTCTAAAGCTTCCACCTCTAACGCGCACCATCATGAATATGAAATATCAAGATTCCATGATATGGACTACTGTTTGAATAATTGGTTATGGGTCGATGATTGGCTAGAGGCTCATTGTTTCTTCCATAGAAGTGGTCAAATTAATTTTATTGGGCCCATGATTAATCTTTTTCAAGGTTAACTTAAAGGGGGTTACAGACAAGTCTTGTTATTTCCTTTATTGTCTTGGTATACTGATAACACTATCTGTAAAATAGCTACAGGTCTCAGTTATTTTATTACCTGGATGGAATTCAGTATATTTATGTGTTTGTAAATTTTCATCAAATTAGGAAGATGCCCAAGCACTTGTTTCAGGCCTGTTGGATAAGTTGATGCGCAGTGATAAGTATGGGGAGCGCCGTGGTGCCGCATTTGGACTTGCTGGGGTAGTCAAAGGTTTTGGAATCTCTTCTTTGAAGAAATATGGTATTACGTCTGTACTGCAAGAAGGGCTGCAGGATAGGTTTGTGACTTTCCATTGCTACAAATAGATAAGATGCAGCTTTGGAAATTGCATTGTTGTGCTTAAAAATTTGAGACGAGTTTGTTCCATCCTTGTGGGTTCAAAATATTACTTTTCTGTTGGGAGATGTTGGGAGAATAAGATGAATCTGTTTTCTATATGATAACCATGTGTGCACTCTATGGTCTAGGGAAAATCTGAGATATTACATGTGCACAATGTACATTGACGTGGCCTCTACACAATTATGATTAAAGTCCTATTCATCTTTTTTTCTTTCTGTATGTTACATTTTAATTCGTGTAGATTGTGAAACTGGCAAAACATTTTAATTCGTGTCGATTTTCAGGAACTCTGCAAAAGCTCGTGAAGGAGCTCTGCTTGGATTTGAGTGTCTTTGCGAGAAGCTTGGAAGATTGTTTGAACCGTATGTGAAAGTTTCACATGGCAAATGAAAATATTGTTGTTGTACTGCAAGTTTGTCCTTATATCTTAATTATTTATCTGTTTGTTTGTTTCGGTTTAGGTACGTCATTCAAATGTTGCCGCTGCTGTTAGTATCTTTCTCGGACCAAGTTTTAGCTGTGCGTGAAGCTGCTGAATGTGCTGCTCGTGCAATGATGTCACAACTTAGTGGTCAGGGAGTGAAACTTGTTCTTCCTTCGCTCCTTATGGTAAATTTCTGAAAATTCTAGTGTATATTCTATTCTACTGTTGTCTGGATTGCTCTATTGCATGGTTGTGATTATAGCTTACCTTATCTATCTAGGCTGTAATATAGGCCTATAATCAGCATCACTGAATGCAGCCTATTCTGAATGAGGTCTCATAGGTTGTCTGCTTACTGTGCTGCATGGGCTTAATTTCTCTATAAACATTTTGATTTTGATTATGTTATGTTCTCAGGGGCTAGAGGATAAAGCCTGGAGAACAAAGCAAAGTAGTGTGCAACTACTTGGGGCAATGGCTTACTGCGCTCCGCAACAGTTGTCTCAGTGCCTCCCTCGGATTGTACCCAAGCTTACAGAGGTCTATTCATCAACTTTTTCTTTTGTCTTTCTATTCAGAATGATGATTTTATAGCAATCTAATATAGTTTGGCAATCTAATTTGCAATTTTTTGTCCCTGGATACAGGTTATGACAGATACTCATCCAAAAGTTCAGTCAGCAGGGCAAATGGCACTTCAGCAGGTGATAAATTGTCTTCAGAATCGTAATACAAAGTTGATATAGTCTGGTGACTAATTCTTCTCTTCTCGTCAGGTTGGGAGTGTGATAAAGAATCCTGAAATATCAGCTCTAGTCCCTAAGCTTTTGATGGGGCTCAGTGATCCTAACGAATATACAAAACACTCTCTGGATATTCTCCTGCAAGTAGGGCTGCTTGCAATTTTTTCGACATCATTTATTTTCTATACTCAATTGCGCTCACATGCCATTTTTTACTGGCTGGCAGACAACTTTTATCAACTCAATTGATTCTCCTTCGTTGGCGCTCTTAGTACCTATAGTCCATAGGGGATTGAGGCAGAGGAGTGCTGAAACTAAAAAGAAGGCAGCGCAGATAGTTGGAAATATGTGTTCATTAGTCACGGAACCGAAGGACATGATTCCTTACATAGCCTTGCTGCTTCCTGAAGTCAAAAAGGTGTGATGTTCGAGTAGAATATTTAAAATGTCATTCGAGATTGCTGCTGTTATCTCGAAATATGTGTTCATTATTGGTCCCTACAAAAACAGGTTCTTGTAGATCCTATACCAGAAGTTCGGGGTGTTGCTGCTCGGGCTCTTGGATCTCTTATCAGAGGAATGGGAGAAGAGAGGTTTCCAGATCTTGTTTCTTGGTTGCTAGATACACTTAAATCTGATAAATCTGATAGTAGTAATGTTGAGCGCTCCGGAGCTGCCCAAGGATTGAGTGAGGTAATAATCATATAGTTCAAAGGTTCAAACTTTAACTGATGTCATTCATTTCATTGCCTCATTTTAACAGAAATAAGTTCACGACATAAAAGTCATTATCCTCCCCTCTTCCTGAGTGTTTTCTACTTTCCTTAATTGAACAACATCCTCTTGGATTGGAACTGTCTCTTGCACTTCCATGAGTTTCAAAGTGTACTCAGCTCCGTATATGTTCAATGGTTGAACCTAATTGAGAGTCTGTGTCAGAGAATCTCTTTGTATTCAGCCAGATTTTCGAGTGCATCTAGCATGATCCTAAATTTTTCAACATTCCTAAAAAAAATCAAGAGTTACAATTTAATATCTGTAGCTATTTGAGAAAACCTGATTTGTGTATTTGGGCCATTCTCATTTACTACATAGAGAGTCTTGAACATTTGCATCAAAAAAATAAATAAAAATAGAGTCTTGAACATATTTCATGGTTTTGGACTAAGGGTACAAATTTTTCAGAAGGTATAAAGGTGTCAGCTTTACAAGCGAAAAAGACAGTTTAGTACTATTGAGCTAACTGTTCTGTTATGGCTCTGATTTGCTGTAATTAGCAGGTTCAGCTGCTTGTAGACATTTGTTACATGCTAGTGTATTATACAAATGGATGGCGGGTTGATCTTTTATTTCTTTAGATATAGAGATAGCTGAGTAGTGTTATTCTATGGGATTTTGCTCATATGAGGGCCTTATTTTTGCCTATACTGTTCAGTTTTTTAATCTGCCATTTGTTTGCAGGTTTTAGCCGCCCTTGGGAAAGAGTACTTTGAGCAGTTATTACCAGATATTATTCGAAATTGTTCTCATCAGAGGGCATCTGTTCGTGATGGGTATTTGACTCTTTTTAAGGTAACACTTTCCTTAATAACTAATGATAAAAGAGGCCATTGCCTGTCTCTGTGAGGTGGTGCACATGCAATTTTTTCTCACAGGGGGTATCACATCGTTTTTTGTTTTATAATTGTTGGCAGTACTTCCCAAGGTCATTAGGTGTTGGGTTTCAGAACTACTTGCAGCAGGTGTTGCCTGCTATTCTAGATGGTAAGATACGTTGTCTTTTGTGGGCATTTTGAGAATTTGATTTATAAGCTTGATTACTGAAGTTTCAATATTCACTTACAGGACTTGCTGATGAGAACGAGTCTGTACGTGATGCTGCGCTCAGTGCTGGTCATGTTTTAGTGGAACACTATGCAACAACGTTGGTGCCTTTTGAATTTGGTTTCACGGTCGGAGCTTCTTCAATGACTTTTATGCTGTATTGACGTTTGTACATTCTTTTGTCAAATCAGGTCTTTACCGCTACTACTGCCAACAGTTGAAGAGGGTATTTTCAATGACAACTGGCGTATTCGGCAAAGTTCAGTTGAGCTTTTGGGTGATCTGTTGTTCAAGGTAGGTACCTTTTTGATTTTTTCTTATAGACATTTTATATGTTTTGTAGAAAGTGTTAGCTGTCATAACGTTCATCTCCAATAACGAAATGTAGACAAAGAAAATGGCTTTGCCCAAAACAAGAGAAATAACTACGAGCTCCATTATAATATAGCTTTGTCTACACGGTTTATTCCAAGTCGTTAAACTTATTTTCTTTGTTACCAAGGTTGCTGGGACATCTGGAAAAGCAATTCTTGAGGGGGGTAGCGATGATGAGGGTGCAAGCACAGAAGCACAGGGTCGTGCTATTATCGAGGTACTGGGTAGAGAGAAGCGTAATGAAGTCCTTGCGGCAGTGTATATGGTTAGAACCGATGTCAGCTTATCTGTCCGACAGGTGAGAACGTTGTTTTTCTGTTGGTTTGAGCGAAATATTTTCCTTGCAGGATCAGTTACCAATTCGCTAGTTTGATTAAGCTTGCCATTCATGAATTTTCGTTCTGATGTGATTAACTCCTTATTTGGTTTTAGGCTGCCGTGCATGTGTGGAAGACCATCGTGGCAAATACTCCAAAGACTCTCAAGGAGATAATGCCAGTGTTGATGAATACATTAATTGCTTCGCTTGCATCCTCATCTGCTGAAAGGCGACAGGTTAGCTTATCTCTGAGGATCATATTTTGTCGGAAAAACTGCTGTACTGAGTTAGTTAAACTGTTAGCATCTGCTTGGCATGAATTCACAGGTTGCCGGTAGAGCCCTTGGCGAGCTTGTTAGGAAGCTTGGAGAAAGAGTGCTTCCAATGATTATCCCTATTTTAGCTGATGGCTTAAAAGACTCGAGTACCAGCAGAAGACAAGTAAATTTTCTTTTACACATATAATATAACTACTTGCCTGTCTTGGTACTAGCGAATTGTGTAACATTTACCATACTTAATCATTGTTATGCTCTCTCTTGCCAATGGTACCGTTTATGATAGAGAGCACCAAAGTCTCATCCAACCACCTTTCTACTACATGGCTTATCTCATAGTTGCCATGAAAAGTAACAACTGCTTGTAAAAGTTGCCTTTCTGGAGTGCGTAATGTATCTGTATGTTTGTATGCATTAATTTATTATGATGATGCTCATTGCCGACCAGGGGGTGTGCATTGGTTTGAGTGAGGTGATGGCTAGTGCTGGCAAGAACCAGTTGCTGAGTTTCATGGATCAGCTCATTCCTACAATTAGGACAGCTCTGTGTGATAGGTGCGTCGTGTCAGTCGTTTATCATTTATTTTCTAGTTCCTCTTTGCAGACTTCTTTTTTTCTTTGTAGAGAAATAGGTTTAATTTCATGTTATCTTTGTGTTGATGCAAGCACAAGTTTTTTTGTTCTTGTTACTGGAGAGCAATAGACTTTATTTATTATCATTTTTGATGTTGTTCCCTTATTTCAACAGCACCGTGGAGGTTCGCGAGTCCGCTGGCTTAGCATTCAGTACGCTGTACAAGGTGCCAATTACTTGTCTATTTAGATCATGTGTTTGTGATCTTTCCGGGAGATATAAGAATCATGCAATCTAACAAGGTCTCGTGATGCAGAATGCTGGAATGCAAGCAATTGATGAAATCGTCCCAACACTTCTTCATGCTTTGGAAGATGATGAAACCTCTGATACTGCCCTTGATGGACTCAAACAAATATTAAGGTAGGGTATTCGTGGCTGTTGTTGCTTCCTGTGTAACCTATTATGTAAATAAGGCAGCAAAGCAAGAAACATTGGGCTTGGCTTACTACACCATATCGGTATATTAATGCTTGTCGATCACTTTGTTTAGCGCTGTGGTGTGTTGAGTCAGCAACATTGTTAAGTGCTGGGTTCTGGGGTGTTTAGGGCCAATCGCCAAAATTATCAATTTGTCTCATACCCAAGCTATTTAGTGGCTGCAATATTTAGAGTGCCAAACCATTTCCATTTGGCAGACTTTGAGGTAGCCTTTTCTGTGGCTGCTTTAGATTGCCCATGACAAGTATTTGCTACTGTCCCCAACTTCTGTTCCTAATAATTATTATTTCTTTGTCCTTTCCAGCGTCAGGACAGCGGCTGTTTTACCTCATATACTTCCGAAGCTGGTTCATCCTCCTCTTACGTAAGTGATTCGTCTCGATTTCATTTTGGCAGATTGCGTTTGAGCAGTTCCTTATTTTAAAGCCGTTTTTATTTGTACAGTGCTTTTAATGCACATGCTGTGGGAGCTGTAGCAGAAGTTGCTGGATCTGGCCTCAACTTTCATCTTGGAACCATTCTTCCAGCATTAATACCTGCGATGGATGATGATGACATGGTGAGATATCCGCTCTTAATTATGCCAGTCAGCTCCTGGCTTGTTGTTCTGCTCCCACCTTTTTTGTCTACTACAGATTGAAACCTCATTCTGGGACCTGGAATATGGATCTCATAGATATTTTATTAGAAGTTAACAAAAGATACTAGATAACTCTTCACATTTAAGAAATTAATTACTGCTCTTTTCTTACCATTTAAAACCCATTAGGAAATCCAAAATTTAGCAAAGAAGGCTGCAGAGACAGTTGTTTTGGTCATTGATGAGGAAGGTGTTGAGTCTTTGATCTCCGAGCTTCTTAAAGGTGTTGGCGATAACCAGGTGGGTTTGCTATGCTTTCTTCTCTGTTTGTAATTGTCTTCTTGCTTCTAATATTTTTAAAGTTTAATGTTTTTTTTTTTTTTTTACAATTTCTTCAGGCTTTAATCAGAAGGGGTTCATCATATCTGATAGGATACTTCTTTAAAAACAGCAAGCTCTACTTGGTTGATGAAGCTCCAGAGATGATATCAACTCTTATTGTTTTGCTTAGTGATTCGGATTCCGCTACTGTTGCGGTACAATCATATAGCTTGGAATTAAATGGTTCGCATAATCTTACGTTGCTTAGCTGTACTGAAATTTATCTTCTAACCAACAGGTTGCATGGGAAGCATTATCAAGGGTTGTTGGCTCCATTCCAAAGGAAGTATTGCCATCTTATATAAAATTAGTACGTGATGCTATATCCACATCTAGAGACAAGGAACGTAGAAAAAGAAAGGTACAATTTAAAGCTCAAAGTTTTTCATCTATAAATATGGATATACTTGGAATTTTCACCACGGTGTTGTCATTTTAGTTTGACATTCTTGAAGTTCTGAGCTCTTGTGACTATTTGTGATTTCAGGGAGGGCCTGTTCTTATACCTGGACTGTGTCTCCCGAAGGCTCTTCAGCCGTTGATTCCGATCTTCCTCCAGGTATATCTGTGATAATACAAACGTTGATGTGGGGCACCAGAACGTGTTGGCATGCTTGTTTTGTGGCTTCTTCAATTTTGGCGGTCATTCTGTTCTGTTCTGTTCTGGCGTCTAACAAAAATCTTCTTCCATATTATGATGCCAATTTGTGATTTTTTTTTTAGTGAAAATGATTACTTGTCTAATTTTTTTAATGAAAATGATTACTTGTCTATTTTTATATGCAGGGCTTAATAAGTGGCTCGGCAGAACTAAGAGAACAAGCTGCACAAGGTTTAGGGGAATTGATTGTAGTGACTAGTGAGAAAGCACTTAAAGAGTTCGTGGTCCCAATTACCGGGTATGTACTAGATTAAATCCTGGGCATGATGGGTGCATGCCTTCATGATTCAACAAATTATTGTCTGATAATTCTCATCTGCCCAAGATTGTACATTATCGTGATTTACAGTCTTAAGCTTCAGTACCATGTTAAGTTTTTCGTTGCACTTTTTGTCACAGGCCTCTCATCCGAATCATAGGCGATCGATTCCCTTGGCAAGTGAAAAGTGCCATTTTGTCAACCCTGTCAATCATAATAACCAAGGGTGGGATTGCACTTAAGCCGTTTCTTCCTCAGCTCCAGACAACATTTATCAAGTGCCTGCAGGAAAGCGCGAGGTCAGTGTAGCTGCTTTTATTTTTTTATTTTTTTTCCGTACACTTGAATGAGTTGCTTGTTTGCTCTTAGCTAAACAAGCACTGTAAAGTATATGCAGTGCTTCCATCGATTTCATTTTGTGTTCCCATTTTTATGTATGGATGTGTGAACTTCTAGCTATAGGTCGATTGGTCTTTGTCTAGGTTGTACAGAGTTTTTAAATCGTAGGCTCTTGATGCAACATGTCCCTCTTCGTTATTCTCATGATACTGTATGCATTTGGTAACTCGTTGGCTCAAGTTGGAATGTGTCAGTTAAATAAGGACTTCCAGAATTTGTCTATATTCCCGCTCTTCTATGCCTTCTTCTTACTAAATTGTTAACATTACAGGACTGTGCGTTCTAGTGCAGCTCTTGCACTTGGAAAGCTTAGTGCTCTTAGTACAAGGGTTGATCCTTTGGTGACAGACCTTCTTTCCAGTTTGCAGGTTTATGTTTCTTACTACATCTTTCGATACATTGTATTTTTAAGTAGAATAGTTTCTAACTGCCGAAATGTTATCTTGGTTTTAGACATCAGAAGGTGGAGTACAGGAAGCTGTATTAGCTGCTTTAAAGGGTGTCATGAAGCATGCAGGAAAGAGTGTTAGCAATGCTGTTAGATCTCATGCCGTTGGTCTTTTGAAAGATTTAATTAATCTTGATAATGATAAAGTTCAAAGTTTTGCTGCAAGGGTGTTGGGCACCATCTCTGAGGTACACTCTGTGGTATGAGAATACATATAGGAACTTGTACAGCAGATACTGAAGCCTGTGTGGTAAAATCTGGCGCCTAGGCATTTTGTGCCTAGACTAGTGATGCGAATAGGCGTACTCGTCTGGGCGCCAGGCGGTGCTAAGTCCCTAGTAAGGGTTTTCAGACAAAACCTTGCTTTTGAGGGACAGCTGTATAGCTCACTTTACAATTGAAACATATTTTTTCAAATTTTGGAAGTTAATTTTTAATATTCCATACACCTGACCCAACATGTGTTGTAAGCTTCTCATTGACCCAACATGTGTTCATGTGAGGAGAGTTTTTACTCTTTACTCTATGTTGGACTAAAGTTCTTTTAAAAATAATATATCCCCTAATTGTACTTCTGTATGAGGTTTACCCACTCTCAAACGTGGGTGACATAGTGAAATTATATGATATATTTATCCATTTATAAGGGTTTATGTTGAATACGGTTTATATGCAACAACAACTAATGAGACTGGTATATAATATATTTGAAATATTTAATATTTGTGCCAAGTCCCTGATTAATGTTGGCATGCCGAAAACATGACTGGGATCATTATCTGAATATTCATGAGTTTCATACTAACATGGATGAGCTATTTTACAACTATCTTTGCAGTTTATGGATGACAGCGAGCTCTTTGACCTACTTCAGACAGTATCAGAGATGATGTCATCACCAACCTGGTTGCTCAGGCATGGTGCAGTCCTTACAGTCTCTTCCATTCTTCGGCACAACTCATCTTTGATTTGCCTCGCTCCAGTTTTCCCAACCATTGTTAATCACCTCAAAGATACTTTGCTAGATGACCAGGTCAGATATCTGGTCAATGGTAGTGTATTGTATTTTTAACTTGGTGTTGGTTTATTGACATTCTGTGTTTCTTTATCCAAACAGTTCCCAATTCGAGAGGTAACAACAAAGGCATTTGGAAGGCTTTTACTTCACCAAACTAAAAGTGAGCGCAGTACTCAGCTAGAACTTCTTCCATTTTTGGCATCAGCTTTGCGGGATGATTCAAGTGAAGTAAGAAGAAGAGCTTTGTCGTGCTTAAAAGCAGTATCAAAGGTACTGGATAACATCGTCCTTCACACAGAATCCTACCATTAATGCACTGCTTGAGATATCTTTAAAGAGTTTTGGTTCCTGATTCCTTTAAATATTTCCAGGCGAATCCTTCTGCAGTTGCGGCCTTTGTACCAAGTTTGGGTCCTGCACTGGCCGAGTGTTTGAAGGATGGCAGTACTCCTGTTCGCCTTGCTGCTGAGAGATGTGCTTTACATGTCTTCCAGTTGACTAAAGGTACTGTTTGCCTCCCTCTCCCTGCTTTTTCCATTCTTATCACTTAATCAATTATAAAATTGCCGTGTTTAGGTACAGAGAATATCCAGGCTGCCCAAAGATTTATCACAGGGTTGGATTCCAGACGGCTCTCCAAGCTTTCAGAAAATAGGTATTTGTTCAAGGCTCTCGAAACTTTCCGAAATTACATATTTGCATGATTGCCTCGTAGGATTCCGGAGGTTTTAGTGTAGTTTCATATTTTTTGTTAGCAGAGTTTCGAATTTCTTAGCTCTAGGCTCAGTTGTGTTAGTTGTAAGCCTTAATTGTGTAGCAGCACAGCTCTTGTTTAAGATATTTTAGTTTTCATATTTTCACTAATGTAAATGGCGATGTGTAAAGCTTGCGTCCCATCTGGAAAATAGTTTAAATGAACCCTGCCATCCATCCAGTCTGTTAATTCGAAAAATGTGTGTTTGTTTACCAATGCATATGATCTTACTTTGTGGTTTCTTATATCTAACACATGGGTCTGGAAATGCAGTGATGCGAGTGATGATAGTGAAGATGATATGACAAGTGCTTAAGCTGATCCTTTTTTACAGTGGATCTCCACGCTTAGTTTTACAATGGCATCGACAGGATGAGATTTTGTAAAGTCGGCGGATAATTCTAGTTAGCATTTCAAGACATAATCATATTTTTGTAATGCAAAATCTATACGGCAAAAAGAAAACTTAAAAAGGAGTAGGAAACGAGTTTAAAAGCTCCAATTTTATCTCGCAGTCTTTTTGACGTATGTGTATATTTGTTTTGAATCGTCCACAGATAAATTAATTTTGTATCCAAGGATCGGCTGGTTTACCCTTTCTATTTTGTGGGCTTTTTGCATCAGAACACTATTAAAGAAGTAGGAGAATCAGAGAAATTTGTAGAAATGAGATGCCATTTGCACAATTCTCTTAAAATCTGTCTTTATTATCCAAGAAATCTTAAGTTAGGCCGTTGAAGGATATCTTTAGGCATTGATTGGTTGCCCCATTATGGTTTTTTTTTTTTTTACCTTCACAAGGAAGTTATGGGTGTGACTTATTTGTCAAAAGTTCATTACTGAGCAAATGGGCAAGTGATTTTTAGCTTATGACTTGGATGATTCCTAACCAACAGTAGAAAGGAAAAAGTAGAAATTAACGATTTAGTCCAATAAAAATAATTTTGTAGATGACAAAATTACCTAGATTGGTGCTCACTTGTTGCTAGGTTACCAACCAAAATTTTGTATGATCTCGATAATAATTTATAGTCGTATTTTATGGTTTATTAAAAAATTACCCATCATCTAAATATAATATTATCTCTTCATCGTAATCCAGTTCATTCTTCATTTTCATCTTCATGGAACCAGCTCGCCAAGCGAAGAAAATATCGTAAAACCTATTCTGAGAAATCAATGGTACAGATAGAATTGTATTCAATTTTTATGAAAACATTACAGGACTCGGACTTGTTTAGACATATTTAAAGACTTAGCCGACACACTGTTAGTCACAGAAATCCAACAACACAAACAAGACTTCTGTCAAACACAATTGACTATTATTTAACCAAGACTCTCTTATACTCTAACATCCCCCTCAAACCTATAGTGACAGCCACTATAAGTTTGACAAAAGGAACAAACAGTTACACCTGCAAAATCTTGACAGCAAACTCATACAAAGTTGCAGACAACACAAACAAGACTTTACATAAGAAAACTAAACATAAACGTTGTGTTCAGTAACACATCAGCAATATCAGCAGTATTAGAATTTGCAGCATCACTGGATGCAAGTAATAGAACTGTCAGTTGGTGAAGAAATAACAGCACCCATTGCCACAAGCCCAGCAGCGGTAGAAACAGAAAAACTGTAATTGCAGCATCATTTATACACAAATCGACAAAGTAAAAATTGGAGCCTCAAGCAAATGTTGGCAGCAACAAAAAATTAAGAACTCTGAAATATATTGGAGAAGCAAAAGTAGTACAAGTGAAAGAAGTAGTTGTTGAAGTAGAAGCACCACCAGGCCCTTGTTGTAGTACAAACATAGGACAAGTAGTACCTGTGAACCTTCTTATCAAAAATTAGAACCAGCAGCATCACAAGTTGATTAGCAGCATAAATCGTAACTTCCAGTATTTGTTTTGTTGTTCTCTGTTGGTTGAGATTCTCAAATTATTTTTGGTGTTCTCTGTTGGTTAAGAGACACAAATTGTTATTTAGAAACTGGTGTTTGTAAGACCAGATCTGTAAAGGTAATTGATATGACTTATTTTGAAGTAACAAGTCATATAACTGGTTATTGAAATGTTTTTAGGACCAGTTAGGTATTGAAAATTATTACTTCATATGCTAAATTCACACAAAAAGAAGCAACAATGAACAAATGGGGAAAATTGTTATTAAAAAGTTATTACCCATATGAATGTTGATACTACCCGGAAGTTATTGCTGTTGGAATGACGTTGAAGTTGTTATTGCTGTTATTGATAAGAAATTGTTGTTGTTGTTGGTATTAGTAGTTCCAATAGCAGTAGTGGTTTTAAATCTCTGTGGATTACCTGCTGCTCTCGTCCCTGGTGTAACTACATCAAGGCTATCCCTTCCACAATTTTGTACTGGCAAGACCAGTTCAACAATATTCTATAACTCATCCAAAAAATTCTTAATCTCCTGTAGCTTGAACTTGCCTTGTAATCTCGAATTAAAGACCCTTCTATCCTAAATTCTAAATCGAATACGGTACCCAATCTTGAAAGAATCGGGAACTTAGAAAATTAAAATTGAAAACCCTAATTTTTTTTTTTTGCAAAGAACAATATGACTATAAACCTTAAAACCCAATAATTGAAAACCCAGAAGGGACTCATTCACCAGTGAAGACAAAATTGATGTTGATATTCTCAACAACTTCTTCATCCAATCAGACCCTAATATCCTCATTTGGTAATTTCTAGGGTTTCGTTTTAGAAACAGGGTTGATGATTTTGTTGATGAGAAAAATTTAAACTTTGGGTTTTGACGAATTGAAGAAAGAAGCAGTTACAGAGAAGGGTTGGGGTTCAAAATATTGACAAATCTTTCTAAAGAAAACAATTATTAACCAGCAATTTCAAGAACCCAATGCTAAAAAAAAAAACCTAATTTGGAATTGAGAACTGATAATATTTGTAAGTGTAGCTAAAATTACCTCTATCAAATAGGAATTCATCATCGTTGTAGCAAGAAAAGCCAAAATTTCTGATCATTATAGCAGCGGAAGTAGAAGCTTCTTCAATATCATAATTTGCTTTCTTCTTCTTCTTTTTCTTCTTCTTCTTCTTGTAACCTTTTAATGATGACGATGATGATGCATCGGAAACTAAAGACTGATTCTCCATTAAAGAAAAGTACGGAGATGAAAACCTAGGATCGAAAAAGAATTTTAACGGTTGTTTTTCCCTCTGATACCATGAGAAATCAATGGTACAGATAGAATTGTATTCAATTGTTATGAAAACATTACAGGACTCGGACTTGTTTAGACATATTTAAAGATTTAGCAGACACACTGTTAGTAACAGACATCCGACAACACAAACAAGACTTTTGTCAAACACAGTTGACTATTATTTAACCAAGACTTATACTCTAACATACTCTTCTCGTGTCGTTGTTCAATCTCCAAATCTAAATATGATAATTAAACAAACACTCGGTTCAACTTGAAAAACATAAATCATTTTCATCAATTCATCTTCATGAAGATTATCAACTCGAAATTGAGATGAAAAGTTGGTGAGATTTAGTTTCAGCGGATTTCATCATTGAAGGTGATTTGAAAGATAAGTTGAATATGTGAACACGGAAATAACGATGGTATCATCGTGTCCACAAACAATGTTCGCAGTATTGGTAAAACTGACAAAATGATAAAAATATATGTAGAGTAATACAGAATAATGATAAAATAAACTCCGAGCCTTCGGGCTCGTCCTCGTTTCGCATCATAGAGGTTTTTATGATGATTCAGATGATGCATAACATTAGAGTACGAAAGTTATAAGTGCAGAATATAAATGAGACGATGATTTACGTGGTTCAGCACTAAGGCCTTGTTGATGGTGGTTTTCAGTTCAGGGCTAAAATTGTAAAACCTGTATCTAATGGCCCTGCAAGGGGATAAAGCCATTTAAAAAAGTGATGAATGCCAAAAAGCTCTTCGCTCATTGAGAAATTCGATATATGTATGAAATTCACTCAGAATGGTGCGTGTAGCAACGATCCCAAATATTCTGTGAATTCTATTTTCTTCCAGCATTATTCACTAATGCATGACTTGCCTAGTATTTTCCTATGCTATGTTCCCAGCCGAACACCCAATATTGACATAACATGACGATTAAATGTTCACTCTCAGCCGAGTAGCGTGAATCTACTGAAGTGTCAGTATTGAGAATCCGCATGAAAATACTCACACATGATGCATCGTCCTCTTACAAAGAGGTTTTAGTGTCGACGCACTTCTAATTGAAAGTTAGCGCGATCGAACGTGTTTAAATTCCTTAAGGAAAATCTGGACTATTCATATCAGTCTCAAAAAATAATCACGGCCACATGATTTGGCCGCGCGATTTAACAAGCCTAGCCTATTCCTAGCAGAACTAGGCGATCATCATGGTGACCACCGACGGGCCTACTAATGCCCTGGCCGAACAGAATCCATCTAGTACACCCGCAGCGCTTCGAACGATTAACCCCAATGTGGGTGATCGCGTTGTTGGCAAAACAAGTTCAAACGAGTTGATACCGGCAAAAACGGTCTCAAAATCCATTGCATCTGTCAAACTTAGCCAGCCTAGTTGGACGGCCTAGATCGCATCTCGAACGATCGAAGAAGTACCAATGTGTTCATTGGCGGCCCAACTCCTCCCTTGGTCGATCGACCTACCGGTGGCAAGTCCATAATGCATCAAGTCGTTCGATCGAACTATGATGGACGTGGCCGTTTCAAAACCCTAATTTGTACTTGCGGCAGTATGATACTGTCGCAAATCGATCATGACCACCCATCTTTGCCAGCCGAATTGAGTGGCTTGGATCTAATTTTAGACGATCAAAGAGGCATCAACATGGTCGCCGACGACTCATCTTTATTCCTAGCTGATCGAGTTACATGTGGTGATCCAGAAGCACGTCGAACCGCTTGCCCAAAGTAGGGCGATCGCGCGCTTATAAAACCCTAAATTGAATAAGCGGCGTTACACAACTGCCGCAAATCGATCACGGCCGTCCAACTTCGCCATCCTGTTCGAACGGCCTAGATCTAATTTCAGAAGGCCAACGAGATGCTTGCACATTCATCAGCAACCCATCTGTGCGTGTACCTAATCGGCCTGTCCAAATCAGTGGAAAATGCCACAAATCGTTTGATCTAATGTTAGGGTGGCCGCACGGCTTCAAACCCTAAAATACGATCAACGATAGTGTATAACTGCCGCAAATCATCTCGTCAGTCCAACTTTGCTAGCCTGGTCGGACGGTTTAGATCGGATTCTAGATGACCAATAGGGTGACGCCATGATCACCGGCGACCACTCCTTCCCAAGGAGCGATCGACCAAGCGATAAATCGCCCATAAGGTCTTCAAAAGAGCATTTAAATGTAGCCGGTCGTGATACTTCTTTTAAGACGCTCAATCTGTGACTGATTCGATCGAGCTCTAAAACAACGATGCTTCTAGTACATCGACTATTTTCAGCTGCTTGTTTGATGCTTCATACAAATCGATTATAAACAGTGCTTCATAAATATTGATTTCACAAATAACGTTATTATTTAACCTAAAAGAACTATGTGCTGATTTTAGCGTCAAGTCTCATGACTTGACCCATTCACTCGAGACATCATACATGTCACAAACTGGGGGATGCTCACTGGGGTATTGGTCTGGAGGTTTACAGTGTGCGGCGTGCAACGCGCCCATTACGAGAAAGTGTCAGGAAAGACGGACGGTTAACAGTAATGAGAGTAGTGGGTGAACGTGTGATCAGTCTTCCCTCATAACGGAAACATGATGATCACCACCTTCCGCACAAACCCACTTCTCCACTACTTCCTCCACTTCCTATGAGATCAGGATGCGCTCAATAACTTGTATAAATAGGTTTTCAATCTCTTTCGAAAAAGACAAAACATAAGTGTTATCAACACAAGTAACCAGAAACCATTTTCTGATACAAGTCATAAACAACCACACCTTCATAATTCAACATTCTGATCTCAAACACCTTCTTCGCTTTCCTCCCTAAGATCAACCCTTCTCCTTCACCTTGTGACCGAATTGAATCTGGAACGACCATTTCTTGGTTTAGGCTAAAGTCTTACAGATTGATCTCTCGAACTCAAAAGTACTCCTGTACAATACATTTGTTTAGAGTTTGAATTCGTTTCTCATCAACACACCCAAATTTACCAAAAACAGCAAAATCAGTTTTTACCCTCAAACAGGCCTACATCCACGGAGGTTGGTGTTTCACTATGTATTATAAGAGGTTACAAAGATAATCGAATGACTTTGTGTAGGGAACGATGCAAGAGGGTAAGTGTTTAAGACTCATACTTACTCTTACAATTTCTCTCTCCTGAACTCTAATCTCTCCTTCTAAATTTTGTCCACCCCCACTCTGTTAATCAAACTGGGTATCTATAGTGGACTTGTGTGGGACCCTCGTCACTGAATCTTCAACGTCTTATCTTCTTAGTAATTGGGCCGGTGCCTATGTGCACCTTCGGGATTGCCTGGTGCTCCTAACGGTCATCTGATGTAACGATGATCCACCTCTCTTTGATCCATGGAATGTTTGACACGTGCCCTGTACGTGCAACATTTAATGCGGGTGGTTGGAGCAGGACGCATGCGTGAGACAGCTATTCCTGCAGTTGTCACCTCTTTGTCAGTGGATTTCATCCTCTTCGTCCATATTGGATCTATCTCGGGATGGGGTAAAGTACCCTTTGGGTATCCTATGGTGCTTCTCATGTCCTCATTCATAGGGTATCCCCAGGTCTTGGCACCGTTGGATTTTTTTGGTGATGTCGATGTGGCGAAGGGTGATAGAATGGCTCCTTCGATGGGACCCACGTGTAATTCTTCTTCCACGTGGCTGACAATGGGATTATGTGTATACAATTTGCCCCTTTTCTTTCTAAGTTTGAATTTTGTCAATGTTTCAAGAAAAATCTCCATTATCTTCCCGTAATAACTTCTCCTATTGCTTGGGCACGTTTCCCAATTTCTTGCAATAACTCCTCCTTAAATTTCGGAGGGTTTTCCTTTTATCTCATTAATTATAAATAAGAGAGAGGGGACGAATGTGATAAATTTTTATTCTCCTATCTCATTCATTCTTCTCTTATTCTCTGTCTTTGTCTTCTTTAACTGTTTTTTGCAGATAAAACTTAAATTTCCTCTTGTCTTCTTGTTCTTAACTTCTATTGGTTCTGCCTCCATCCAATACTGCCCCAGATCTGTTCAGACCAAATCTTTTTTGGTACCATCATTGTTCTTGGTTGTTTATTATGGTGGCCTCTTGATCATCTGAAAAACATCTCTCCTCTTCAACTCCGCCATTATTTCAGGTATGTAGTTCTTTAATGTTATGTCTGTGATTTCTGCTGGTGCTATTATGGGTTTTTGTTGCTGTGATTGTTTTTTTTTTATTTTGTGATGGAGAACATGATATACGAAAGTACATATACTTTCCCATGTTCTTCATCACAAAGTTTGAAGTCCCATACCTTGATGTAGACAATGATGGTGTTCTTGATAAAAAATGATGATCATGGTTTTGTTTTTGAAAAAGCGGGGGTCTAACAACCACACCCAATATTTCGCTTAGCAATCTGTATGGACAAACTCCAATATACTTTCTAGACAATCAACTAGATAGTTAGACTCAATCAATAAAATAGTATATCAAAGAGTTTATATATCAATCTCTCGATCTGATCTATACTCGAGCAAATAGAAATCTGCGAGTCTTTATCAAAGAGAGATAACTTGGGTGGTACCAAAGAACAATATCCAAGTGTCAATCAATTTAAATCAAAGACCAAAAGGTCGGATATTCTAATTCATTGAACAACGCACAACCTGTATTATTTCAATTATATAAACAAATATAATGCAGAAAAGAAATAACACAAATACCAGAATTTTGTTAACGAGGAAACCGCAAATGCAGAAAAATCCTGGGACCTTGTCCAGATTGAACAGACACTGTATTAAGACGCTACAGACACTAGCCTACTCCAAACTAACTTCGGTCTTGACTGTAGTTGAACCTCAACTAATCTCACACTGATCCAAGGTACAATTATGCTCCTATGTCTCTGATCCCAGCAGGATGCTACGTACTTGATTCCCTTAGCTGATCTCACCCACAACTAAGAGTTTCCACGACCCAAAGTCGAAGACTTTAATAAACAAATCTGTATCACACAGAAAAGTCAATGATAATAGATAAATCCGTCTCCCACGAATATACCTATGAGTTTTGTTTCGTCTTTTGATAAATCAAGGTGAACATGAACTAATTGATGAATCGGTCTTATATTCCCGAGAACAGCCTAGTATTATCAATCACCTCACAATAGTCTTAATTGACGCAGCGAAAAAAGATATTTTGGAATCACAAACGATGAGACGAAGATGTTTGTGATTACTTTTTATCTTTCCCATCGGAGATAGAAATCTCAACCCAGTTATTACAATTGTACTCGTAGGATAGAAACAACAAGATCAGATCACACAACTAAAAGAAAAGTAGTATCGGTTTGGCTTCACAATCCCAATGAAGTCTTTAAGTCATTAACCTGGTTTAGAAGAAGAAACCAAAGGTTATAGAAGAATCGACTCTAGCTTAGCACAACTAGTATCACACAGAATGTGTGGGGATTAGGTTTCCCAGTTGCTAGAGTTCTCCTTTATATAGTCTTTCAAATCAGGGTTTGCAATCAATGTTAGCTTGGTAACAAAGCATTCAATATTCACCGTTAGATGAAAACCTGATTAGAATCAAGCTAATATTTATCAACCGTTAGATCGAAAACATAGCTTGTTATACACAAATGAAATGCACGTTCCCGGGCTTGTGTAACCATACCCAAACTTGTACATTAGTTGGTTCAATAATAGTTAACCAAATGGTTAGCCATATGATCACTTTCATATCAACCATGTTCTTCTTCACCATAACTAGTTCAAATGACTCAAATGAACTAGTTAGAGAGTTTTTCAATTGCAAGGAAATCTTATGTACTACACAATACACCATTGAAGCAAAAATAATTTGATTCACATGAATCGGTTCATGAACTCTATAGCCATGGTTTGCAATTTCATTCCTTAGTTTATAAAGATAAGTTCACTAAACATCATTTTTAGACATAACCTACTCAAGTTCGCGGACTTAAGTTCCCGGATGGAGTTCACAAACTCCATCATAAATTCTCGGGTTTGAGAACTTCGCCAGTTCGCGGACTTAGCTCACGCACTTCTCCGGTTCACTTGATCAACAAAGTTCGTAAACTTCGGTTCAAGCAATAAGGACTTATACATATATGTGTTTCCACAACAATTCTCATATCCTTCAAATGGTTATATAGTCTAAACTCTCATTTCAATCATTGAAACATTCTCAGAGGACGTTATATAGTTGTTATTCACAAACCATTTCTCGTCAGAGCAATTTTCAAAGTAATTGAAACATAACATGACTTTCGTCACTAGGTAAAGATGAACTTGGCTAAAGCGAAAGCTTTACCAACACTTATTTAGAGAAATAGATAGGCGAGGTAAACTCGGCTCGAAATACCAAATGTGTATAATCTAAGTCTACATAGGAAAACGACTTTTGTCTCAAGATAGGAGATAAATAGACTTTTGAGTGATAGATAAGTTCAAGTCTCCACATACCTTTTAGTCGATGAAGATCCACCAGTTCCTTGAGTAGTCCTTCGTCTTGTATGATGATTGCCAGGGAGTTCTTGAGCTCAACTACACTTTCTATCCTAGTCCGAGACCTTAGCTATAGTAGACTAGAAATCAAGACTTATAGTTTTGATCACTAACATTGACAAACATGGTTGAGATAACAACGCATGCGAGTTCGACCGAGCAGTGCTCCAACAATCTCCCCCTTTGTCAATTTTAGTGACAAAACTATCAATACATATGGAATACAAAAAATATATAAATAAACTTTTGTAGCTCCTATTCCACATGCCTAATATTCAACATTACTTGAAATCTTCGTCACTTCCAAGTACTCCAATGATCCCAAAGGTTGTAAGTTTAGCATCAACGTTGTTGAAAATCCGTATCTATAACAACGAGAAAACAAAAGTTCTCATTCATTGTTATACAATGTCATAGTATCATTACACAACGTCAAAGTTCAATTGTATCACAACTTTAACAACAATACTATGGTGACATGTCACTCCCCCTTAGTCAATACTCCATCTCACATGGAAACCACCCCCCCTTACATAATGATCCGAAAACCATATGTATTTGTAGTGTGAACTACATATTAATTCTCCCCCTTTTTGTCAATAAATTGGAAAAGGTACAAGAACGGGATCCTAATGAAATTTACGAAAGAGACATTTCATGAACAAAGAAAGCATATATCATCTTATTTAGATGCAATCATAAAGCCGAAGCTAAATGCATTCATCAAGGAGTCCATTAAGATACAAGATAACCCCTAAAATATTCCACAGCCGTATTCCCACAAAGATTTGGCAATTAAGAACAAGCTCAAAAGAACTCTCCCCACTTTATGTTATTCCCGAAAGAACAACAAGAGCGACCTTAATTCCAAAAAGAAAAGAAGGATTTATTTGGACATAACAAATTACATACAAGTATGAATTTGAATCCAAAAAACAAAATTAAATTAATCATAAGAGAACCCATGATTTACTTAATTGGAAATGCTCAACACAAGTAAACTTATGGAGACTTAAAAACACTCAATTAGATTAATCACAAGAAAACCCACAATTAATTTAATCGAAACACACAACTAAACTAATCACAAAAGTAATCAATTTAATTAGTCATACTCGACATAAGAGAATCTATGGAGCAATGAGTAAGTTAATCATGAAAATAATCAACCCAGTCAAGACCGCTCAAACATAAGAAAAATTACGGAGTCATAACTAAATAACCAAACAAGATGATTAATTTAGTTCAAAATGCTCGACATAAAGTATCTCACGGAACAACAACAAATCTAATCATAAAAATAATCAACTTGGTTTTTTAGTGCTCAACATAAGACACATTACGGAGCCTCACATTAATACATAAAATATGGATCAAGGAGATCAATTACTGCGGAATACACAAGGATTCATTCTATTTTTCCATCACTATTTGCACAATGAAATCCAATAGACATAATCCTTTAAAACAAAAGATTTTAACCTATCTTCCAACAAAAATTGACATAATAGGATTAACTTTTGCATTTGTCAAAAGTTAATTCATTCTTTCATCAATACATACATATCAACTCACGAACGACTTTACTTTTGACAAAGTATGGGAAAATCAAGTTCACGGATGTAAACGCACATATTCCATAACAATATTGCAATATATAAAACCATAAAGATTAATACTGCAAAAATCATCTTCCAAACAAATTTAGAATTTAAACCAATAAATCTAAAAACATGAAGATGAAAACGTTGGACATAGCTATGTTTAATCACAATAATGGCTATTCCAAACTCTAGTTATTCTTATAAGAAAAACAAGAAAAATAGAAGATTTACTAGGCAATAGTAAAATCAACAAACTAAGAAAAAAACGGACTCCAGTGCCATAGCCGAACACGAACTACAATCACATAGACGGTTCAGAATCTTCATTAATCTTGAGATCTTTGAGCTTGTGATTGACAACATCCCTTGCACCTTCAGAAAAGAAATTCTCTTTGTGAAGATCATTGATGTGAGATTTTATGAGACCAAGGTGAGAGGTAACTTTTTCCAACTCAGTTTTCAACACATCAAGACTTTTCAAGGTATTAACGGGCTGCAGTTTAGATTCCTTAAAGTATTTAAAAAAATCATGAACCACTTCGGCAGAGATCATCTCCTGTTTCTCAACATCCTCATGTGTGTAGGAAAAGTAACATGAGGCATTGGGATGATCATCTTCAACAAGAGTTATTTTCTTCCTCCCTTTGGACTCAAAACCAATACATTTATCAAGAAAACCTTTAGCAAAACCCCAAGCATGTGAAGAGGAAGACATTCTTGACAACCCAAAATAACCACGAGTATGCGAACGTGACTCAAGGTTTTGGTATTTAAGGGTTTCTTAGGGAAGAAGGTTGTTAGGGTTTACAAACTATTTGAAAAAACGGGGGTCTAACAACACCACCCAATATTTCGCTTAGCAATCTGTATGAAAAAACTCGAATATACTTTTAAGATAATCAACAAGACTCAATCAATTAAAAGTATATCAACGAGTTTATATCTCTCTCTTGATTTGATTTACTCAAGCAGGAACTGAGAGTTCTAATCAAATGCAAGGAATAACTTGTATGATACCAAAGACCAATATCCAAGGATCAATCAATGACAATCAACAACCAAAGGTTGGATTACTCTAATTGATGATATAACGCACAACCTGTATTATTTCAATTATATAAACAAATATAGTGCGGAAATTGAAATAACACAGACACCAAAATTTTTGTTAACGAGGAAACTGCAAATGCATAAAAACCCCGGGACCTAGTCCATATTGAACACACACGGTATTAATCCGCTACAGACACTACTCCAAGATAACTTCGAACTGGACTGTAGTTGAACCCCAATCAATCTCCCACTGATCCAAGGTACAGTTATACTCCTACGCCTCTGATCCCAGCAGGATATTTCGCACTTGATTCCCTTAGCTGATCTCATCCACAACTAAGAGTTGCTACGACCCAAAATCGCAGTCTTTAACAAGAAACAAATCCGTCTCACACAGACAAGTCTATCAAAGGATCAATCTGTCTCCTACAGATAAACCCTAAAGGTTTTGTTTCGTCTTTTGATAATAATCAAGGTGAATAAGAACCAATTGATAATCCGGTCTTATATTCCCGAAGAATAGCCTAGAGTTATCAATCATCTCACAACAATCTTAATCGTATGGTAGCGAAACAAGATGTTGCGGAATCACAAACAATGGGACGAATATGTTTGTGATTACTTTTTATATCTTGCCTATCGGAGATATCAATCTCAAGCCAATCAATACGATTGTACTCGTACGATAGAAGATGCAAGATCAGATCACACAACTACGATAAAAATAGTATCGTCTGGCTTCACAATCCCAATGAAGTCTTTAAGTTGTTAACCTGGTTTTAGAAGAAGAAACCAAAGGTTAAAGGAGAATCGACTCTAGCACGCAAACTAGTATCACACGTAAGGTGTGGGGATTATTTTTGCACAATACTAGATGTCTCCTTTATATAGTCTTTTAAATCAGGGTTTGCAATCAATGTTAGCTTAGTAACAACGCATTCAATATTCACCGTTAGATGAAAACCTGATTTAGATTCAAGCTAATATTTCTCAACCGTTAGATCGAAAACTTAGCTTATTACACATACTTGAAAATGCACGCTTCTAGGTTTGTTAACCGTACCCAAAAGTATGCACTTGTTGGTTCAACAATATTTAACCAAAAGGTTAGCCATATGAACATTTCATATCAGCCGTGTTCTTCTTCACCATAACTAGTTCAAATGACTTCAAATTAACTAGTTAGAGAGTATTTCAATTGCAAGGAAATCTTATGCATTACACAAGACACAATTGAAGCAAAGATGATTTGATTCACTTGAATAGGTTCATGAACTTTTATAGCCACGGTTTGCAAACTGCATTCCTTAGTCTTTTTAAGCTTAAGTTCAGAAATCATCTTCAGATATATAACCTTCTCAAGTTCGCAGACTAGGTTCGCGGACTTAAGTTACCGGGCAGAGTTTACAAACTCCAGCAGAAATTCTCGGGTATGAGAACTTTGCCGGTTCGCAGACTGGGTTCACGGGCTGAGTTCGCGGACTTAGCTTCACGCAAGTAGTTTGTAAACTCCAGCTGAAATTCTCAGGTTTGAGAACTTCGGCAGTTCGCGGATTGAGTTCGCGGACTTGGCTCACGCCATTCTTCCGGTTCTCTTGATCAACAAAGTTCACAAACTTTGGTTCAAGGAATAGGACTTATACATAAATGTGTTTTCACAACAATGCTTATTTCCACCATTGGTATGTAATCTAAACTCTCATTTCAATCATTGAAACATTCTTAGAGGACATTATATAGTTGTTACACCATTTCTCGTCAAAGCAATTTTCAATATGATTGAAACATATCATGACTTTCCTCACATGGTAAAGATAAACTTGATCGAAGCGAAAATCTTACCAACACATATTTCGAGATATAGATAGGCGAGGTATACTCGACTCAAAATGCCAAATGTGTATAATCCAAGTCTATATATATATCATACGACTCTTTGTCTCAAAGAGTAGGAGATAGAGTAGATAGACTTTTGAGTGATAGATAAGTTCAACTCTTCACATACCTTTTTGTCGAGAAGTTCCACCGGTTCCTTGAGCAGTTCTTCTACTTGTATGATGAACCTCCATGAAGTACTTGAGCTCAACTACACTTTCTATCCTAGTCCGAGTATAATAGACTAGAAATCAAGACTTATAGTTTTGATCACTAACATTGAAAAACATACTTGAGATAACAACGCATGCGAGTTCGACCGAGCAATGCTCTAACAATCTCCCTCTTTGTCAATTTTAGTGACAAAACTATCAATACATATGGAACACAAAAACGATAAAGAAACTTTAGTAGCTCTGATGTAATTTGTAGATAGTGGTAAAAGTGGTTCGATTCTCAGACTTGTGAAGGATATTAATTAGACTTAAATTCTAATATTAAAGTAGAAAACTCACTAAAAATTATAGAAAACTCAATCAAAGTTGATATCAATATTAAAAGAACACTAGGGCTAAGATTCCACTATTTTCCAAATTCAAAGTGATTTAATCCAATATTTATATTCATGCAATTTTTTCGTTCAATTTGATTCTAAACTATTGCAACAAGTAGATTCTCAAAATAACAAGTGTAAATCCGAAGCATAGAACATCAAAAACCTAGGTCCAAGCATCCTCTATCAAAAGAAATAACAATTGCTTAACAAGAATCATTCAAACAATTTTCACTCAAGCCAAAACAATCATAAAAATAATTGCGATACATAAATAAATAAGAATATACCACTTTTTGTTGGAAAAATAGCTTCCTCTATCGCCTCAGCAATGGGGTTTAGCTCCTCATATTAACCACTTGCTCAAAATACATGTTTATTGCTCAAAAGTTGATTAAAAGAGTGAAAGGTGTAAAGCATCTGATTTGCAACAACGTAAAAGTGTTACAGATCTCTGGTACAAAGAGGGACAATGATTACTGTTATATATAAACGTTACTTATCTTCTGCTGTTGAACAACGACAGTTTTCTGAGACAGTTGCTTGTGCGTCAATGTTCTTCGTGTTCTTCTTCTTCAGCAGCAACATCAGCAGAAACAAAGTTTGATAAAACTATGATTTCTTCTTCTCTGGCTCTCCTCAGGTCCCCAAACTCTAGACCTTTTCCTCTGGGTCTTAAGAGAACTATTTATACCACATGCTAAATTGTCTCCCACGATATCATCGACTATTCCTTTTTTTTCTTTCACCTCAAGTACCGAGATTTTATTTCCTTTATTTCTTTTTGTTCTTACGCGTCTTGTGCAGCTATGATCTCAACACTTGATGCCACAAATACTAGGAAATCTTCTTCCTTAAACCTTCACGTAACTTCCTTTTATGAAGCACAAAATCCCGTTAATATTTCTCGTCCCCTGTTTCAATGATTACTTCCCTATTTACTCGAATCCAAGACTCGTACTTCCCTGTTTTGTTTCAAACTCTTCCCAAATATAGCAGTGCTTATCTTCTCCTAGGTTCATACGTAACTTCAAACAATAACACAAAAATATCCGAGAATACACACTCCCTGTTTTATCGTGTTTATGTGATATCTTTCCTTTTCTCTCGATTTCGAACCAACTACCAATCTTGTTTTATGTTAACAGGCCAATATCAGTCCATACCCACGATAATCTCCGATTAAATCTCGCTCAAAAGTTTCCCCAAAATCCAAACATACCCGATATAGTTAAACTCCCCTGTCTTTCCTTCAATCGAGTTATCCAGCCCAATTGGATGGGATCCAACAAGCATACCTTCCATGTTTTAGCATAACAGGCTAGTACTAATCCATTTCCACGTCCGACTTTGTCTAAAACTCCTTAATTATTCTTCCAGGGAACTCCGCATGTATAACTTGTTTTCCCGCTAAATTCATTCTCAAACCGTGAAGAAAGAGGGCGTCTCCCTAATCCATTGTTGGGTGCGAATAGAAAATGGTGATGAGTAGTAAAGAGGATAGCCCTTATCAATTGGATGCCCCTTAGTAATTGAGTACCCCTTATCCAAAATGGGGGTCTGTATAGTAATTTTCTCCCACGAGCGCAAATACCACTTTTCGAGCCAATTTTCCCGCAGAAGCTTATTTCTCCAAAAACACCTACAAAGACATAAAATAACCAAATAAGTACAGAATCGAGCACTAACAATATATACAATTGAGATCAAAATAGACACATAAATGCGTCTATTAAGCTCCTATTCCACATGTCTAATCTTCAACATTCCTCGAAATCTTCGTCACTTCCAAGTACTCCAATGATCCCAAAGGTTGTAAGTTTAGCATCACCGCTGTTGAAGATCCGTATCTATAACAATGAGAAAACATAGTTCTCGATCATTGTTATACAGTGTCATAGTATTATTACACAGCGTCAAAGTTCAATTGTATTACACCTTCAATAATAATACTATGGTGATATGTATCACTCCCCCTTAGTTAATACTCCATCTCACATGGAAACCACTCCCCCTTACATAATGATCCGAAAACCATATGTATTTGTAGTATGAACTACATATTAATTCTCCCCTTTTTTTTCAATAAAATTGGCAAAGGTACAAGAACGGGATCATAATGAAATTTCCGAGAGATATTTCATGACAAAAGGAAAAAAAATACATACCAACAAATTTAGATGCAATCATAAAGCCGAAGCTAAATACATTCATCAAGGAGCTTAAAGATACAATATAACCCCTCTAAAATTCCACAACCGCACACCCCTCAAGATATGACCATTAAGCACAAATTCAAAAGAACTCTCCCCCATGTGATGTCATTCCCGAAAGAACAACAAGAGCGATCTTAATTTCAAAAGAAAAGAAGGATTTTATTGGACACCAAAAACCATGAGAATGATTTTCTATATCCAAAAAACTCAATCAAATTAATCACAAGTAAACCCATGATTAATTTAATCGGAATATGCAATCAAATTAAACACAAAAAGCGATCAATTCAATTGATTGTGCTCAACATAAGAGAACTTATGGAGACACGAAAAAACTCAACTAGATTAATTACAAGAGAACCCATAATTAATCTAATTGGAATACACAACCAAACTAATCATAAAAGTAATCAATTTAATTGTCATTTATTTTGCTCGACATAAGAAAACTTACGAAGCAATAACTAAATAACCAAACACGATGATTAATTTAGTTCAATATGCTCGACATAACATATCTCACGAAACACCAACTAAGCTAATAAATCAACTTGGTTGTATAGTGCTCAACATTAAATGCATTACGGAGCCTCACAGTAATACATAAAAATATGGATCAGGGATGATCAATGCTGCAGAATACACAAGGATTCATTCTATTTTCCATCACTATTTGCATAACGATATTAATAGACATAATCCTTGAAAAACAAAATATTTTAACCTATTTTCCATCAAATGTTTGACAATATAGGCTTAACTTTTATATTTGTAAAAAATCCATTCATTCTTTTACCAGTACGTGAATACCGATCACGAACGACTTTACTTTTGACAAAGTATGGGACAAACATAGTTCACGGACGTAAACACCAATATCCCATAACAAATTGCAATATAACAAATCATAAAGATTAATACTGCAACAACATCATCCTCCAAATATTTTTAGAATTTAATACCAAATAAACCTAAAAATAAGATGAAACATAATAGCTATGTGTAGTTACAATTATTGCTATTCAAAGCACTAGTTATTCTTCCAACTAAATCAAAAATAAGACATACTATGCAACAATGTCTTTGAGAAATTCCTTATCATTCCCGAACTCCTTGTCGTCAACAACCATTGGAATATAAGGTTCGTGGAGGAAGGAGTCAATACCAACGAACCGTCTTGGCTGATGATGTCGAACCAGGGCCTTCTGAATTTCCAAAGATCTTAAAACGCAAGCATTTATTTCACTAATCTCCTTTCTTACTTCCTTCAACTCATCAAGAACATCGGAAAACTTCTGAGAGTTAGAAGGGACAGCCCTTGGCTTTCTTTTATTCCTCCTCTTTCTTTTCAAGGAAGGAGTTACTGGAGATTTCTCTTTTTCCTTGATTGATGGCTTAACAATCATATTGATATCTTTTCCATCCAAAGACATGATGCTTAGAGAACAATTATAAACAACTGGTTTTTGTGAGTAAAGTTCACAATCTCATCAAGCAGTCTTAAGATATAAAGGATATCAGAGAGGAAAAAGGAATGTAGGGTTCGCAACCTTTAAACAGGTTCGTGGACTCCCAACTCTAAACCCTATAAAGAATAGAATTGTCAATAATAACCCTTTAATTTATTTGATAGACAGGAAAAAAAACCCTAAAAAAACTTTCCCTAAAGTCTGAGTGGTACACAATCTTATCTATTTTGATCAGGCACATGAGACAGGATTTAATAAACAACACAATCAATTTGTGTTATGGTGAACAACAATTTGTCCATCATTTTCCTCTAGAGAGGAATCCTCAGAATTTTGTCTATCAAAGCGATTTGACCATACCTTCTTCTCTAATGGTCTTATTTTATCTTTGGAAACCAACTTCTTAGACGAAGATAAAATCCTACATACCTCAGCAGTCTTCTGAGCAAGTTTAAGATTCCTTGCCAATCGATTTGCTATTCATTGAAGTTTGTTGGCGTGCCTCACTTGATGTTTGTACTTGTAACATCTTGATAGTTCATGACCCTTCTGAGAACAAAACGAGCACGTCAAACTTGGATAGTATTCAGGCATCTGTGGTGTGAACGCAGCTAGACACATAGTAGATCCTGAAAGATTACAACCAGAGTTTCCAATGGATGGGTCAATTGATTCTTCCAGCTTGATTGGATTCTCCTCTTCACCGAAACCATCAAGGTTGATATATGTATTGCTACAATTATCAAAATCAATGTTTTCACATAGAAGACCGACTTGATTTCCCGTTGATAGGTCCCTAAAACACCTTGATATTTATCTATTGTTTATGCTTTCTTTGCTAAGTTTTCTTGTAAATTATGTATCTTATGTTTGTTTTTGAGTGTTTAGGTACTTTGGAGTCGTTTGGAACAAAAGAAGAAGAAACGTTGCTTAAAAGGGCGAAAGTGCTGGAGCCGGATTATTTCTCATTATTTGCTTTTATTTCTTCATCTCTATCTGAAAAGCATGTCGGCTTTAGTGATGCAAAATTATATGTCTGAAAAGCATGACAGCTTTAGTGATGAAAAGAAACTGAAGAGAAGAAGTGAATCTGAGAAATAAGAGACAACTGCTGTTGATGGAAGAATTCACAAAAGAAGAAAGCGTTCATTTGGAGAAAGAAGGGAAAAGCATCGTTCCATGTGCAGTGCTATTGGGAGCATAGAGGTGGACAAAAGGGGCTGTCAATTGGTTGGCCCTTATCTACTCTACCAGGGTGGCTATTTCCATTTGCATATTCCTACGGGAAACCTAGAATTCAGAGAGGAATGTATTTCTCTCATCATTAACGTCTCTGTCCGATTGAGGCACCACGACTCAGAGAAAAATGAAGAGATTCGAGATTTCAATCTTGAGAAGAACTGATCAGCAAGGAAGATTAATGAAGAAATTAGGGTTTGAAGCTTAACAGATGAATTAGAAGATTGGGTTTGTTTCTGAATCTGAGATCAAGAGAAGAAGAAAATACTGATGTTGTTGATGTGAACCAGAGAAGAAAGTGGTCGAGATTCACAAAGATGAGAGAAATTAAAGCTACAGATTAGGTCGATAAAGTCTCGTTGCTGCTATGGTTGATGATGATTGTTCGAAGAAATGAAAAAGGAAATGATTTCAGAGATTAGGGTTTGAATGATAACGTGAATTGTAGATTTAGATGAATGATTAGGACAGGGATTTGTGTGATGAATTCTGGGATTTATTGAACAAGAAATCGAACAAGATGAACGGAGCTTGCTGTTGTTGGTTTGGTGTGACGAATCAAGGGTTTGAAGCAGAAATTGGAGAAAATGGAATTGGTGGCAATTACAAGACAGTAGTGGTAACTGAACTGGAGGTACCTGTGGTTATGAATTTGCATCAGGAGTCGGTGCTGCAGTGAACAAGGGAATTGCAGGCTAGACTTACAAGGTTTGATAGAGCTGTGAAATTGCAATTCAAATGGAGTGGGTTGTGATGGTTTTGTTGGTGCTTCTGGTGATGAAGGAAGGAGGTGGTAGCTGGTGTTGACTACTGGGATGCCATGAAGACAGTGATGGAGATAATGGTGTTGTTATGGGAGTTGTGTTGATAGCAGGTTCAGTGAGCTGGAGTCTTAGGCTTGCTATGGATGCATGACAAAGAAGACACATGTGCTGGTGCTGTTAAAATGCAGACTAGAGGATGATGGGGAAAGATTGATGTTGCAGGGAAACTGAAGGCGGTATTGGTTGTGATGGCAGGACTGCAAGAATAAGCTACAGATGTGCAACTGGAGTAGATGGGGTTTGCTGTTGATTTGTGTAGTTTGATGAGCCAGAGAAGGTGCAACTGTAATATAAAATGCTGTTGCAATTAAGAAAATGGGAGAGCTAGATACTGACAATGGAAGGATGGCTCTGGATGTGATATAGCTGGTGAAGAGTCTAACGGAAGCATTGCAGGTGGTCTTGTTTGTGGCAGAAGATGAAAAGTTTCAAGAATAGAATTACAGGAATTGGTTGCAGCTGCAGTTTAAGTGAGATAAATGAAGCTATAGATTGGTAGTGATGCTGTATGAGGTGGTTGCTGGCCATGGATATTGCAGTTGAAGTGAAGCTCAAATTGAATGTGTTTGAGGTGCTGGGGAAGATGCAGATGCGATTGCAAGTGAATGAGCAAGTCAGAGAGAAGCTGTAGATGGAGCAATGGGTTCAGGCAAGAGAAATGATTGTTGCAGATGATGATGCTGTTGCTACAGAAATTGAGTTCAGAAGAAGCAGTGACTGGGATTGATACTGCAGGTGGAGTTGTTGGTGCTAATGTTGCAGTTGTGAACTGAATTGCAGGTGGGAATGAAGTGGATCGGTGGCGCTGTGCTGTTGTTGATTGCGAGGCTAGACTAAGAGAGTTATGACTGAGATGTATATAAGAAGGTGTTGCTGGTGATGAACAATAGAGATGGAGGAAAATGATGGTGGTGCTGGAATTGGCCAGTAGAACAAAGAGGCAACGAAACTGTGGCTGCAATTGAAGATAAGGCAAGGAAATGATGCAGAGATTGATATTGTATGAGTTGCAGGCCTGGGTTTGTTTGAGTGAATGAATGGGTATGATATGAATGTTGTGTATGAATTATGGCAAGGAAGAATAGCCTGAAATGGTCAGAAATGACCAGAAAACAGTCAGAACTAGGCAGGAATCGGTTATCACTGAGTTGACTCAGTGATTTAGCTCGAGTTAGCAGAGAAGGCTTGGATGTGTATTGAACGGGCTATGGCTGCTAATGGGCTGGAATGTGGCCAGGCTTTGGTCGAGTTTTTGGAACCTACTCACACAACATGGATGTTATATAAGATCTCTACTTCTACTTTTGTGAATTATTATCTCTTCTTCTACTTTTAGTTCTAGGGTTTATAAAACATGAAATATTTTCTTTTTCTTCTTGTTATGAACTCCATGAACATGAGCTAGATATTTTATTATTGGTTAAAGATGTAGTTGGATTTTGAAAACAGGTTATGATTTTTATGAATTAGTTTTCTCTTAAAATCATCGTTCACTTTCTACGGTTTATAATAATTGCATCATTGACGTATTGCAATATGATTGAATGTTAGTTTGGTTGAGTCTAGAATGGATTGAACTTACATCCATATCTATAGCTAATTTAGAGTTCATCATCGAGCGATAACCTTGAATATGAGTAGCATGATATGATTACGGTTTGTAGTGATACATCCTTGTAGTCATATGTAGAGTTTGACCTTTGTCCGAATTGTTATGCGCAATGTATGACAATTGCATTGATTAGACTATTTTTGAAATTTAATGCTCCTAGGAATTGAACTTAATTAACGCAAGGCGTTAGGTTATTCTTTAAGTAGAATTCACATACGCAACTCTAATGTATGTGTTGATGAAATTAAGAAATTTACGGAGTATTTTTGCAATAAGGTATTCTAGGGCTTTTGATGATAGCGAGATTAAATACGAATTCTATTCATATATTCAAAAACTTGTTTGCTAATGAAGATGAAACCTATATCCAATATTTTCTCATCCTTGATTTGCGTGCTTTTCTTGTTTGATTTTATTTTAGTTTATAGTTTATAAAAATCAAAAAAAAAAACCTTGTTACTTATAAGATACCGAAACATATTGACGACCTAGTCCTCTCTGTGGGGACGATCCTTTCTTTCCCTTGCTTCATTATATATTTTGAGTAGTAAGAAAGTGCAATTATTTTTGACGCCTACGACAGGGATCACCTGTCTTCATCAGAATCATAGATCTCTGACATCTCATCAAGTTTTATAGCAAGACCTTTGTTCCCAGTGTATTTTCTATGATTTGGGCACTCGTTTGCAAAATGACCAAAGCCTTTACACTTAAAGCACTGTGGCATATCCTCGTCATCGACCTCGTCAGCATCCCTGTTTTTAGGAAGAACGCGATTGTGAGGTTTATCTGATGACCTAGGTTTGTCTCTTGAAAACCGTTTACTTCTCTTCAATAAGAGATCCCTAAACTGTCTTGTGATCAAGGAAACTGATTTGTCAAGATCTTCATCCGAAAAATCATCCTCAAACCAATCATCCTCAGGGACATAAACACTTTTACCTTTATCAAGTAATTTAGTGTTCTTCTGTGCTTTAAAGGCAACATCCTTTCCGATTTTGGATGTTTTCTCATGATCAAAGATCTTTAGCTTTCAAACCAATGTATTTCTGGAAATATTATCAAGGTTATTTCCCTCAACGATGGCATGCTTCTTAGACTCGTATCTAGATGGCAGCGATCTGAGAATTTTCATCACAATGTCCTTTTCAGGAATAGTCTTACCCAATGCAAAAGATGCATTAACAATTTCAGACACTCTGTGATTAAACTCATCAAATGTATCTTTATCTGCCATACGAAGGTTCTCCCAGTCGGAATTAAGATTTTGAAGTCTAGCTTCCTTTTCACTGGAGTTGCCTTAAAATACGATTTCTAAGATATCCCAAGCATATTTAGACCTAGTGCAATTTTACACATGGTGCTGAATATTTTGGGGTAATGGCATGTATGATTGCTTTCAACCCGTCGGAATTTTTCTTTGCAGCAAGTATCTCGACAGGACTGTATTCACCAATATTCTTGGGAACGTTTACATCTCCATATGCCACAACGGGAGCATCATAGCCATTAATAACATATACCCATGATTGAAAATCACGTGCTTGAAGAAAAGCTCGCATAACAATTTTCCACCATAAGTAATTATAGCCATCGAAGACTGGCGGTACGTTAATAGAGATAGAACCTCTGTCCATAGAGTCAGATCACTACAAACACAGACTTGTAAGGTGTTGAACGTGTTTGCCCGCTCTGATACCAATTGAAAAAACGGGGGCCTAACAACACCACCCAATATTTCTCTTAGCAATCTGTATGGACAAACTCGAATATACTTTTAAGAGAATCAACAAGACTCAATTAATTAAAATTATATCAACGAGTTTATATCTCTCTCTTGATTTGATTTACTCAAGCATGAACTGCGAGTTCTAATCAAATGCAAGGAATAACTTGGATGTTACCAAAGACCAATATCCAAGGATGAATCAATGACAATCAACAACCAAAGGCTGGATTACTCTAATTGATGATCTAACGCACAACCTGTATTATTTCAATTATATGAACAAATATAATGTGGAAATAGAAATAACACAGACACCAAAAATTTTGTTAACGAGGAAACCCCAAATCCAGAAAAACCCCGGGACATAGTCCAGATTGAACACACACTGTATTAAGACGCTACAGACACTAGCTTACTCCAAGCTAACTTCGAATTGGACTGTAGTTGAACCCCAATCAATCTCCCACTGATCCAAGGTACAATTATGCTCTTACGCCTCTGATCCCAGTAGGATGATGCGCACTTGATTCCCTTAGATGATCTCACTCACAACTAAGAGTTGCTACGACCCAAAATCGCAGGCTTTGACAATAAACAAATCTGTCTCACACAGACAAGTCTATCAAAGGATCAATCTGTCTCCCATAGATAAACCCTAAAGGTTTTGTTCCGTCTTTTGATAATAATCCAGGTGAACAGGAACCAATTGATAAACCGGTCTTATATTCCAGAAGAACAGCCTAGAGTTATCAATCACCTCACAACAATCTTAATCGTATGGTAGCAAAACAAGATGTTGCGGAATCACAAACAATGAGACGAAGATGTTTGTGATTACTTTTTACATCTTGCCTATCGGAGATATCAATCTCAAGCCAATCAATCTGATTGTACTCGTACGATAGAAGATGCAAGATCAGATCACACAACTACGATAAAAGTAGTATCGTTCTGGCTTCTCAATCCCAATGAAGTCTTTAAGTCGTTAACCTGGTTTTAGAAGAAGAAAACCAAAGGTTAAAGGAGAATCGACTCTAGCACGCAAACTAGTATCACATGTAAGATGTGGAGATTAGTTTTGCACAATACTAGATGTCTCTTTTATATAGTCTTTCCAATCAGGGTTTGCAATCAATGTTAGCTTAGTAACAAAGCATTTATTATTCACCGTTAGATGAAAACCTGATTTAGATTCAAGCTAATATTTCTCAGCCGTTAGATCTAAAACTTAGCTTGTTACACACACTTGACAATGCATGCCTCTAGGTTTGTTAACCATACCCAAATGTATGCACTTGTTGGTTCAACAATAGTTAACCAAAAGTTTAGACATATGAGCATTTCATATCAGCCATGTTCTTCTTCACCATAACTAGTTCAAATGACTTCAAATGAACTAGTTAGAGAGTTTTTCAATTGCAAGGAAATCTTATGTACTACACAAGACACAATTGAATCAAAGATGATTTGATTCACTTGAATCGGTACATGAAATTTTATAGCCACGGTTTGCAAAATGCATTCCTTAGTCTTTTTAAGTTTAAGTTCAGAAATCATCTTTAGATATATAACCTTCTCAAGTTCGCAGACTAGGTTCGCGGACTTAAGTTACCGGGCAGAGTTTACAAACTCCAGCAGAAATTCTCGGTATGAGAACTTCGCGGGTTCACGGACTGAGTTCGCGGACTTAGCTTCACGCAAGTAGTTTGTCAACTCCAGCATAATTTCTCGAGTTTGAGAACTTCGGAAGTTCGCGGATTGAGTTTCCGGACTTGGCTCACGCCATTCTTCCGGTTCTCTTGATCAACAAAGTTTACAAACTTTGGTTCAAAGAATAGGACTTATACATAAATCTGTTTTCACAACAATGCTTATGTCCACCATTGGTTATGTAATCTAAACTCTCATTTCAATCATTGAAACATTCTTAGAAGACGTTATATAGTTGTTACACCATTTCTCGTCAAAGCAATTTTCAAGATGATTGAAACATATCATGACTTTTGTCACATGGTAAAGATAAACTTGATCGAAGCGAAAAGCTTACCAACACATATTTCGAGATATAGATAGGCGAGGTATACTCGGCTCGAAATACCAAATGTGTATAATCCAAGTCTATATATATAGCATACGACTTCTTGTCTCAAAGAGTAGGAGATAAAGTAGATATACTTTTGAGTGATAGATAAGTTCAAGTCTTCACATACCTTTTTGTCGAGAAGTTCCACCGGTTCCTTGAGTAGTTCTTCTACTTGTATGATGAATTGCCATGAAGTCCTTGAGCTCAACTACACTTTCTATCCTAGTCCGAGACTTAGCTATAATAGACTAGAAATCAAGACTTATAGTTTTGATCACTAACATTGAAAAACATGCTTGAGATAGCAACAAATGCGAGTTCGACCGAGCAATGCTCTAACACTGTTGCCCCGTGATGGTAACCGTGTACACATACTAACACAACATGACCCTCAAAGAAAAAACAACAAAAAACTTTTGCTACATGAGAGACTCATACACGGCTCAATAAATTTCATGACCTTGATGAAGAAGTTTAGAGCACAAGTGTAGAAGACAATAAGAATTACAAAAGAGAAACAATACTAGACACACAAATACTTTTTTAGGCAATCTTGTCTGCAGACACTAGTTTAGCTATAAACGATAAGAATATATCTCAACTAATCAGAATACAAAATTGCCATAGTATACCTGATTTTTACACATCTTTCTCAACATGATTTTATGAGCAAGTTCTTATAACTTGTGATTAATTAGCACAAGTATGAGCTTTAGGCTCATTAAAAGAATTATGTTTATGATCGAGTCTCTTTTTCCTTCTGAATTTAGAGAGAGATCCCTTTTGATGTGAGAAATTATCATAAAACTTACTGTCATCAAACTACGAGACATAGTTTGAGTTCTTACCCAAAGAATTTTGATTTGAGGAGGATGACAACCTGTCGACAATATATTTATACCCTTCAATTATCTTTATCAGGTTATTTCTCATATCTTCAATTTTTCTTCTTTCTCTTGGAATTTCTTTCTCATCAAGGGTAACGTTGTTTCCAGAAGAAACGACTTGATCTTTCCTTAGATGATTCTTGTTAAGACTTCTATTCTGCTTTAGAACATTTGAGGAACTCCTTGAACTGACTTTCCTTGTAACATACACAGGGTAAGTATGAAAACCAACTGGTTTAGACATACGAATGTCAGTTACACCTTTGAGAATTAAATCCAGGGTGCGTTGAAGTTGAACAAGATAATTTTTATTCATCTTAGACATTCCTTTTTGTTTAGCAGAACCTTTTGTTTCACAAAAGAGACATACTTTCTGATCACAAGTGTGATTAGACAAGGTAGTCTTAACAACCTCGTTAGGAGATTTCTTCCTTCCATATGATGTGGAACATCCTTGATTAATAGGGATTTCAAACACATTTTTCCTGGATGGAAGGGATTCCTGTTTTACTTCTGGAGCTGTAACAATTTTAGTCGTAGTAGAAGTACTTGGTATATTAGACTGCTTAAATCATCCTTGAATAAAGAGTTCACTCAAGCGATGTTCAATTTCCAAGGCATCCCTTTTAAGGCTAGCCTCAAGAGTCATACATAAAGAATGATCTTCAGTATGTTCCTTGAATTTGCAGTCTCTTAATACACCAAGAAGAACATTGACATGGTGTTTTAACCGATTAAATCTATCAACTTGGATTCTAACAAGATTTAAAAGAAATTCACTTTCTTAAGCTGTTTCCCATTCATTAACAGAGATAGACTCTTTTGAAGGGTAATTGGAAAGACGCATGTCAATGTTTGTCAGTCTTGTCAGAACACAAGGTTCGTCTATATTCAGGATTGACGAATCTTTCTCTTTAATAGAATTAGACAAGACGAAACTTTTATTTCTGGTGACGCGTTTATCAGAGATAGTACTCTTGTCCATAGAGTCAGATTGATACAAACACAGACTTGTAAGGTCTTAAACGTGTTTGCCTGCTCTGATACCAATTGAAAAAGCGGGAGTCTAACAACCACACCCAATATTTCGCTTAGAAATCTGTAGGAAAAACTCCAATATACTTTCTAGAGAATCAACTAGACAATTAGACTCAATCAATAAAAAAGTATATCAAAGAGTTTATATCTCAATCTCTCGATTTGATCTATACTCAAGCAAATAGAAATCTGCGAGTCTTTATCAAAGAGAGATAACTTGGATGGTACCAAAGACCAATATCCAAGTGTCAATCAATTTAAATCAACAACCAAAAGGTCGGATATTCTAATTGATTGAACAACGCACAACCTGTATTATTTCAATTATATAAACAAATATAATGCGGAAAATAAATAACACAGACACCCGGATTTTGTTAACGAGGAAACTGCAAATGCAGAAAAACCCCGTGACCCAGTCCAGATCGAACACACACTGTATTAAGCCGCTACAGACACTAGCCTACTCCAAAATAACTTCGGTCTGGACTGTAGTTGAACCCCAACCAATCTCACACTGATCCAAGGTACATTTATGCTCCTACGTCTCTGATCCCAGCAGGATTCTACGTACTTGATTCCCTTGCTGATCTCACCCACAACTAAGAGTTGCTACAACCCAAAGTCGAAGACGTTAACAAACGAATTTGTATCACAGAGACAAGTCTATGATAATAGTTAAATTCGTCTCCCACGAATATACCTATGAGTTTTGTTCCGTCTTTTGATTAATCAAGGTGAACAGGAACTAATTGATAAGTCGGTCTTATATTCCCGAAGAACAACCTAATATTATCAATAACCTCACAATAGTCTTAATCGACGCAGCGGAAAAAGATATTATGGAATCACAAACGATGAGACAAAGATGTTTGTGATTACTTTTTATCTTGCCTATCGGAGATAGAAATCTCAAGCCAATTATTGCAATTGTACTCGTACGATAGAAACAACAAGATCAGATCACACAACTACAAGAAAAGCAGTATCGGTCTGGATTCACAATCCCGATGAAGTCTTTAAGTCGTTAACCTGGTTTAAAAGAGGAAACCAAAGGTTAAAGGAGAATCGACTCTAGCTTAGCACAACTAGTATCACACAGAATGTGTGGGGATTAGTTTTCCCAGTTGTTAGAGTTCTCCCTTATATAGTCTTTCAAATCAGGGTTTGCAATCAATGTTAGCTTGGTAACAAAGCATTCAGTATTCACCGTCAGAAAAAAACATGATTAGATTCAAGCTAATATTTATCAACCATTAGATCGAAAACATAGCTTGTTATACACAAATGAAATGCACGTTCCTGGGTTTGTGTAACCATACCCAAACTTGTACATTAGTTGGTTCAACAATAGTTAACCAAATGGTTATCCATATGATCACTTTCATATCAACCATGTTCTTCTTCACCATAACTAGTTCAAATGACTCAAATGAACTAGTTCTTCTTCACCATAACAAGATACAATTGAAGCAAAAAAAAATTTATTCACATGAATCGGTTGATAAACTCTATGGCCATGGTTTGCAATTGCATTCCTTAGTTTCGAAAGATAAGTTCACTAAACATCGTTTTTAGACATAACCTACTCAAGTTCGCGGACTGGGTTTGCAGACTTAAGTTCCCGGATGGAGTTCATAAACTCCAGCAAAAATTCTCGGTTTGAGAACTTCTCCAGTTCACGGACTGAGTTCGCGGACTGAGTTCGCGAACTTCTCCGGTTCACTTGATCAAAAAAGTTCACAAACTTCGGTTCAAGCAATAAGTACTTATACATATATGTGTTTCCACAACAATGCTCATATCCTCCAAATGGTTACATAGTCTAAACTCTCATTTCAATCATTGAAACATTCATAGAGGACGTTATATAGTTATTATTCACAAACCATTTCTCGTCAGATCAATTTTTAAAGTGATTGAAACATAACATGAATTTCGTCACTAGGTAAAGATGAACTTGGCTAAAGCGAAATCTTTACCAACAAATATTTCGAGAAATAGATAGGCGAGGTAAACTCGGCTCGAAATACCAAATGTGTATAATCTAAGTCTATATAGCAAAACGACTTTTTGTCTCAAGATAGGAGATAAATAGACTTTTGAGTGATAGATAAGTTCAAGACTCCACATACCTTTTAGTCGATGAACATCCACCAGTTCCTTGAGTAGTCCTTCATCTTGTATGATGATTTCCATGGAGTTCTTGAGCTCATCTACACTTTCTATCCTAGTCCGAGACCTTAGCTATAATAGACTAGAAATCAAGACTTATAGTTTGGATCACTAACATTGACAAACATGCTTGAGATAGCAACGCATGCGAGTTCGACCGAGCAATGCTCTAATAGTTTTTAATCCTTGTTATTTACTATTACCCCTTGTAGGTAGTCATGGCGGATAATGAACGGAGAGGTATCCCTTACATGACTCCTCCTTAGAGCCCTTATAGATCTCCACAACATAGAAGCCCTGATATATCTCCGGCTAAAGAACCGCTGCAGCCTTCTCAAACCACTCTTTGTTCCAAAAATCCTTCATCTTTTACTCAGAAAGGTGGGGACCAAGAAAGAGGTTCTCGCTATCCCGTTGGTCGATCATCGGGAAAGCTTTCTTCACAGCAGTCAAAACCGTTAGCAGCTCAACCACTTCGATCGATTGCTCCCCCTAAAACTTCGTCTTCCCAAAGATCTGGATTTCTTTTGAGTGCCCATTCATCGAATAAAGATACGGATCTCTCCAGAAAACCAGCGTCAAAGAGAAAATCCGATGATATGAGTCCCCCGAAGAAGTCATCGGGTCAAGCTATGTCTTCTGACGCTTCCCCTTCGGGACGGGCTGCTCCAGCTCTGAAGAAGAAGAAAAAGGCTTCCTTCAAGCATGTCAACCTGGAGGAATTTAAAGTGAAGCACGACCTTGAACATTTCGAGGTTCGTTTTTATAATCAAGGTGATGATCTCACTTATGATATGATTACAAATTATAAGTATGACTCTCAACATCTGTTAACAACCGTTGGCGCCTTCAAAACGGGTTTGATGCTTCCTCTGTACAAGTTGGGAGATTAATTTTACTATGATGTCATGGAACATTGTGAAGGCTCTACTTCTCATACCTATTGCCGTTCAGTGGTTCAATTAAGTGGAAATTACCTTCAAACTCTTCGAGAAGCTTACCTTTGGAGCAAAGGTAAGACGTGGATGACGTGCTATGAGTAATACCGAGGAGAGGAGCTGGTATACCCCGAAGAACTTTAATGCTTCTTTTGGAGATTATGTCAATGGTAGAAACCGAAAGCCTTGGAGCGTTGATCTTTGTACGATGGCTGCTCCTTGTGGAGAAATTCGCCTTTTGAGTAAAGTGAGTGATATGAAGCTACACTTCGTTCCTGGTACTGAGAATAGCGCCCACCTTGAGCTCTTCCCGATCAAGGAACGTCTTCGTCGTGACCACGATTATGAGTGGAATGCTACACCTATTGAGGTTACCGGTCCTTGGGCCCATGGATGGATCCCTGGTGAACACGGATGGCAACCTACTTCTCAGAGTAAGGTTAGTGATGGTGCCCCTTCACGCTATGGAGATTTTTGTCATTGGGATTTTAATTTTGCCGGCATGAAATTTAACTATCACGTTGAGGCTGGTGATGAGGAGAGTTCTGAGCATATTCTTCCTTAGAAGAGATCGAAGAGTGCTGTCACTGTCAAGGTATGATTTTATTTTATGCTTTAGTTCTTTACATAGTTCTGTGCCCTTAAATAAGAGATTGACGTGTGTTTGCTTGTAGGCTACAAGGAAGAAAAAATTGGCCCCTTAGAATCTTCCACAGTGAAAGTTGAAGAGTCGGGAATTCCTGAGGTCACTATTCAAGTGGGTAACGAGGATGATTCCGCTCTTGATGGCAATGGTGATGATGATGAGGTCACCGATGGTGAGGAGCGTGCTGAATCCACCCTTGAGAAGGATGAGGACACCGGGGATGAATTCCTACACGGAAGGCAGAAAAATGATCAAGCAATCGATCCTGAAGGTACTCCCTCTCCTATTCAAAGGGACGAAGATGTTAATATTCATGCCAAGATCCCTGAGCCAGTGAACGCGTCGGAGCCGAACCAAGAGTTTTCCTTTGGTAAGATTCATTCATCCGGTGGTCAGATCGACTTAGACGCTGCAGTTGGCATAGCTTTGGGCTTTTCACTGCTATTCCCTAACGATGACTGAGATGTGATGTCTGAAGATGATGAGAGGTCCGTTCAAGAGGAAGAGGACTCTGGTGATGAAGAGGCTGGCCATCGTGTAACTAAGGGTGCCCAGGGAAAAAAGACCGCTGCTGGTAGATATGATTTTTTGGATAATGGTGGGAGAACCGCTAGTGAAAGAGACGCTGCTGATGCTTCTTCTGAAAACTTTGTAGACGCCGTGAAGTGCAGTGGGGATGGCGAAACTTTTAGTTGGCTGAAGAAGATGAGTCTCATGAACGTGCCTTATGCTGCACCTGCGGTTTCTGGAGGAAGAGCTTCTGATACCTCTACCCGACAGCGGATGCAAATATCCTCCCGTGAAAGGGTTGATGAAGTCTGGGAATGGGATTTGGGTGCTACTTCTTTGACTCTGTTTTCCAATCCTCCCACTTCTATCTCTGATATGATGGCCGTGGTTGATGGTCATCAATATGGTTTCCCTCAGCAGCACATCCTTGAGGTATGTGTTTGCCCTAGTTTATGATGAATCTGTTGTGTTCTCTTCTTCCTTACTGATCCGATCCTTACGTCCTTGGTTATCACAGTTGGTGAATAGCGAGTACTGCAACCATATCCTGTATCAGTTTTTTTAGAGCCAAGGCATTGAAAATGGAGGCGAAGCTTCGTCAGAAGGACGATGAGCTCAAGTCTGCTTAGGAGTCTCTTAAGACTAAGGATCTGGAGATATTAGAGTTTAAACATCAGCTGAAGGAGAAGCATCAAGCCAGTAATACTGAAGAACAACTTCTTTTGGAAGTTGCTTCACTTCTGGCAGACCTGGAGAAAGCTCGTGCTGAAGCTTCTTCGGCGGGTACTTCGTCCAAAGGTTCGTCTCTTCATCCTCTCTTCTTCCTTAGTCTTTCTAGTGTTCATTCTGAGTTAGCCGGCCCTGTCTTCAGTGGCTGGCGTTGATGAAATAGTATGGTTTTGGAATGAGAGGGCTCGTCAGGCTTCACGTATTAGAGAGTTGGTAGGCCAAGTAAATGAAGCATCTGAAAGGTGGAATTCCCGGGCCGATGATTATAATCAGATGTCCGCTCGGTATAGGGATAGGCGTGAGCAGATGGTCGATATGCAAAACACTATGAATGCTGATCGTCGCCAGTTTAATGGTGCCTTGTTGTGGACTCGTGAAAATCTCCGTGAGGCTCGTGACGTGATATCCCAGTTAGAGGTTAAGATAACATATTTAGAAACAGAGCTTCGTCGAACCCGCCCGTCCTATGAACCGGAGGTTAGTGATTACATACAACATCTTATTCGTGAGAGGGACGACGCAAGAGCCGAAGCGTATGCTCTTAGCAAAGCCTTGACTGCCTCCCGAGCCGATGTTGTCCGCTTGGTAGAAGCAGAGAAAGACTTAGAAGTTAACATGTATAGGCTCACCAAAGGGATCGAGGAAATATTAGTGAGGTCAATCTTCTTCATCATTCGGATTCTATGAAGCAGGTAGAGTTAGATGAGTGTCAATTTGAACTCGAGAACCTTCAGAATGATCATAAGAAACTGTCCGATGAATACGACTTTCTTGACGATGCCAGAGACGCAGTAGTAAATGAATTTGAAACAGTTTCGGCTGATGTCGAAGGTATATATTTGTTTGGTCATGGATGACTTCTTGTTTCCCTTCTTTGACAGTTTGTATTTTTATTATTTCAGAGCTCGAGGGAAATCTTAGCTGTAAAGACCCGCAAGCTCGTCAACGCTATTAGACTGGCCAAGTGACGAATTAGCTTATAATAACTCAATTATTTTAACACAAACATTAATTAATAGAAATTAATTTAACAACGATCTAGATACGAAACTAGAACCGTTGAATATATCTCGAAAAGCTACGCAAAATAGACTACTCAAACGTGTCAGTCGGATGCCGGATGAAGAAGAATTTATCCGTTAGTGAGAAGGGAAAATTAGTCTTTTAACATTCTAATTGTCTTTTCTTCCCATATCATTTGGGGGAGGTCCTTTATAATTTGTCTTGGTCTTATCCCCAGACCGAGAAGATAACTCTAGTTTCTCTTTCTTTTTATTTCCATTCTCTTCTTTTCTTTCCCTTTCTTTCTTCTTCTTCTCGTTTCTTCTTTGTTTCTTTGTTTTTCAAGGCTGCTGTTTCTGAGAGAAGTGAGACAATCGATTAGAGAGGGTTTGTCGATGAAGATGTTCGATGATGTAGGAGTTGGTATTTCCGTTAAATATGAAGAAGAAGATTAAGATGTTATTATTAATAGAATATAGGGTTCTGAAGTTAGGGTTTTGAAATTTAAGTTTGATTTTGTGTGGAATCGATAAACAATTGAGTTGTTGTTAGCTAAATAACTAAGGGGTTGTTTTTAAATTGATATGGAAGTGTTGTTATGATGAAATATTGAATTATTAGGGTTTCACAAGAACTCATAGAAGCTACATGAGATGAAATAGAAGATTAGAAGGTGAAATTGATACTCTTGAGGAATTATTAGAGATGGGTTAGAATTTCTTGAAGAGTTTAGTTGAGGATTTGAGTTTGAAGTCGAGATTGAATATAATTAGGGTTTATGTTCTGTTCTTCCCCAATTTATGAATTATGGTTTCTGAGGGTTGATGATTACGAGACTCAGATCGAGAGAGAAGAAGAGTGGAGTTGGTTTTGGTAGATGGTGGTGGTCTTGAGATGATTTATCAATTGAGCCAAGGGAAGCATTAGTTGCCTGTGTGAGACTTTTATGAGGTAATATCTCTTCTAATCTGTTTAGTGAAGTTATTTAGTATCTTTGATTGAGTATGTATAGTTGATAATTGAGCTAAGGCCTGAGTTGGGTATGAAGTGAAGTTTGGTTGTTGTTTTGAGTTACAAAGAATTGTTGTATGTTGAATTGAAGTTCAGTATGGTAGATTTGGAGTTCTTATGGTTTGGGTATTTTGAGTATATGATGTATGAATAAGGGTTACATGTAGTGGTGTTGTTATTATTGCTGCCGTGGTGTTGGGGAATGCAGGGAAGGAGTTGGAGGTTTCCTAATAAAGGATTGGTGGTGAACTGTAGTGGCTGGTGGAGTTGCAGATGGTTTTGTGTTGGTGAATGGTTTGAGTGTTTGAGTGACACTGAGTTGCAGGTGTAATTGGATGCTAATGCAAAATTTGGTAGTTATAGTGGTTGTATTGTATGAACTGGTGGTGTTGGAATGATTAAATCCAGAATTGTGGTTGATGGTAGAGATGAAGGTGCAGGCAGTGCGTGAAATGGTGGAATTCTTGAGTACTGAAGATGTGCAGAGTAGAGTGTTACTGTTATGGTTGAAGTTAGTGGTAGTTTAGTGGAATCTTGCTGTTTCAGGGGAGATGCAAGTGCAGAACATGGATGTTGGAGTTAGACTTGAGCTGAGGTGGGTAGTGAGTGAACTAGTGTATGAAGAATGAGATAGTGAAGATGTAAATAGTGGTAACTGTATGGTTGTAGATGGAAGCTTCAGTGAAGGCTTGCATCCGATGTTGCAGGTAAGCCGAGTTTATATTTGAGAATGAGTTTTGAAGTTGTATTGAATCTATAGCTTTGTATACTTTGGAATAGTTGTGTTTTGATCATATGAATAGAATCAGATTTATTGTATTCTGGTAACTACAATAGGATTAGGCTGTTAGTCATCCTAGTCAGTCTATATGACTTAATATGTGTAACTGACTTAATGTATTTTGACTGAGTTAACTCAATGACTAGACCTGACCAGACTTGACTCAGTGAAACTTGATTGAGTTGGTTTCTTTGACCAATGACCCTGGACTTTGAACTTTTACTGGACGTTGACTGTAGGTTGAACCATTTAACCATCAATGACCTTTAGTTGACCCAGGTGGTCAACACTTGTATAATGGGCTGAGTCTATGGACTTGGGCTTAGTGTCATGTATTCTTAGTTTGATGTTTTGGACTCTTATAGTCTAAATTAACCTTTGATTCTTTCTACAAAGTTGTAGATATTCATAAGACATAATCAATGGACTATAGAACCAACCCAATTGGATTAGTAAACCTTTGATATGTTAAAAGTGAAGATTAAAAGAAGTAGAAAGTCATAAATGGGCTTAGAACTATTATATAGACTTGTATGATTCTTGTGTGATCCTTTTGGCTATATTCTTAGACTTCTTGTGTGATTAACAATTAGTCTATATTAACAATGATCGATTCAAAGGATGAACCGGTAGATCGTGGATCTCGAGGTAGGCGTGGCTTGTCATCAAATGAGGTGGGAATACTTTTTAACTATTTTGAAACCATTGTTGTTTCTTTTACAAAAGTTTATGTTTAACGAACTCATATATTGTCAGTTTGTGCATTTCATGCATAGTTTAGTTTGTATTATGATTGTTCTGTTGATTCTTTGAATCTTTCCAAGAATTGGAAAGGACCTGTGATGTTTTGTTGTCAATATGAATTGTTATGGGAAATGAGAATTTCGACGAGTGGTATATAAAATACGCTCCTTCATTTATATCTACATGAATTCAGCTTTTATGCTTATTAGGTATGGAACAACCCGGCATCAATATAGCTATGTATATATTTCTGAGTGGGGATAGTTTTTGGGTTAATTTTTCTTGTATTTTTCTTAATTGGATGTTTAAGTGAATGATTTAGATTCTTAGTGCCTCTTTATTTAGTTAATCTCTTGGATTAGGCAACTGCTAGCTTAAGGGGCGCTACATTAGCCTTGCAAATGAAGAAATTTAGAAGGCTCAATCTGAGCTAGTGAAGCAGCAGGAAAAACTAAGTACTTTGAGGCTCTAGATGGGTCCAGGGATGTGGCGGAAAAAGAGTCGGGGAAGGAAATAACAGATTTGAAGTCGTTGTTGGCTCAATCCGAGCTCAAGTCTACCATCATCACTCATGAGGCTAGTCGTCAGCTCGCCTTGGAGATTAACAAGACGTTGGGACGAATAGAGCAAGGGATTTTGAAAGAGCACAACCTCACAAAGAGATTCAAACGTCGTCCTGTTCCCAAGCCTTTCAAACCCTCTTCCGATATGTCCTCTGGAGGGAGTGTTCCTTCATCTCAAAGAGAACCTCATGTTGATCGTGCTGAACCTTCTGGGAAGAAGTAGGCCTTCATTGTTGAGAAGTAGAACCTTTGTTTTTGGGTTGATATTTGATCGTTATTGATTACGTGGCTTTGGTCTATTTTTTGCGCATTTTTTGTATTTTTTGCTGGCTTTCCCAAGATTGTAATCAACTCTTATGAGATGAATCATTAATCCTTTTAAGTATGTACAACTTTGATCTACCTTCATTGTTAATTTATTTAATTTTCTTAAGGAACGATGATGCATTAATTGAAAGAAATGAAAAATGTGTTATGACAATAATGAAGGTATGTACCTTCGTTATCGGTTTTGGACCTGCCTTCCCGCCGGCTAACCTTGAGCCAGAAGGTTACCAGACGGTGGGGGTCGATGCAGAGTTCTCGGATATGTGATGCGTTATTGAACTATGTACATGTATCCACTTCGCCGAACCGCTGCCTTGTTGTTTGGTTGGGTATCCATTTCTACTGGAATCCTTCCCCATGGTCATACACTCATAGACGCTGATAGGGGAGTCCTGAGAGATTGTATGCAAGTAATTTCCCCAAATAGAATAATTCAATTATTTTTTTATATTTGATTGATGTAGTGAGGTCCGCTACTCCTCTGCCAGAGACAGAAACATGTCAAGCGGGTACGCTGTCTTCTTTTTCTGGTGCTCTTCACACAGGTGCAGAACTGCATTGCTTCATGGATAGCATGGATTGAGGTATTTAGCATTCCAGGGGTGCCTCAATATTTCTCCCTTTAGATTGCACAGGTAGTACGATCCCTTTCCTGTGATATCGTGTATGATAAACGACCCTCCCCATGTTGGTGCTAATTTACCCCATTTTGTTTCTCGCTGATATTGTGGTATGGTGCGCAACACTTACCGTCCTTCTACAAAATTTCTAAGTTTAACCTTTTGATTGTACTCCCTTGCCAACCTGCGGTGACAATTTTCCATCTTCTATAAAGATGTTTCTCTTGTTTCTTCTAGATCATCGAGCCTCTCTAGCATCATGTCTACTGTGAGGTTCTTCTCCCATGCTTTTGTCTTTGTAGTGGCATGATGATCTCTGTAGGGATAACTGCTTCGGTCCCATAGGTAAGAAGGAACGGGGACTCACCGGTCGCTGATCTCCTGGTGGTTCGATATGACCACAATGCATTGTGTAATTGCTCACACCATCGGCCTTTATGTTCATCCAGCGATTTCTTGAGGATAAGAGCAAGGGTCTTATTTGTGGCTTCTGCTTGGCCATTTCTCCGGGGATATATGGGAGTAGATTTGTTTTTCCTGATCTTGAATGTGTCAAAGAGCATATCTATGTTCTTTCCTTGCAATTGCTTTCCGTTGTCAGAGACAATTTCTGTGGGGACGCCAAACATGCAAATGATGTTTTGAAAAATGAAAGTGAATACGTCTACATCTCTGATTCTTGCTAGAGATTTGGCTTCCACCCATTTGATGAAGTAATCAGTAGCTACTATCAAGAATCGTCTCTTTCCTGTCCCTTCGATCAGCGGTCCAACGATGTCCACTCCCCATTTCGCGAATGGCCATGGGATTCCTACTGAATCTAACTCTGTTGCTGGAGCATGAATTCTTTTGCAGAGCCTCTGGAATTCTTCCCACCTTTGGGATATCTTATCAGCGTCCTGTATCATCTGTGGCCAGTAGTATCCTTGCATTTTGGCCTTGTCTGCCAACGATATCATTCCGCTGTGGTTGCCGGCGTCTCCATAGTGGATGTCCTTTAAGATAAGATGCCTCTCGTGTCTGGATAAACAGCGTAACAGGGGTCCGAGGAAAGACTTCTTGTACAAGATTTCGTCACGAAGCTCATATCTTCCTACCTTCGATTGCACTTTTCGGGATTGCTTCACGTCGGTAGGCAACGTTCCTTCCTTAAGAAAAAGATGAATTTCGGATCTCCAATCTCCTTCACTGCTGAAGTCTTCGTCTTCATTTGCTCTTTTCATGATGTCATCTTCGACAAAGTCTTCGGCAATATCTTCTCCTGGATTGTCTTCTGCTATGTCTTCTCCTATATCGTCTTCACGATTGGTTGTAGCGAGGACTAGCTGTGGACAGATCGAAGGTTCGTATACTCTTGTTATCTTGATGGCTTTGACATTCTCATCTTTCAACATTGACGAAATGTAGGCTAAGGCGTCGGCATGTCTTAGATCTTTCCTGCATAGATGTCGGAATTTGATGTTTGGTATTTGCGATGCTAGCGTTTGAACCACGTCCATGTACGCTGATAGAGTCTCGTCGTAGGTATTATACTCCAACTTTATCTGTCGAATGACCAGCTACGAGTCTCTTGTTAGGCGTACATCGGTTATTCCCATTTCTATGATCAATCGAAGAGCATGTATCACAGATTCGTATTCCACAATGTTGTTGGTGTTCCCCTCAAATTCCAATCTTAGTGCATGCACGATTCGGTCCCCGGTGGGTGTCGTGATTACGATACCTATGCTTGCACCTTCCCTATTCCTGGACCGATCTACGAAGACTTCCCATCTCCTTTGGCTTGAGGGCTCGAGTACATCCTTACGATCATTTCCATCTTCCTCAACTTTTGGTATGTCCTTCACTTCTTCGAAGTTATCCATAGGTAGGTCGCTAAGAAATCTGCCAAGACTTGCGACTTTTGTACAATTTGGATCTCGTGGATAATGTTGAATTGCTCCAATTGCGTATTTCATTTTTCTATTCTTCCTACTTTTCCGGCATTTTTGAGGACAACTTCTAGCGGTGATTTGCATGGTACACAGACATAATGAGTCAGGAAGTAAGTTCTCAACTTCTGGGTTGCCCATACTAATGCCAGTATGAGTTGTTCAATCTTCGTGTAGTTTCCCTCTGCCATGTTGAGAGTCTTACTGACGTAATAGCTCGGTTGTTCAACCTTCGTGTTGGTCTTGCCCGGTACTGCGCTGACTGCAATAAAGGGCCAACACTTCATCGGGATCGGGCTTCTGGAGGATCGAGATCGTTGCCAGGTATTCTTTAATCTTCTGGAAAGCTTCTTCGCACTTTGTAGTCCATGCAAACTTGGTTCCTTTCTTGAGAATACTGAAAAAATGTTTACATTTGTCCGATGACCTAGCAATAAACCTTCGTAATGCCTCTATGGAGCCGTTGAGTTTCTGGACTTCTTTCAAATTTTTTGGGGATGGCATTTCCACAATGGCCTGGATTTTGGCGGGATCGACTTCGATGGCCCTCTTCGTTACCAGATATCCGAGAAACTTCCCTGATGTGACACCGAAGATGCATTTTTCCGGGTTTACTTTCATGTTGTATTTCCTCATTGCACCGAAGATATTTCTCAAGTCCTGATGATGGTCATTGCGCAACTTGCCTTTGACTAGCATATCATCGACATAAACTTCAACTTTTTTCCGACCAATGGTTTGAAGACAGCATCAACCATCCTCTGGTATGTTGCCCCTGTATTCTTCAGTCCGAAGGGAATGAGGGTGTAACAGTAGAGGTCGTGCGGAGTGAAGAATGCTGTATGTTGTTGATCTTCTTCTGCGAGGGATATATGGTTGTAACCGGAGTACCCGTCCATAAATGATAGTTCTTCATGTCCTTCCACGGCTTCCACCAATTGATCGATGCTTGGGAGCGGGTAACTGTCCTTTGGACATGCTTTGTTGAGGTTGGTGAAGTCGATGCATATCCTTACTCCTCCATTATTTTTAGGTACGATGACCATGTTTGAGATCTAGGTGGGGTATCTGAATTCCTTTATGAATCCTGCTTCCAGCAGTTTGGTTAGATCCTTCTCGACCGCTCGGTGATACTCTGGCGCTACCTTTCATAACTTCTGCTTGACAGGGCTTGTACCTTGTTTTATCCGAAGCTCGTGCTGTATGATCTTGGGATCGATCTCGGGCATATCACCTAGTTTATACGCAAAGATGTCCGCATACTCTTTGAGTAGCTCTATCAATGCTCTTTCTCGATCTTCATCCATCAAAGTTGTTGTTTTTATCATCTTTGGATCCTTTTACGATCCTGTGTTTATTTCTTTGGCGGGTTAAACTGATGTGAACGTAGGCTTTGGTTCCCCTAAAAGAGGAACGTTATTTAATTGCTATTTGATAGGCTCTTCAGCCCCCTTTTCCCCTGAGGCACCATCTTCGGTAGTTAGAACGGTGCTACCCTTCATTAGACTTTTCCCTAAGATTTCTTCGAGATATAGATCGATCGCCTTGTCTTTGGATGTAGCTTTGTTTTTGTTTCTTCGAGATTTACGTTGCTCTTCTTGTTCGTTGTTAAGCTGGTTTTGTAAAGCTTGACATTCCCGCATGGTGACCTGATCGCCCTTAATTTCCATTACCCCTTCGGGTGTTTGGAATCTAAGGTATTGGTGATATGTCGCTGCCACTCATTTGAGTTTGTGCACCCATCTTCGACCGATGATGGCGTTATAGGGAGATGGGGCGTCCACCACGCTGAATCGGGTACTGACTTTCATCGGTCTTGCCTTGACTTCTTGATAGACACATTTTTGTGTCTGATATAATCTCAATTGTATATATTGTTAGTGCTCGATTTTGTATTTATTATGGCTTTTTGTGTCTTTGTAGGTGTTTTTGGAGAAATAAACATGCGCAGAAAAATTGGCTAGAAAAGTGGTATTTGCGCTCGTGGGAGAAAATTACTATGCAGACTCTCAGTTTGGATAAGGGTCACCTCACCGCTACTTTCACCCCATACCTGCTATTTATACCCCATGGCTAATGTCACCCTATTCTGGTTAGGGGGCTTCCCATCTTCATCATAGTTTTGGCGGGAAAACACGTCTTCCACCTGCGAACTTCTGCATAACTTCCTGGGTCGATTTTGACGACATTTTATCAGGTTTTATTTGTTGATATGGGTTGGTTGGGCCTGGTCTGGTCAAACAGGGATGGTATAGGATTTAGATTCGCAGAAAAACAAGTTTCCTTGCATATCTAGGCGAATCAGGCCATCAGGGAAAGTGAAAGTATATCGAGTTTATTTTGTTGGCTTGGTAAATTACGTGAAACTTGGGATAGTGTATTAACGGCTGGGATTATATTCTGCTATTTGGGAAGAGTTTGGATGAGAAAGGAAGTTGCGTGAAAGAAAACAGGGGAGAAGAAAAAGTCTCGGATATGGTTCTATTTTTGGAGTTTACGTGTAAAAAGGGAGAGAATATCCTGTTGTGGTATTTACTACCAGGTTTAGAAGTGTTTGGACCAATCAGACTCTTTTAGAGATGTACCAAAAGCAAAAGAAAAAAATACCGAGGATTTTGTTGTAAGGAAAGAAAGAAAAAGGCGAAGATTTAGAGTTATTATCGACCTGTGGGCTATAAAAGGAGTTGGGACAGCTTATAGAAGACTTACGTACACTTTGGGGAAGTTTAGAACATAACAGAGCACAAAAACACCAAGTTGCAGAGATACATGCGAAAGGAAGAAGAAGAACTCAGAACAGCAGTAAGAGACAGTCGCAGAATCCGTGGCCTTTTCTTTCAAATTCAATCAGTTTGTCACAATTTCTGTAACAATTATTCAGAGTT